>NW_027206760.1:0-300000 GCF_032191515.1 Phaenicophaeus curvirostris | reverse complement strand
AAGCGCTTCCAGAGGGGAGTCTAATGAGGGCAAACATTTGATGGTAGCAGCTTCCCTGCGGGAGATATTCTCTTTGCCAAAATCGCCTTATTAGCCTCAGATAAGTTACAATTCAGTACCCTATCCTAAAGCTTGCTGTTAGGAGGGAATCTGCAGCTTGCAGTGAAAGCGCTTCCAGAGGGGAGTCTAATGAGGGCAAACATTTGATGGTAGCAGCTTCCCTGCGGGAGATACTCTATTTGCCAAAATCGCAATATTATGCGAAAGTAAGTTTCAATTCAGTACCCTATCCTAAAGCTTGCTGTTAGGAGGGAATCTGCAGCTTGCAGTGAAAGCGCTTCCGGAGGGGAGTCTAAGGAGGGCAAACGTTTGATGGTAGCAGCTTCCCTGCGGGAGATACTCTCTTTGCCAAAATCGCATTATTATGCGAAATTAAGATACAATTCAGTACACTATCCTAAAGCTTGCTGTTAGGAGGGAATCTGCAGCTTGCAGTGAAAGCGCTTCCAGAGGGGAGTCTAATGAGGGCAAACATTTGATGGTAGCAGCTTCCCTGCGGTAGATATTCTCTTTGCCAAAATCGCATTATTAGGCGAAAGTAAGTTACAATTCAGTACCCTATCCTAAAGCTTGCTGTTAGGAGGGAATCTGCAGCTTGCAGTGAAAGCGCTTCCAGAGGGGAGTCTAAGGAGGGCAAAGATTTGATGGTAGCAGCTTCCCTGCGGGAGATATTCTCTTTGCCAAAATCTCCTTGTTAGCCGCAGATAAGTTACAATTCAGTACCCTATCCTAAAGCTTGCTGTTAGGAGGGAATCTGCAGCTTGCAGTGAAAGCGCTTCCAGAGGGGAGTCTAATGAGGGCAAACATTTGATGGTAGCAGCTTCCCTGCGGGAGATATTCTCTTTGCCAGAATCGCAATATTATGCGAAAGTAAGTTACAATTCAGTACCCTATCCTAAAGCTTGCTGTTAGGAGGGAATCTGCAGCTTGCAGTGAAAGCGCTTCCGGAGGGGAGTCTAACGAGGGCAAACGTTTGATGGTAGCAGCTTCCCTGCGGGTGATACTCTCTTTGCCAAAATCGCATTATTAGCCGAAATTAAGTTACAATTCAGTACCCTATCCTAAAGCTTGCTGTTAGGAGGGAATCTGCAGCTTGCAGTGAAAGCGCTTCCAGAGGGGAGTCTAAGGAGGGCAAACATTTGATGGTAGCAGCTTCCCTGCGGGAGATATTCTCTTTGCCAAAATCGCTTTATTAGGCGAAAGTAAGTTACAATTCAGTACCCTATCCTAAAGCTTGCTGTTAGGAGGGAATCTGCAGCTTGCAGTGAAAGCGCTTCCAGAGGGGAGTCTAATGAGGGCAAATATTTGATGGTAGCAGCTTCCCTGCGGGAGATATTCTCTTTGCCATAATCGCCTTATTAGCCGCAGTTAAGTTACAATTCAGTACCCTATCCTAAAGCTTGCTGTTAGGAGGGAATCTGCAGCTTGCAGTGAAAGCGCTTCCAGAGGGGAGTCTAATGAGGGCAAACATTTGATGGTAGCAGCTTCCCTGCGGGAGATACTCTCTTTGCCAAAATCGCATTATTAGGCGAAAGTAAGTTACAATTCAGTACCCTATCCTAAAGCTTGCTGTTAGGAGGGAATCTGAAGCTTGCAGTGAAAGCACTTTCAGAGGGGAGTCTAACGAGGGCAAACATTTGATGGTAGCAGCTTCCCTGCGGGAGATACTCTCTTTTCCAATTTCGCCTTATTAGCCGCAGTTAAGTTACAATTCAGTACCCTATCCTAAAGCTTGCTGTTAGGAGGGAATCTGCAGCTTGCAGTGAAAGCGCTTCCAGAGGGGAGTCTAATGAGGGCAAACATTTGATGTTAGCAGCTTCCCTGCGGGAGATACTCTCTTTGCCAAAATCGCATTATTAGGCGAAAGTAAGATACAATTCAGTACCCTATCCTAAAGCTTGCTGTTAGGAGGGAATCTGCAGCTTGCAGTGAAAGCGCTTCCAGAGGGGAGTCTAATGAGGGCAAACATTTGATGGTAGCAGCTTCCCTGCGGGAGATACTCTCTTTGCCAAAATCGCATTATTAGGCGAAAGTAAGTTACAATTCAGTACCCTATCCTATAGCTTGCTATTAGGAGGGAATCTGCAGCTTGCAGTGAAAGCGCTTCCAGAGGGTAGTCTAACGAGGGCAAACATTTGATGGTAGCAGCTTCCCTGCGGGAGATATTCTCTTTGCCAAAATATCATTATTAGCCGCAGTTAAGTTACAATTCAGTACCCTATGCTAAAGCTTGCTGTTAGGAGGGAATCTGCAGCTTGCAGTGAAAGCGCTTCCAGAGGGGAGTCTAATGAGGGCAAACATTTGATGGTAGCAGCTTCCCTGCGGGAGATATTCTCTTTCCCAAAATCGCCTTATTAGCCGCAGATAAGTTACAATTCAGTACCCTATCCTAAAGCTTGCTGTTAGGAGGGAATCTGCAGCTTGCAGTGAAAGCGCTTCCAGAGGGGAGTCTAATGAGGGCAAACATTTGATGGTAGCAGCTTCCCTGCGGGAGATACTCTCTCCGCCAAAATCGCATTATTAGGCGAAAGTAAGTTACAATTCAGTACCCTATCCTAAAGCTTGCTGTTAGGAGGGAATCTGCAGCTTGCAGTGAAAGCGCTTCCAGAGGGGAGTCTAATGAGGGCAAACATTTGATGGTAGCAGCTTCCCTGCGGGAGATAGTCTCTTTGCCAAAATCGCATTATTAGGCGAAAGTAAGTTACAATTCAGTACCCTATCCTAAAGCTTGCTGTTAGGAGGGAATCTGCAGCTTGCAGTGAAAGCGCTTCCAATGGGGAGTCTAAGGAGGGCAAACATTTGATGGTAGCAGCTTCCCTGCGGGAGATACTCTCTTTGCCAAAATCGCATTATTATGCGAAAGTAAGTTACAATTCAGTACCCTATCCTAAAGCTTGCTGTTAGGAGGGAATCTTCAGCTTGCAGTGAAAGCGCTTCCAGAGGGGAGTCTAATGAGGGCAAACATTTGATAGTAGCAGCTTCCCTGCGGGAGATACTCTCTTTGCCAAAATCGCATTATTATGCGAATGTAAGCTTCAATTCAGTACCCTATCCTAAAGCTTGCTGTTAGGAGGGAATCTGCAGCTTGCAGTGAAAGTGCTTCCAGAGGGGAGTCTAACGAGGGCAAACGTTTGATGGTAGCAGCTTCCCTGCGGGAGATACTCTCTTTTCCAAAATCGCATTATTAGGCGAAAGTAAGTTACAATTCAGTACCCTATCCTAAAGCTTGCTGTTAGGAGGGAATCTGCAGCTTGCAGTGAAAGCGCTTCCAGAGGGGAGTCTAATGAGGGCAAACATTTGATGGTAGCAGCTTCCCTGCGCGAGATACTCTCTTTGCCATAATCGCATTATTAGCCGCAGTTAAGTTACAATTCAGTACCCTATCCTAAAGCTTGCTGTTAGGAGGGAATCTGCAGCTTGCAGTGAAAGCGCTTCCAGAGGGGAGTCTAAGGAGGGCAAAGATTTGATGGTAGCAGCTTCCCTGCGGGAGATACTCTCTTTGCCAAAATCGCATTATTATGCGAAAGTAAGTTACAATTCAGTACCCTATCCTAAAGCTTGCTGTTAGGAGGGAATCTGCAGCTTGCAGTGAAAGCGCTTCCGAAGGGGAGTCTAATGAGGGCAAACATTTGATGGTAGCAGCTTCCCTGCGGGAGATACTCTCTTTGCCAAAATCGCATTATTATGCGAAAGTAAGCTTCAATTCAGTACACTATCCTAAAGCTTGCTGTTAGGAGGGAATCTGCAGCTTGCAGTGAAAGCGCTTCCAGAGGGGAGTCTAAGGAGGGCAAACATTTGATGGTAGCAGCTTCCCTGCGGGAGATACTCTCTTTGCCAAAATC
This sequence comes from Phaenicophaeus curvirostris, assembly GCF_032191515.1. NCBI lineage: Eukaryota > Metazoa > Chordata > Aves > Cuculiformes > Cuculidae > Phaenicophaeus > Phaenicophaeus curvirostris. The sequence continues at coordinate 296,098 of NW_027206760.1, read as the reverse complement.
GCATTATTAGGCGAAAGTAAGTTACAATTCAGTACCCTATCCTAAAGCTTGCTGTTAGGAGGGAATCTGCAGCTTGCAGTGAAAGCGCTTCCAGAGGGGAGTCTAATGAGGGCAAACATTTGATGGTAGCAGCTTCCCTGCGGGAGATACTCTCTTTGCCAAAATCGCATTATTAGGCGAAAGTAAGTTACAATTCAGTACCCTATCCTAAAGCTTGCTGTTAGGAGGGAATCTGCAGCTTGCAGTGAAAGCGCTTCCAGAGGGGAGTCTAAGGAGGGCAAACATTTGATGGTAGCAGCTTCCCTGCGGGAGATACTCTCTTTGCCAAAATCGCATTATTAGGCGAAAGTAAGTTACAATTCAGTACCCTATCCTAAAGCTTGCTGTTAGGATGGAATCTGAAGCTTGCAGTGAAAGCGCTTCCAGAGGGGAGTCTAATGAGGGCAAATATTTGATGGTAGCAGCTTCCCTGCGGGAGATACTCTCTTTGCCAAAATCGCATTATTAGGCGAAAGTAAGTTACAATTCAGTACCCTATCCTAAAGCTTGCTGTTAGGAGGGAATCTGCAGCTTGCAGTGAAAGCGCTTCCAGAGGGGAGTCTAATGAGGGCAAACATTTGATGGTAGCAGCTTCCCTGCGGGAGATACTCTCTTTGACAAAATCGCCTTATTAGGCGAAAGTAAGATACAATTCAGTACCCTATCTAAAGCTTGCTGTTAGGAGGGAATCTGCAGCTTGCAGTGAAAGCGCTTCCAGAGGGGAGTCTAAGGAGTGCAAACATTTGATGGTAGCAGCTTCCCTGCGGGAGATACTCTCTTTGCCAAAATCGCATTATTAGGCGAAAGTAAGTTACAATTCAGTACCCTATCCTAAAGCTTGCTGTTAGGAGGGAATCTGCAGCTTGCAGTGAAAGCGCTTCCAGAGGGGAGTCTAATGAGGGCAAACATTTGATGGTAGCAGCTTCCCTGCGGGAGATACTCTCTCCGCCAAAATCGCATTATTAGGCGAAAGTAAGTTACAATTCAGTACCCTATCCTAAAGCTTGCTGTTAGGAGGGAATCTGCAGCTTGCAGTGAAAGCGCTTCCAGAGGGGAGTCTAATGAGGGCAAACATTTGATGGTAGCAGCTTCCCTGCGGGAGATACTCTCTTTGCCAAAATCGCATTATTAGGCGAAAGTAAGTTACAATTCAGTACACTATCCTAAAGCTTGCTGTTAGGAGGGAATCTGCAGCTTGCAGTGAAAGCGCTTCCAATGGGGAGTCTAAGGAGGGCAAACATTTGATGGTAGCAGCTTCCCTGCGGGAGATACTCTCTTTGCCAAAATCGCATTATTATGCGAAAGTAAGTTACAATTCAGTACCCTATCCTAAAGCTTGCTGTTAGGATGGAATCTTCAGCTTGCAGTGAAAGCGCTTCCAGAGGGGAGTCTAAGGAGTGCAAACATTTGATGGTAGCAGCTTCCCTGCGGGAGATACTCTCTTTGCCAAAATCGCCTTATTAGCCGCAGATAAGTTACAATTCAGTACCCTATCCTAAAGCTTGCTGTTAGGAGGGAATCTGCAGCTTGCAGTGAAAGCGCTTCCAGAGGGGAGTCTAATGAGGGCAAACATTTGATGGTAGCAGCTTCCCTGCGGGAGATACTCTCTCCGCCAAAATCGCATTATTAGGCGAAAGTAAGTTACAATTCAGTACCCTATCCTAAAGCTTGCTGTTAGGAGGGAATCTGCAGCTTGCAGTGAAAGCGCTTCCAGAGGGGAGTCTAATGAGGGCAAACATTTGATGGTAGCAGCTTCCCTTCGGGAGATACTCTCTTTGCCAAGATCGCATTATTAGGCGAAAGTAAGTTACAATTCAGTACCCTATCCTAAAGCTTGCTGTTAGGAGGGAATCTGCAGCTTGCAGTGAAAGCGCTTCCAATGGGGAGTCTAATGAGGGCAAACATTTGATGGTAGCAGCTTCCCTGCGGGAGATACTCTCTTTGCCAAAATCGCATTATTATGCGAAAGTAAGTTACAATTCAGTACCCTATCCTAAAGCTTGCTGTTAGGATGGAATCTTCAGCTTGCAGTGAAAGCGCTTCCAGAGGGGAGTCTAACGAGGGCAAACATTTGATAGTAGCAGCTTCCCTGCGGGAGATACTCTCTTTGCCATAATCGCATTATTATGCGAAAGTAAGCTTCAATTCAGTACCCTATCCTAAAGCTTGCTGTTAGGAGGGAATCTGCAGCTTGCAGTGAAAGTGCTTCCAGAGGGGAGTCTAACGAGGGCAAACGTTTGATGGTAGCAGCTTCCCTGCGGGAGATACTCTCTTTTCCAAAATCGCATTATTAGGCGAAAGTAAGTTACAATTCAGTACCCTATCCTAAAGCTTGCTGTTAGGAGGGAATCTGCAGCTTGCAGTGAAAGCGCTTCCAGAGGGGAGTCTAATGAGGGCAAACATTTGATGGTAGCAGCTTCCCTGCAGGAGATACTCTCTTTGCCAAAATCGCATTATTAGGCGAAAGTAAGTTACAATTCAGTACCCTATCCTAAAGCTTGCTGTTAGGAGGGAATCTGCAGCTTGCAGTGAAAGCGCTTCCAGAGGGGAGTCTAAGGAGGGCAAAGATTTGATGGTAGCAGCTTCCCTGCGGGAGATACTCTCTTTGCCAAAATCGCATTATTATGCGAAAGTAAGTTACAATTCAGTACCCTATGCTAAAGCTTGCTGTTAGGAGGGAATCTGCAGCTTGCAGTGAAAGCGCTTCCAGAGGGGAGTCTAATGAGGGCAAACATTTGATGGTAGCAGCTTCCCTGCGGGAGATACTCTCTTTGCCAAAATCGCATTATTATGTGAAAGTAAGCTTCAATTCAGTACACTATCCTAAAGCTTGCTGTTAGGAGGGAATCTGCAGCTTGCAGTGAAAGCGCTTCCAGAGGGGAGTCTAAGGAGGGCAAACATTTGATGGTAGCAGCTTCCCTGCGGGAGATACTCTCTTTGCCAAAATCGCATTATTAGGCGAAAGTAAGTTACAATTCAGTACCCTATCCTAAAGCTTGCTGTTAGGAGGGAATCTGCAGCTTGCAGTGAAAGCGCTTCCGGAGGGGAGTCTAACGAGGGTAAACGTTTGATGGTAGCAGCTTCCCTGCGGGAGATACTCTCTTTGCCAAAATCGCATTATTAGGCGAAATTAAGTTACAATTCAGTACCCTATCCTAAAGCTTGCTGTTAGGAGGGAATCTGCAGCTTGCAGTGAAAGCGCTTCCAGAGGGGAGTCTAACGAGGGCAAACATTTGATGGTAGCAGATTCCCTGCGGGAGATAATCTCTTTTCCAATTTTGCCTTATTAGCCGCAGTTAAGTTACAATTCAGTACCCTATCCTAAAGCTTGCTGTTAGGATGGAATCTGAAGCTTGCAGTGAAAGCGCTTCCAGAGGGGAGTCTAATGAGGGCAAATATTTGATGGTAGCAGCTTCCCTGCGGGAGATACTCTCTTTGCCAAAATCGCATTATTAGGCGAAAGTAAGTTACAATTCAGTACCCTATCCTAAAGCTTGCTGTTAGGAGGGAATCTGCAGCTTGCAGTGAAAGCGCTTCCAGAGGGGAGTCTAATGAGGGCAAACATTTGATGGTAGCAGCTTCCCTGCGGGAGATACTCTCTTTGCCAAAATCGCCTTATTAGGCGAAAGTAAGATAAAATTCAGTACCCTATCTAAAGCTTGCTGTTAGGAGGGAATCTGCAGCTTGCAGTGAAAGCGCTTCCGGAGGGGAGTCTAACGAGGGCAAACATTTGATGGTAGCAGCTTCCCTGCGGGATATAATCTCTTTTCTATTTTTTCCTTATTAGCCGCAGTTAAGATACAATTCAGTACACTATCCTAAAGCTTGCTGTTAGGAGGGAATCTGCAGCTTGCAGTGAAAGCGCTTCCAGAGGGGAGTCTAATGAGGGCAAACATTTGATGTTAGCAGCTTCCCTGCGGGAGATACTCTCTTTGCCAAAATCGCCTTATTAGCCGCAGTTAAGTTACAATTCAGTACCCTTTCCTAAAGCTTGCTGTTAGGAGGGAATCTGCAGCTTGCAGTGAAAGCGCTTCCAGAGGGGAGTCTAATGAGGGCAAACATTTGATGGTAGCAGCTTCCCTGCGGGAGATACTCTCTTTGCCAAAATCGCATTATTAGGCGAAATTAAGTTACAATTCAGTACCCTATCCTAAAGCTTGCTGTTAGGAGGGAATCTGCAGCTTGCAGTGAAAGCGCTTCCGGAGGGGAGTCTAACGAGGGCAAACGTTTGATGGTAGCAGCTTCCCTGCAGGAGATACTCTCTTTGCCAAAATCGCATTATTAGGCGAAAGTAAGTTACAATTCAGTACCCTATCCTAAAGCTTGCTGTTAGGAGGGAATCTGCAGCTTGCAGTGGAAGCGCTTCCAGAGGGGAGTCTAATGAGGGCAAAAATTTGATGGTAGCAGCTTCCCTGCGGGAGATATTCTCTTTGCCAAAATCGCCTTATTAGCCGCAGATAAGATACAATTCAGTACCCTATCCTAAAGCTTGCTGTTAGGAGGGAATCTGCAGCTTGCAGTGAAAGCGCTTCCAGAGGGGAGTCTAATGAGGGCAATCATTTGATGGTAGCAGCTTCCCTGCGGGAGATAGTCTCTATTCTAAAATCGCATTATTAGGCGAAATTAAGTTACAATTCAGTACCCTATCCTAAAGCTTGCTGTTAGGAGGGAATCTGCAGCTTGCAGTGAAAGCGCTTCCAGAGGGGAGTCTAACGAGGGCAAACATTTGATGGTAGCAGCTTCCCTGCGGGAGATAATCTCTTTTCCAATTTTGCCTTATTAGCCGCAGTTAAGTTACAATTCAGTACCCTATCCTAAAGCTTGCTGTTAGGAGGGAATCTGAAGCTTGCAGTGAAAGCGCTTCCAGAGGGGAGTCTAATGAGGGCAAATATTTGATGGTAGCAGCTTCCCTGCGGGAGATACTCTCTTTTCCAAAATCGCATTATTAGGCGAAAGTAAGTTACAATTCAGTACCCTATCCTAAAGCTTGCTGTTAGGAGGGAATCTGCAGCTTGCAGTGAAAGCGCTTCCAGAGGGGAGTCTAATGAGGGCAAACATTTGATGGTAGCAGCTTCCCTGCGGGAGATACTCTCTTTGCCAAAATCGCATTATTAGGCGAAAGTAAGATACAATTCAGTACCCTATCTAAAGCTTGCTGTTAGGAGGGAATCTGCAGCTTGCAGTGAAAGCGCTTCCAGAGGGGAGTATAAGGAGTGCAAACATTTGATGGTAGCAGCTTCCCTGCGGGAGATACTCTCTTTGCCAAAATCGCATTATTAGGCGAAAGTAAGTTACAATTCAGTACCCTATCCTAAAGCTTGCTGTTAGGAGGGAATCTGCAGCTTGCAGTGGAAGCGCTTCCAGAGGGGAGTCTAATGAGGGCAAAAATTTGATGGTAGCAGCTTCCCTGCGGGAGATATTCTCTTTGCCAAAATCGCCTTATTAGCCGCAGATAAGATACAATTCAGTACCCTATCCTAAAGCTTGCTGTTAGGAGGGAATCTGCAGCTTGCAGTGAAAGCGCTTCCGGAGGGGAATCTAACGAGGGCAAACATTTGATGGTAGCAGCTTCCCTGCGGGATATAATCTCTTTTCTATTTTTTCCTTATTAGCCGCAGTTAAGTTACAATTCAGTACCCTATCCTAAAGCTTGCTGTTAGGAGGGAATCTGCAGCTTGCAGTGAAAGCGCTTCCAGAGGGGAGTCTAATGAGGGCAAACATTTGATGGTAGCAGCTTCCCTGCGGGAGATACTCTCTTTGCCAAAATCGCCTTATTAGCCGCAGTTAAGCTACAATTCAGTACCCTATCCTAAAGCTTGCTGTTAGGAGGGAATCTGCAGCTTGCAGTGAAAGCGCTTCCAGAGGGGAGTCTAATGAGGGCAAACATTTGATGGTAGCAGCTTCCCTGCGGGAGATACTCTCTTTGCCAAAATCGCATTATTAGGCGAAATTAAGTTACAATTCAGTACCCTATCCTAAAGCTTGCTGTTAGGAGGGAATCTGCAGCTTGCAGTGAAAGCGCTTCCGGAGGGGAGTCTAACGAGGGCAAACGTTTGATGGTAGCAGCTTCCCTGCAGGAGATACTCTCTTTGCCAAAATCGCATTATTAGGCGAAATTAAGTTACAATTCAGTACCCTATCCTAAAGCTTGCTGTTAGGAGGGAATCTGCAGCTTGCAGTGAAAGCGCTTCCAGAGGGGAGTCTAATGAGGGCAAACATTTGATGGTAGCAGCTTCCCTGCGGGATATAATCTCTTTTCCAATGTTGCCTTATTAGACGCAGTTAAGTTACAATTCAGTACCCTATCCTAAAGCTTGCTGTTAGGAGGGAATCTGCAGCTTGCAGTGAAAGCGCTTCCAGAGGGGAGTCTAATGAGGGCAATCATTTGATGGTAACAGCTTCCCTGCGGGAGATATTCTCTTTGCCAAAATCGCCTTATTAGCCGCAGTTAAGTTACAATTCAGTACCCTATGCTAAAGCTTGCTGTTAGGAGGGAATCTGCAGCTTGCAGTGAAAGCGCTTCCAGAGGGGAGTCTAATGAGGGCAAACATTTGATGGTAGCAGCTTCCCTGCGGGAGATATTCTCTTTCCCAAAATCGCCTTATTAGCCGCAGATAAGTTACAATTCAGTACCCTATCCTAAAGCTTGCTGTTAGGAGGGAATCTGCAGCTTGCAGTGAAAGCGCTTCCAGAGGGGAGTCTAATGAGGGCAAACATTTGATGGTAGCAGCTTCCCTGCGGGAGATACTCTCTTTGCCAAAATCGCATTATTAGGCGAAAGTAAGTTACAATTCAGTACTCTATCCTAAAGCTTGCTGTTAGGAGGGAATCTGCAGCTTGCAGTGAAAGCGCTTCCAGAGGGGAGTCTAATGAGGGCAAACATTTGATGGTAGCAGCTTCCCTGCGGGAGATAATCTCTTTGACATAATCGCCTTATTAGCCGCAGTTAAGCTACAATTCAGTATCCTATCCTAAAGCTTGCTGTTAGGAGGGAATCTGCAGCTTGCAGTGAAAGCGCTTCCAGAGGGGAGTCTAATGAGGGCAAACATTTGATGGTAGCAGCTTCCCTGCCGGAGATACTCTCTTTGCCAAAATCGCATTATTAGGCGAAATTAAGATACAATTCAGTACCCTATCCTAAAGCTTGCTGTTAGGAGGGAATCTGCAGCTTGCAGTGAAAGCGCTTCCGGAGGGGAGTCTAACGTGTGCAAACGTTTGATGGTAGCAGCTTCCCTGCGGGAGATAGTCTCTTTTCCAAAATCGCATTATTAGGCGAAATTAAGTTACAATTCAGTACCCTATCCTAAAGCTTGCTGTTAGGAGGGAATCTGCAGCTTGCAGTGAAAGCGCTTCCAGAGGGGAGTCTAATGAGGGCAAACATTTGATGGTAGCAGCTTCCCTGCGGGAGATATTCTCTTTTCCAATTTTGCCTTATTAGCCGCAGTTAAGTTACAATTCAGTACCCTATCCTAAAGCTTGCTGTTAGGAGGGAATCTGAAGCTTGCAGTGAAAGCGCTTCCAGAGGGGAGTCTAATGAGGGCAAACATTTGATGGTAGCAGCTTCCCTGCGGGAGATACTCTCTTTGCCAAAATCGCATTATTAGGCGAAAGTAAGTTACAATTCAGTACCCTATCCTAAAGCTTGCTGTTAGGAGGGAATCTGCAGCTTGCAGTGAAAGCGCTTCCAGAGGGGAGTCTAACGAGGGCAAACATTTGATGGTAGCAGCTTCCCTGCGGGAGATACTCTCTTTGCCAAAATCGCATTATTAGGCGAAAGTAAGTTACAATTCAGGACACTATCCTAAAGCTTGCTGTTAGGAGGGAATCTGCAGCTTGCAGTGAAAGCGCTTCCAGAGGGGAGTCTAATGAGGGCAATCATTTGATGGTAGCAGCTTCCCTGCGGGAGATATTCTCTTTGCCAAAATCGCCTTATTAGCCGCAGTTAAGTTACAATTCAGTACCCTATGCTAAAGCTTGCTGTTAGGAGGGAATCTGCAGCTTGCAGTGAAAGCGCTTCCAGAGGGGAGTCTAATGAGGGCAAACATTTGATGGTAGCAGCTTCCCTGCAGGAGATACTCTCTTTGCCAAAATCGCATTATTAGGCGAAAGTAAGTTACAATTCAGTACCCTATCCTAAAGCTTGCTGTTAGGAGGGAATCTGCAGCTTGCAGTGAAAGCGCTTCCAGAGGGGAGTCTAAGGAGGGCAAAGATTTGATGGTAGCAGCTTCCCTGCGGGAGATACTCTCTTTGCCAAAATCGCATTATTATGCGAAAGTAAGTTACAATTCAGTACCCTATGCTAAAGCTTGCTGTTAGGAGGGAATCTGCAGCTTGCAGTGAAAGCGCTTCCAGAGGGGAGTCTAATGAGGGCAAACATTTGATGGTAGCAGCTTCCCTGCGGGAGATACTCTCTTTGCCAAAATCGAATTATTATGTGAAAGTAAGTTTCAATTCAGTACACTATCCTAAAGCTTGCTGTTAGGAGGGAATCTGCAGCTTGCAGTGAAAGCGCTTCCAGAGGGGAGTCTAATGAGGGCAAAAATTTGATGGTAGCAGCTTCCCTGCGGGAGATATTCTCTTTGCCAAAATCGCCTTATTAGCCGCAGTTAAGTTACAATTCAGTACCCTATCCTAAAGCTTGCTGTTAGGAGGGAATCTGCAGCTTGCAGTGAAAGCGCTTCCAGAGGGGAGTCTAATGAGGGCAAACATTTGATGGTAGCAGCTTCCCTGCGGGAGATACTCTCTTTGCCAAAATCGCAATATTATGCGAAAGTAAGTTTCAATTCAGTACCCTATCCTAAAGCTTGCTGTTAGGAGGGAATCTGCAGCTTGCAGTGAAAGCGCTTCCGGAGGGGAGTCTAACGAGGGCAAACATTTGATGGTAGCAGCTTCCCTGCGGGATATAATCTCTTTTCTATTTTTTCCTTATTAGCCGCAGTTAAGTTACAATTCAGTACACTATCCTAAAGCTTGCTGTTAGGAGGGAATCTGCAGCTTGCAGTGAAAGCGCTTCCAGAGGGGAGTCTAATGAGGGCAAACATTTGATGTTAGCAGCTTCCCTGCGGGAGATACTCTCTTTGCCAAAATCGCCTTATTAGCCGCAGTTAAGTTACAATTCAGTACCCTATCCTAAAGCTTGCTGTTAGGAGGGAATCTGCAGCTTGCAGTGAAAGCGCTTCCAGAGGGGAGTCTAATGAGGGCAAACATTTGATGGTAGCAGCTTCCTGCGGGAGATACTCTCTTTGCCAAAATCGCATTATTAGGCGAAATTAAGTTACAATTCAGTACCCTATCCTAAAGCTTGCTGTTAGGAGGGAATCTGCAGCTTGCAGTGAAAGCGCTTCCGGAGGGGAGTCTAACGAGGGCAAACGTTTGATGGTAGCAGCTTCCCTGCAGGAGATACTCTCTTTGCCAAAATCGCATTATTAGGCGAAATTAAGTTACAATTCAGTACCCTATCCTAAAGCTTGCTGTTAGGAGGAATCTGCAGCTTGCAGTGAAAGCGCTTCCAGAGGGGAGTCTAATGAGGGCAATCATTTGATGGTAGCAGCTTCCCTGCGGGAGATAGTCTCTATTCTAAAAGCGCATTATTAGGCGAAATTAAGTTACAATTCAGTACCCTATCCTAAAGCTTGCTGTTAGGAGGGAATCTGCAGCTTGCAGTGAAAGCGCTTCCAGAGGGGAGTCTAACGAGGGCAAACATTTGATGGTAGTAGCAGCTTCCCTGCGGGAGATACTCTCTTTGCCAAAATCGCATTATTAGGCGAAAGTAAGTTACAATTCAGTACCCTATCCTAAAGCTTGCTGTTAGGAGGGAATCTGCAGCTTGCAGTGAAAGCGCTTCCAGAGGGGAGTCTAATGAGGGCAAAAATTTGATGGTAGCAGCTTCCCTGCGGGAGATATTCTCTTTGCCAAAATCGCCTTATTAGCCGCAGATAAGATACAATTCAGTACCCTATCCTAAAGCTTGCTGTTAGGAGGGAATCTGCAGCTTGCAGTGAAAGCGCTTCCGGAGGGGAATCTAACGAGGGCAAACATTTGATGGTAGCAGCTTCCCTGCGGGATATAATCTCTTTTCTATTTTTTCCTTATTAGCCGCAGTTAAGTTACAATTCAGTACCCTATCCTAAAGCTTGCTGTTAGGAGGGAATCTGCAGCTTGCAGTGAAAGCGCTTCCAGAGGGGAGTCTAATGAGGGCAAACATTTGATGTTAGCAGCTTCCCTGCGGGAGATACTCTCTTTGCCAAAATCGCCTTATTAGCCGCAGTTAAGTTACAATTCAGTACCCTATCCTAAAGCTTGCTGTTAGGAGGGAATCTGCAGCTTGCAGTGAAAGCGCTTCCAGAGGGGAGTCTAATGAGGGCAAACATTTGATGGTAGCAGCTTCCCTGCGGGAGATACTCTCTTTGCCAAAATCGCATTATTAGGCGAAAGTAAGTTACAATTCAGTACCCTATCCTAAAGCTTGCTGTTAGGAGGGAATCTGCAGCTTGCAGTGAAAGCGCTTCCGGAGGGGAGTCTAACGAGGGCAAACGTTTGATGGTAGCAGCTTCCCTGCAGGAGATACTCTCTTTCCCAAAATCGCATTATTAGGCGAAATTAAGTTACAATTCAGTACCCTATCCTAAAGCTTGCTGTTAGGAGGGAATCTGCAGCTTGCAGTGAAAGCGCTTCCAGAGGGGAGTCTAATGAGGGCAAACATTTGATGGTAGCAGCTTCCCTGCGGGATATAATCTCTTTTCCAATGTTGCCTTATTAGACGCAGTTAAGTTACAATTCAGTACCCTATCCTAAAGCTTGCTGTTAGGAGGGAATCTGCAGCTTGCAGTGAAAGCGCTTCCAGAGGGGAGTCTAATGAGGGCAATCATTTGATGGTAACAGCTTCCCTGCGGGAGATATTCTCTTTGCCAAAATCGCCTTATTAGCCGCAGTTAAGTTACAATTCAGTACCCTATGCTAAAGCTTGCTGTTAGGAGGGAATCTGCAGCTTGCAGTGAAAGCGCTTCCAGAGGGGAGTCTAATGAGGGCAAACATTTGATGGTAGCAGCTTCCCTGCGGGAGATACTCTCTTTGCCAAAATCACATTATTAGGCGAAAGTAAGTTACAATTCAGTACTCTATCCTAAAGCTTGCTGTTAGGAGGGAATCTGCAGCTTGCAGTGAAAGCGCTTCCAGAGGGGAGTCTAATGAGGGCAAACATTTGATGGTAGCAGCTTCCCTGCGGGAGATAATCTCTTTGACATAATCGCCTTATTAGCCGCAGTTAAGCTACAATTCAGTATCCTATCCTAAAGCTTGCTGTTAGGAGGGAATCTGCAGCTTGCAGTGAAAGCGCTTCCAGAGGGGAGTCTAATGAGGGCAAACATTTGATGGTAGCAGCTTCCCTGCCGGAGATACTCTCTTTGCCAAAATCGCATTATTAGGCGAAATTAAGTTACAATTCAGTACCCTATCCTAAAGCTTGCTGTTAGGAGGGAATCTGCAGCTTGCAGTGAAAGCGCTTCCAGAGGGGAGTCTAATGAGGGCAAACATTTGATGGTAGCAGCTTCCCTGCGGGAGATACTCTCTTTGCCAAAATCGCATTATTAGGCGAAAGTAAGTTACAATTCAGTACCCTATCCTAAAGCTTGCTGTTAGGAGGGAATCTGCAGCTTGCAGTGAAAGCGCTTCCAGAGGGGAGTCTAACGAGGGCAAACATTTGATGGTAGCAGCTTCCCTGCGGGAGATACTCTCTTTGCCAAAATCGCATTATTAGGCGAAAGTAAGTTACAATTCAGGACACTATCCTAAAGCTTGCTGTTAGGAGGGAATCTGCAGCTTGCAGTGAAAGCGCTTCCAGAGGGGAGTCTAATGAGGGCAATCATTTGATGGTAGCAGCTTCCCTGCGGGAGATATTCTCTTTGCCAAAATCGCCTTATTAGCCGCAGTTAAGTTACAATTCAGTACCCTATGCTAAAGCTTGCTGTTAGGAGGGAATCTGCAGCTTGCAGTGAAAGCGCTTCCAGAGGGGAGTCTAATGAGGGCAAACATTTGATGGTAGCAGCTTCCCTGCGGGAGATAGTCTCTTTCCCAAAATTGCCTTATTAGCCGCAGATAAGTTACAATTCAGTACCCTATCCTAAAGCTTGCTGTTAGGATGGAATCTTCAGCTTGCAGTGAAAGCGCTTCCAGAGGGGAGTCTAATGAGGGCAAACATTTGATAGTAGCAGCTTCCCTGCGGGAGATACTCTCTTTGCCAAAATCGCATTATTATGCGAAAGTAAGCTTCAATTCAGTACCCTATCCTAAAGCTTGCTGTTAGGAGGGAATCTGCAGCTTGCAGTGAAAGTGCTTCCAGAGGGGAGTCTAACGAGGGCAAACGTTTGATGGTAGCAGCTTCCCTGCGGGAGATACTCTCTTTTCCAAAATCGCATTATTAGGCGAAAGTAAGTTACAATTCAGTACACTATCCTAAAGCTTGCTGTTAGGAGGGAATCTGCAGCTTGCAGTGAAAGCGCTTCCAGAGGGGAGTCTAATGAGGGCAAACATTTGATGGTAGCAGCTTCCCTGCAGGAGATACTCTCTTTGCCAAAATCGCATTATTAGGCGAAAGTAAGTTACAATTCAGTACCCTATCCTAAAGCTTGCTGTTAGGAGGGAATCTGCAGCTTGCAGTGAAAGCGCTTCCAGAGGGGAGTCTAAGGAGGGCAAAGATTTGATGGTAGCAGCTTCCCTGCGGGAGATACTCTCTTTGCCAAAATCGCATTATTATGCGAAAGTAAGTTACAATTCAGTACCCTATGCTAAAGCTTGCTGTTAGGAGGGAATCTGCAGCTTGCAGTGAAAGCGCTTCCAGAGGGGAGTCTAATGAGGGCAAACATTTGATGGTAGCAGCTTCCCTGCGGGAGATACTCTCTTTGCCAAAATCGCATTATTATGTGAAAGTAAGCTTCAATTCAGTACACTATCCTAAAGCTTGCTGTTAGGAGGGAATCTGCAGCTTGCAGTGAAAGCGCTTCCAGAGGGGAGTCTAAGGAGGGCAAACATTTGATGGTAGCAGCTTCCCTGCGGGAGATAATCTCTTTGCCAAAATCGCCTTATTAGACGCAGTTAAGTTACAATTCAGTACCCTATCCTAAAGCTTGCTGTTAGGAGGGAATCTGCAGCTTGCAGTGAAAGCGCTTCCAGAGGGGAGTCTAATGAGGGCAAACATTTGATGGTAGCAGCTTCCCTGCGGGAGATACTCTCTTTGCCAAAATCGCAATATTATGCGAAAGTAAGTTTCAATTCAGTACCCTATCCTAAAGCTTGCTGTTAGGAGGGAATCTGCAGCTTGCAGTGAAAGCGCTTCCGGAGGGGAGTCTAACGAGGGCAAACATTTGATGGTAGCAGCTTCCCTGCGGGATATAATCTCTTTTCTATTTTTTCCTTATTAGCCGCAGTTAAGTTACAATTCAGTACACTATCCTAAAGCTTGCTGTTAGGAGGGAATCTGCAGCTTGCAGTGAAAGCGCTTCCAGAGGGGAGTCTAATGAGGGCAAACATTTGATGTTAGCAGCTTCCCTGCGGGAGATACTCTCTTTGCCAAAATCGCCTTATTAGCCGCAGTTAAGTTACAATTCAGTACCCTATCCTAAAGCTTGCTGTTAGGAGGGAATCTGCAGCTTGCAGTGAAAGCGCTTCCAGAGGGGAGTCTAATGAGGGCAAACATTTGATGGTAGCAGCTTCCCTGCGGGAGATAGTCTCTTTGCCAAAATCGCATTATTAGGCGAAATTAAGTTACAATTCAGTACCCTATCCTAAAGCTTGCTGTTAGGAGGGAATCTGCAGCTTGCAGTGAAAGCGCTTCCGGAGGGGAGTCTAACGAGGGCAAACGTTTGATGGTAGCAGCTTCCCTGCAGGAGATACTCTCTTTGCCAAAATCGCATTATTAGGCGAAATTAAGTTACAATTCAGTACCCTATCCTAAAGCTTGCTGTTAGGAGGGAATCTGCAGCTTGCAGTGAAAGCGCTTCCAGAGGGGAGTCTAATGAGGGCAAACATTTGATGGTAGCAGCTTCCCTGCGGGAGATACTCTCTTTGCCAAAATCGCATTATTAGGCGAAAGTAAGTTACAATTCAGTACCCTATCCTAAAGCTTGCTGTTAGGAGGGAATCTGCAGCTTGCAGTGAAAGCGCTTCCAGAGGGGAGTCTAATGAGGGCAATCATTTGATGGTAGCAGCTTCCCTGCGGGAGATAGTCTCTATTCTAAAATCGCATTATTAGGCGAAATTAAGTTACAATTCAGTACCCTATCCTAAAGCTTGCTGTTAGGAGGGAATCTGCAGCTTGCAGTGAAAGCGCTTCCAGAGGGGAGTCTAACGAGGGCAAACATTTGATGGTAGCAGCTTCCCTGCGGGAGATAATCTCTTTTCCAATTTTGCCTTATTAGCCGCAGTTAAGTTACAATTCAGTACCCTATCCTAAAGCTTGCTGTTAGGAGGGAATCTGAAGCTTGCAGTGAAAGCGCTTCCAGAGGGGAGTCTAATGAGGGCAAATATTTGATGGTAGCAGCTTCCCTGCGGGAGATACTCTCTTTGCCAAAATCGCATTATTAGGCGAAAGTAAGTTACAATTCAGTACCCTATCCTAAAGCTTGCTGTTAGGAGGGAATCTGCAGCTTGCAGTGAAAGCGCTTCCAGAGGGGAGTCTAATGAGGGCAAACATTTGATGGTAGCAGCTTCCCTGCGGGAGATACTCTCTTTGCCAAAATCGCATTATTAGGCGAAAGTAAGATACAATTCAGTACCCTATCTAAAGCTTGCTGTTAGGAGGGAATCTGCAGCTTGCAGTGAAAGCGCTTCCAGAGGGGAGTATAAGGAGTGCAAACATTTGATGGTAGCAGCTTCCCTGCGGGAGATACTCTCTTTGCCAAAATCGCATTATTAGGCGAAAGTAAGTTACAATTCAGTACCCTATCCTAAAGCTTGCTGTTAGGAGGGAATCTGCAGCTTGCAGTGAAAGCGCTTCCAGAGGGGTGTCTAATGAGGGCAAAAATTTGATGGTAGCAGCTTCCCTGCGGGAGATATTCTCTTTGCCAAAATCGCCTTATTAGCCGCAGATAAGATACAATTCAGTACCCTATCCTAAAGCTTGCTGTTAGGAGGGAATCTGCAGCTTGCAGTGAAAGCGCTTCCGGAGGGGAATCTAACGAGGGCAAACATTTGATGGTAGCAGCTTCCCTGCGGGATATAATCTCTTTTCTATTTTTTCCTTATTAGCCGCAGTTAAGTTACAATTCAGTACCCTATCCTAAAGCTTGCTGTTAGGAGGGAATCTGCAGCTTGCAGTGAAAGCGCTTCCAGAGGGGAGTCTAATGAGGGCAAACATTTGATGTTAGCAGCTTCCCTGCGGGAGATACTCTCTTTGCCAAAATCGCCTTATTAGCCGCAGTTAAGTTACAATTCAGTACCCTATCCTAAAGCTTGCTGTTAGGAGGGAATCTGCAGCTTGCAGTGAAAGCGCTTCCAGAGGGGAGTCTAATGAGGGCAAACATTTGATGGTAGCAGCTTCCCTGCGGGAGATACTCTCTTTGCCAAAATCGCATTATTAGGCGAAATTAAGTTACAATTCAGTACCCTATCCTAAAGCTTGCTGTTAGGAGGGAATCTGCAGCTTGCAGTGAAAGCGCTTCCGGAGGGGAGTCTAACGAGGGCAAACGTTTGATGGTAGCAGATTCCCTGCAGGAGATACTCTCTTTGCCAAAATCGCATTATTAGGCGAAAGTAAGTTACAATTCCGTACACTATCCTAAAGCTTGCTGTTAGGAGGGAATCTGCAGCTTGCAGTGAAAGCGCTTCCAGAGGGGAGTCTAATGAGGGCAAACATTTGATGGTAGCAGCTTCCCTGCGGGATATAATCTCTTTTCCAATGTTGCCTTATTAGACGCAGTTAAGTTACAATTCAGTACCCTATCCTAAAGCTTGCTGTTAGGAGGGAATCTGCAGCTTGCAGTGAAAGCGCTTCCAGAGGGGAGTCTAATGAGGGCAATCATTTGATGGTAACAGCTTCCCTGCGGGAGATATTCTCTTTGCCAAAATCGCCTTATTAGCCGCAGTTAAGTTACAATTCAGTACCCTATGCTAAAGCTTGCTGTTAGGAGGGAATCTGCAGCTTGCAGTGAAAGCGCTTCCAGAGGGGAGTCTAATGAGGGCAAACATTTGATGGTAGCAGCTTCCCTGCGGGAGATATTCTCTTTCCCAAAATCGCCTTATTAGCCGCAGATAAGTTACAATTCAGTACCCTATCCTAAAGCTTGCTGTTAGGAGGGAATCTGCAGCTTGCAGTGAAAGCGCTTCCAGAGGGGAGTCTAATGAGGGCAAACATTTGATGGTAGCAGCTTCCCTGCGGGAGATACTCTCTTTGCCAAAATCGCATTATTAGGCGAAAGTAAGTTACAATTCAGTACTCTATCCTAAAGCTTGCTGTTAGGAGGGAATCTGCAGCTTGCAGTGAAAGCGCTTCCAGAGGGGAGTCTAATGAGGGCAAACATTTGATGGTAGCAGCTTCCCTGCGGGAGATAATCTCTTTGACATAATCGCCTTATTAGCCGCAGTTAAGCTACAATTCAGTATCCTATCCTAAAGCTTGCTGTTAGGAGGGAATCTGCAGCTTGCAGTGAAAGCGCTTCCAGAGGGGAGTCTAATGAGGGCAAACATTTGATGGTAGCAGCTTCCCTGCCGGAGATACTCTCTTTGCCAAAATCGCATTATTAGGCGAAATTAAGTTACAATTCAGTACCCTATCCTAAAGCTTGCTGTTAGGAGGGAATCTGCAGCTTGCAGTGAAAGCGCTTCCGGAGGGGAGTCTAACGAGTGCAAACGTTTGATGGTAGCAGCTTCCCTGCGGGAGATACTCTCTTTGCCAAAATCGCATTATTAGGCGAAAGTAAGTTACAATTCAGTACCCTATCCTAAAGCTTGCTGTTAGGAGGGAATCTGCAGCTTGCAGTGAAAGCGCTTCCAGAGGGGAGTCTAATGAGGGCAAACATTTGATGGTAGCAGCTTCCCTGCGGGAGATATTCTCTTTTCCAATTTTGCCTTATTAGCCGCAGTTAAGTTACAATTCAGTACCCTATCCTAAAGCTTGCTGTTAGGAGGGAATCTGAAGCTTGCAGTGAAAGCGCTTCCAGAGGGGAGTCTAATGAGGGCAAACATTTGATGTTAGCAGCTTCCCTGCGGGAGATACTCTCTTTGCCAAAATCGCCTTATTAGCCGCAGTTAAGTTACAATTCAGTACCCTATCCTAAAGCTTGCTGTTAGGAGGGAATCTGCAGCTTGCAGTGAAAGCGCTTCCAGAGGGGAGTCTAATGAGGGCAAACATTTGATGGTAGCAGCTTCCCTGCGGGAGATACTCTCTTTGCCAAAATCGCATTATTAGGCGAAATTAAGTTACAATTCAGTACCCTATCCTAAAGCTTGCTGTTAGGAGGGAATCTGCAGCTTGCAGTGAAAGCGCTTCCGGAGGGGAGTCTAACGAGGGCAAACGTTTGATGGTAGCAGATTCCCTGCAGGAGATACTCTCTTTGCCAAAATCGCATTATTAGGCGAAAGTAAGTTACAATTCCGTACACTATCCTAAAGCTTGCTGTTAGGAGGGAATCTGCAGCTTGCAGTGAAAGCGCTTCCAGAGGGGAGTCTAATGAGGGCAAACATTTGATGGTAGCAGCTTCCCTGCGGGATATAATCTCTTTTCCAATGTTGCCTTATTAGACGCAGTTAAGTTACAATTCAGTACCCTATCCTAAAGCTTGCTGTTAGGAGGGAATCTGCAGCTTGCAGTGAAAGCGCTTCCAGAGGGGAGTCTAATGAGGGCAATCATTTGATGGTAACAGCTTCCCTGCGGGAGATATTCTCTTTGCCAAAATCGCCTTATTAGCCGCAGTTAAGTTACAATTCAGTACCCTATGCTAAAGCTTGCTGTTAGGAGGGAATCTGCAGCTTGCAGTGAAAGCGCTTCCAGAGGGGAGTCTAATGAGGGCAAACATTTGATGGTAGCAGCTTCCCTGCGGGAGATATTCTCTTTCCCAAAATCGCCTTATTAGCCGCAGATAAGTTACAATTCAGTACCCTATCCTAAAGCTTGCTGTTAGGAGGGAATCTGCAGCTTGCAGTGAAAGCGCTTCCAGAGGGGAGTCTAATGAGGGCAAACATTTGATGGTAGCAGCTTCCCTGCGGGAGATACTCTCTTTGCCAAAATCGCATTATTAGGCGAAAGTAAGTTACAATTCAGTACTCTATCCTAAAGCTTGCTGTTAGGAGGGAATCTGCAGCTTGCAGTGAAAGCGCTTCCAGAGGGGAGTCTAATGAGGGCAAACATTTGATGGTAGCAGCTTCCCTGCGGGAGATAATCTCTTTGACATAATCGCCTTATTAGCCGCAGTTTAGCTACAATTCAGTATCCTATCCTAAAGCTTGCTGTTAGGAGGGAATCTGCAGCTTGCAGTGAAAGCGCTTCCAGAGGGGAGTCTAATGAGGGCAAACATTTGATGGTAGCAGCTTCCCTGCCGGAGATACTCTCTTTGCCAAAATCGCATTATTAGGCGAAATTAAGTTACAATTCAGTACCCTATCCTAAAGCTTGCTGTTAGGAGGGAATCTGCAGCTTGCAGTGAAAGCGCTTCCGGAGGGGAGTCTAACGAGTGCAAACGTTTGATGGTAGCAGCTTCCCTGCGGGAGATACTCTCTTTGCCAAAATCGCATTATTAGGCGAAAGTAAGTTACAATTCAGTACCCTATCCTAAAGCTTGCTGTTAGGAGGGAATCTGCAGCTTGCAGTGAAAGCGCTTCCAGAGGGGAGTCTAATGAGGGCAAACATTTGATGGTAGCAGCTTCCCTGCGGGAGATATTCTCTTTTCCAATTTTGCCTTATTAGCCGCAGTTAAGTTACAATTCAGTACCCTATCCTAAAGCTTGCTGTTAGGAGGGAATCTGAAGCTTGCAGTGAAAGCGCTTCCAGAGGGGAGTCTAATGAGGGCAAACATTTGATGGTAGCAGCTTCCCTGCGGGAGATACTCTCTTTGCCAAAATCGCATTATTAGGCGAAAGTAAGTTACAATTCAGTACCCTATCCTAAAGCTTGCTGTTAGGAGGGAATCTGCAGCTTGCAGTGAAAGCGCTTCCAGAGGGGAGTCTAACGAGGGCAAACATTTGATGGTAGCAGCTTCCCTGCGGGAGATACTCTCTTTGCCAAAATCGCATTATTAGGCGAAAGTAAGTTACAATTCAGGACACTATCCTAAAGCTTGCTGTTAGGAGGGAATCTGCAGCTTGCAGTGAAAGCGCTTCCAGAGGGGAGTCTAATGAGGGCAATCATTTGATGGTAGCAGCTTCCCTGCGGGAGATATTCTCTTTGCCAAAATCGCCTTATTAGCCGCAGTTAAGTTACAATTCAGTACCCTATGCTAAAGCTTGCTGTTAGGAGGGAATCTGCAGCTTGCAGTGAAAGCGCTTCCAGAGGGGAGTCTAATGAGGGCAAACATTTGATGGTAGCAGCTTCCCTGCGGGAGATAGTCTCTTTCCCAAAATCGCCTTATTAGCCGCAGTTAAGTTACAATTCAGTACCCTATCCTAAAGCTTGCTGTTAGGAGAGAATCTGCAGCTTGCAGTGAAAGCGCTTCCAGAGGGGAGTCTAATGAGGGCAAACATTTGATGGTAGCAGCTTCCCTGTGGGAGATACTCTCTTTGCCAAAATCGCATTATTAGGCGAAAGTAAGTTACAATTCAGGACCCTATCCTAAAGCTTGCTGTTAGGAGGGAATCTGCAGCTTGCAGTGAAAGCGCTTCCAGAGGGGAGTCTAATGAGGGCAAACATTTGATGGTAGCAGCTTCCCTGCGGGAGATACTCTCTTTGCCAAAATCGCCTTATTAGGCGAAAGTAAGTTACAATTCAGTACCCTATGCTAAAGCTTGCTGTTAGGAGGGAATCTGCAGCTTGCAGTGAAAGCGCTTCCAGAGGGGAGTCTAATGAGGGCAAACATTTGATGGTAGCAGCTTCCCTGCGGGAGATACTCTCTTTGCCAAAATCGCATTATTAGGCGAAAGTAAGATACAATTCAGTACCCTATCCTAAAGCTTGCTGTTAGGAGGGAATCTGCAGCTTGCAGTGAAAGCGCTTCCAGAGGGGAGTCTAAGGAGTGCAAACATTTGATGGTAGCAGCTTCCCTGCGGGAGATACTCTCTTTGCCAAAATCGCATTATTAGGCGAAAGTAAGTTACAATTCAGTACCCTATCCTAAAGCTTGCTGTTAGGAGGGAATCCGCAGCTTGCAGTGAAAGCGCTTCCAGAGGGGAGTCTAATGAGGGCAAAAATTTGATGGTAGCAGCTTCCCTGCGGGAGATATTCTCTTTGCCAAAATCGCCTTATTAGCCGCAGATAAGTTACAATTCAGTACCCTATCCTAAAGCTTGCTGTTAGGAGGGAATCTGCAGCATGCAGTGAAAGCGCTTCCAGAGGGGAGTCTAATGAGGGCAAACATTTGATGGTAGCAGCTTCCCTGCGGGAGATACTCTCTTTGCCAAAATCGCAATATTATGCGAAAGTAAGTTTCAATTCAGTACCCTATCCTAAAGCTTGCTGTTAGGAGGGAATCTGCAGCTTGCAGTGAAAGCGCTTCCGGAGGGGAGTCTAACGAGGGCAAACGTTTGATGGTAGCAGCTTCCCTGCGGGAGATACTCTCTTTGCCAAAATCGCATTATTATGCGAAATTAAGTTACAATTCAGTACCCTATCCTAAAGCTTGCTGTTAGGAGGGAATCTGCAGCTTGCAGTGAAAGCACTTCCAGAGGGGAGTCTAACGAGGGCAAACATTTGATGGTAGCAGCTTCCCTGCGGGATATAATCTCTTTTCTATTTTTGCCTTATTAGCCGCAGTTAAGTTACAATTCAGTACCCTATCCTAAAGCTTGCTGTTAGGAGGGAATCTGCAGCTTGCAGTGAAAGCGCTTCCAGAGGGGAGTCTAATGAGGGCAAACATTTGATGTTAGCAGCTTCCCTGCGGGAGATACTCTCTTTGCCAAAATCGCCTTATTAGCCGCAGTTAAGTTACAATTCAGTACCCTATCCTAAAGCTTGCTGTTAGGAGGGAATCTGCAGCTTGCAGTGAAAGCGCTTCCAGAGGGGAGTCTAATGAGGGCAAACATTTGATGGTAGCAGCTTCCCTGCGGGAGATACTCTCTTTGCCAAAATCGCATTATTAGGCGAAATTAAGTTACAATTCAGTACCCTATCCTAAAGCTTGCTGTTAGGAGGGAATCTGCAGCTTGCAGTGAAAGCGCTTCCAGAGGGGAGTCTAATGAGGGCAAACATTTGATAGTAGCAGCTTCCCTGCGGGAGATATTCTCTTTCCCAAAATCGCCTTATTAGCCACAGTTAAGTTACAATTCAGTACCCTATCCTAAAGCTTGCTGTTAGGAGGGAATCTGCAGCTTGCAGTGAAAGCGCTTCCAGAGGGGAGTCTAATGAGGGCAAACATTTGATGGTAGCAGCTTCCCTGCGGGAGATACTCTCTCCGCCAAAATCGCATTATTAGGCGAAAGTAAGTTACAATTCAGTACCCTATCCTAAAGCTTGCTGTTAGGAGGGAATCTGCAGCTTGCAGTGAAAGCGCTTCCAGAGGGGAGTCTAATGAGGGCAAACATTTGATGGTAGCAGCTTCCCTGCGGGAGATACTCTCTTTGCCAAAATCGCATTATTAGGCGAAAGTAAGTTACAATTCAGTACCCTATCCTAAAGCTTGCTGTTAGGAGGGAATCTGCAGCTTGCAGTGAAAGCGCTTCCAGAGGGGAGTCTAACGAGGGCAAACATTTGATGGTAGCAGCTTCCCTGCGGGAGATACTCTCTTTGCCAAAATCGCATTATTAGGCGAAAGTAAGTTACAATTCAGTACCCTATCCTAAAGCTTGCTGTTAGGAGGGAATCTGCAGCTTGCAGTGAAAGCGTTTCCAGAGGGGAGTCTAATGAGGGCAAACATTTGATGGTAGCAGCTTCCCTGCGGGAGATACTCTCTTTGCCAAAATCGCATTATTAGGCGAAAGTAAGTTACAATTCAGTACCCTATGCTAAAGCTTGCTGTTAGGAGGGAATCTGCAGCTTGCTGTAAAAGCACTTCCAGAGGGGAGTCTAATGAGGGCAAACATTTGATGGTAGCAGCTTCCCTGCGGGAGATACTCTCTTTGCCAAAATCGCATTATTATGCGAAAGTAAGCTTCAATTCAGTACACTATCCTAAAGCTTGCTGTTAGGAGGGAATCTGCAGCTTGCAGTGAAAGCGCTTCCGGAGGGGAGTCTAACGAGGGTAAACGTTTGATGGTAGCAGCTTCCCTGCGGGAGATACTCTCTTTGCCAAAATCGCATTATTAGGCGAAATTAAGTTACAATTCAGTACCCTATCCTAAAGCTTGCTGTTAGGAGGGAATCTGCAGCTTGCAGTGAAAGCGCTTCCAGAGGGGAGTCTAACGAGGGCAAACATTTGATGGTAGCAGCTTCCTTGCGGGAGATAATCTCTTTTCCAATTTTGCCTTATTAGCCGCAGTTAAGTTACAATTCAGTACCCTATCCTAAAGCTTGCTGTTAGGAGGGAATCTGAAGCTTGCAGTGAAAGCGCTTCCAGAGGGGAGTCTAATGAGGGCAAATATTTGATGGTAGCAGCTTCCCTGCGGGAGATACTCTCTTTGCCAAAATCGCATTATTAGG
Source organism: Phaenicophaeus curvirostris (assembly GCF_032191515.1). NCBI lineage: Eukaryota > Metazoa > Chordata > Aves > Cuculiformes > Cuculidae > Phaenicophaeus > Phaenicophaeus curvirostris. The sequence continues at coordinate 273,348 of NW_027206760.1, read as the reverse complement.
CGAAAGTAAGTTACAATTCAGTACACTATCCTAAAGCTTGCTGTTAGGAGGGAATCTGCAGCTTGCAGTGAAAGCGCTTCCAGAGGGGAGTCTAATGAGGGCAAACATTTGATGGTAGCAGCTTCCCTGCGGGAGATACTCTCTTTGCCAAAATCGCATTATTAGGCGAAAGTAAGATACAATTCAGTACCCTATCTAAAGCTTGCTGTTAGGAGGGAATCTGCAGCTTGCAGTGAAAGCGCTTCCAGAGGGGAGTCTAAGGAGTGCAAACATTTGATGGTAGCAGCTTCCCTGCGGGAGATACTCTCTTTGCCAAAATCGCATTATTAGGCGAAAGTAAGATACAATTCAGTACCCTATCTAAAGCTTGCTGTTAGGAGGGAATCTGCAGCTTGCAGTGAAAGCGCTTCCAGAGGGGAGTCTAAGGAGTGCAAACATTTGATGGTAGCAGCTTCCCTGCGGGAGATACTCTCTTTGCCAAAATCGCATTATTATGCGAAAGTAAGTTACAATTCAGTACCCTATCCTAAAGCTTGCTGTTAGGAGGGAATCTGCAGCTTGCAGTGAAAGCGCTTCCAGAGGGGAGTCTAATGAGGGCAAAAATTTGATGGTAGCAGCTTCCCTGCGGGAGATATTCTCTTTGACAAAATCGCCTTATTAGCCGCAGATAAGTTACAATTCAGTACCCTATCCTAAAGCTTGCTGTTAGGAGGGAATCTGCAGCTTGCAGTGAAAGCGCTTCCAGAGGGGAGTCTAATGAGGGCAAACATTTGATGGTAGCAGCTTCCCTGCGGGAGATACTCTCTTTGCCAAAATCGCAATATTATGCGAAAGTAAGTTACAATTCAGTACCCTATCCTAAAGCTTGCAGTTAGGAGGGAATCTGCAGCTTGCAGTGAAAGCGCTTCCGGAGGGGAGTCTAACGAGGGCAAACATTTGATGGTAGCAGCTTCCCTGCGGGATATAATCTCTTTTCTATTTTTTCCGTATTAGCCGCAGTTAAGTTACAATTCAGTACCCTATCCTAAAGCTTGCTGTTAGGAGGGAATCTGCAGCTTGCAGTGAAAGCGCTTCCAGAGGGGAGTCTAACGAGGGCAAACGTTTGATGGTAGCAGCTTCCATGCAGGAGATACTCTCTTTGCCAAAATCGCATTATTAGGCGAAATTAAGTTACAATTCAGTACCCTATCCTAAAGCTTGCTGTTAGGAGGGAATCTGCAGCTTGCAGTGAAAGCGCTTCCAGAGGGGAGTCTAATGAGGGCAAACATTTGATGGTAGCAGCTTCCCTGCGGGATATAATCTCTTTTCTATTTTTTCCTTATTAGCCGCAGTTAAGTTACAATTCAGTACCCTATCCTAAAGCTTGCTGTTAGGAGGGAATCTGCAGCTTGCAGTCAAAGCGCTTCCAGAGGGGAGTCTAATGAGGGCAAACATTTGATGGTAGCAGCTTCCCTGCGGGAGATACTCTCTTTGCCAAAATCGCATTATTAGGCGAAATTAAGTTACAATTCAGTACCCTATCCTAAAGCTTGCTGTTAGGAGGGAATCTGCAGCTTGCAGTGAAAGCGCTTCCAGAGGGGAGTCTAACGAGGGCAAACGTTTGATGGTAGCAGCTTCCCTGCAGGAGATACTCTCTTTGCCAAAATCGCATTATTAGGCGAAATTAAGTTACAATTCAGTACCCTATCCTAAAGCTTGCTGTTAGGAGGGAATCTGCAGCTTGCAGTGAAAGCGCTTCCAGAGGGGAGTCTAATGAGGGCAAACATTTGATGGTAACAGCTTCCCTGCGGGAGATATTCTCTTTGCCAAAATCGCCTTATTAGACGCAGTTAAGTTACAATTCAGTACCCTATCCTAAAGCTTGCTGTTAGGAGGGAATCTGCAGCTTGCAGTGAAAGCGCTTCCAGAGGGGAGTCTAATGAGGGCAAACATTTGATGGTAGCAGCTTCCCTGCGGGAGATACTCTCTTTGCCAAAATCGCATTATTAGGCGAAAGTTACAATTCAGGACACTATCCTAAAGCTTGCTGTTAGGAGGGAATCTGCAGCTTGCAGTGAAAGCGCTTCCAGAGGGGAGTCTAATGAGGGCAATCATTTGATGGTAACAACTTCCCTGCGGGAGATATTCTCTTTGCCAAAATCGCCTTATTAGCCGCAGTTAAGTTACAATTCAGTACCCTATGCTAAAGCTTACTGTTAGGAGGGAATCTGCAGCTTGCAGTGAAAGCGCTTCCAGAGGGGAGTCTAATGAGGGCAAACATTTGATGGTAGCAGCTTCCCTGCGGGAGATACTCTCTTTGCCAAAATCGCATTATTAGGCGAAAGTAAGTTACAATTCAGTACTCTATCCTAAAGCTTGCTGTTAGGAGGGAATCTGCAGCTTGCAGTGAAAGCACTTCCAGAGGGGAGTCTAATGAGGGCAAAAATTTGATGGTAGCAGCTTCCCTGCGGGAGATAATCTCTTTGACATAATCGCCTTATTATGCGAAAGTAAGTTACAATTCAGTACCCTATCCTAAAGCTTGCTGTTAGGAGGGAATCTGCAGATTGCAGTGAAAGCGCTTCCAGAGGGGAGTCTAATGAGGGCAAACATTTGATGGTAGCAGCTTCCCTGCCGGAGATACTCTCTTTGCCAAAATCGCATTATTAGGCGAAATTAAGTTACAATTCAGTACCCTATCCTAAAGCTTGCTGTTAGGAGGGAATCTGCAGCTTGCAGTGAAAGCGCTTCCAGAGGGGAGTCTAACGAGTGCAAACGTTTGATGGTAGCAGCTTCCCTGCGGGAGATACTCTCTTTGCCAAAATCGCATTATTAGGCGAAAGTAAGTTACAATTCAGTACCCTATCCTAAAGCTTGCTGTTAGGAGGGAATCTGCAGCTTGCAGTGAAAGCGCTTCCAGAGGGGAGTCTAATGAGGGCAAACATTTGATGGTAGCAGCTTCCCTGCGGGATATAATCTCTTTTCCAATTTTGCCTTATTAGCCGCAGTTAAGTTACAATTCAGTACCCTATCCTAAAGCTTGCTGTTAGGAGGGAATCTGAAGCTTGCAGTGAAAGCGCTTCCAGAGGGGAGTCTAATGAGGGCAAACATTTGATGGTAGCAGCTTCCCTGCGGGAGATAGTCTCTTTGCCAAAATCGCCTTATTTGACGCAGTTAAGTTACAATTCAGTACCCTATCCTAAAGCTTGCTGTTAGGAGGGAATCTGCAGTTTGCAGTGAAAGCGCTTCTAGAGGGGAGTCTAATGAGGGCAAACATTTGATGGTAGCAGCTTCCCTGCGGGAGATACTCTCTCCGCCAAAATCGCATTATTATCCGCAGTTAAGTTACAATTCAGTACCCTATCCTAAAGCTTGCTGTTAGGAGGGAATCTGCAGCTTGCAGTGAAAGCGCTTCCAGAGGGGAGTCTAATGAGGGCAAATATTTGATGGTAGCAGCTTCCCTGCGGGAGATACTCTCTTTGCCAAAATCGCATTATTAGGCGAAAGTAAGTTACAATTCAGTACCCTATCCTAAAGCTTGCTGTTAGGAGGGAATCTGCAGCTTGCAGTGAAAGCGCTTCCAGAGGGGAGTCTAATGAGGGCAAACATTTGATGGTATCAGCTTCCCTGCGGGAGATACTCTCTTTGCCATAATCGCCTTATTAGTCGAAAGTAAGTTACAATTCAGTACCCTATCCTAAAGCTTGCTGTTAGGAGGGAATCTGCAGCTTGCAGTGAAAGCGCTTCCAGAGGGGAGTCTAATGAGGGCAAACATTTGATGGTAGCAGCTTCCCTGCAGGAGATACTCTCTTTGCCAAAATCGCCTTATTAGGCGAAAGTAAGTTACAATTCAGTACCCTATGCTAAAGCTTGCTGTTAGGAGGGAATCTGCAGCTTGCAGTGAAAGCGCTTCCAGAGGGGAGTCTAATGAGGGCAAACATTTGATGGTAGCAGCTTCCCTGCGGGAGATACTCTCTTTGCCAAAATCGCATTATTAGGCGAAAGTAAGTTACAATTCAGTACCCTATCCTAAAGCTTGCTGTTAGGAGGGAATCTGCAGCTTGCAGTGAAAGCGCTTCCAGAGGGGAGTCTAATGAGGGCAAAAATTTGATGGTAGCAGCTTCCCTGCGGGAGATATTCTCTTTGCCAAAATCGCCTTATTAGCCGCAGATAAGTTACAATTCAGTACCCTATCCTAAAGCTTGCTGTTAGGAGGGAATCTGCAGCTTGCAGTGAAAGCGCTTCCAGAGGGGAGTCTAATGAGGGCAAACATTTGATGGTAGCAGCTTCCCTGCGGGAGATACTCTCTTTGCCAAAATCGCAATATTATGCGAATGTAAGTTTCAATTCAGTACCCTATCCTAAAGCTTGCTGTTAGGAGGGAATCTGCAGCTTGCAGTGAAAGCGCTTCCGGAGGGGAGTCTAACGAGGGCAAACGTTTGATGGTAGCAGCTTCCCTGCGGGAGATACTCTCTTTGCCAAAATCGCATTATTATGCGAAATTAAGTTACAATTCAGTACCCTATCCTAAAGCTTGCTGTTAGGAGGGAATCTGCAGCTTGCAGTGAAAGCACTTCCAGAGGGGAGTCTAACGAGGGCAAACATTTGATGGTAGCAGCTTCCCTGCGGGATATAATCTCTTTTCTATTTTTGCCTTATTAGCCGCAGTTAAGTTACAATTCAGTACCCTATCCTAAAGCTTGCTGTTAGGAGGGAATCTGCAGCTTGCAGTGAAAGCGCTTCAAGAGGGGAGTCTAATGAGGGCAAACATTTGATGTTAGCAGCTTCCCTGCGGGAGATACTCTCTTTGCCAAAATCGCGTTATTAGCCGCAGTTAAGTTACAATTCAGTACCCTATCCTAAAGCTTGCTGTTAGGAGGGAATCTGCAGCTTGCAGTGAAAGCGCTTCCAGAGGGGAGTCTAATGAGGGCAAACATTTGATGGTAGCAGCTTCCCTGCGGGAGATACTCTCTTTGCCAAAATCGCATTATTAGGCGAAAGTAAGTTACAATTCAGTACCCTATCCTAAAGCTTGCTGTTAGGAGGGAATCTGCAGCTTGCAGTGAAAGCACTTCCAGAGGGGAGTGTAATGAGGGCAAACATTTGATGGTAGCAGCTTCCCTGCGGGAGATATTCTCTTTCCCAAAATCGCCTTATTAGCCGCAGATAAGTTACAATTCAGTACACTATCCTAAAGCTTGCTGTTAGGAGGGAATCTGCAGCTTGCAGTGAAAGCGCTTCCAGAGGGGAGTCTAATGAGGGCAAACATTTGATGGTAGCAGCTTCCCTGCGGGAGATACTCTCTTTGCCAAAATCGCATTATTAGGCGAAAGTAAGTTACAATTCAGTACTCTATCCTAAAGCTTGCTGTTAGGAGGGAATCTGCAGCTTGCAGTGAAAGCGCTTCCAGAGGGGAGTCTAATGAGGGCAAACATTTGATGGTAGCAGCTTCCCTGCGGGAGATAATCTCTTTGACATAATCGCCTTATTAGCCGCAGTTAAGTTACAATTCAGTACCCTATCCTAAAGCTTGCTGTTAGGAGGGAATCTGCAGCTTGCAGTGAAAGCGCTTCCAGAGGGGAGTCTAATGAGGGCAAACATTTGATGGTAGCAGCTTCCCTGCCGGAGATACTCTCTTTGCCAAAATCGCATTATTAGGCGAAAGTAAGTTACAATTCAGTACCCTATCCTAAAGCTTGCTGTTAGGAGGGAATCTGCAGCTTGCAGTGAAAGCGCTTCCGGAGGGGAGTCTAACGAGGGCAAACGTATGATGGTAGCAGCTTCCCTGCGGGAGATACTCTCTTTGCCAAAATCGCATTATTAGGCGAAATTAAGATACAATTCAGTACCCTATCCTAAAGCTTGCTGTTAGGAGGGAATCTGCAGCTTGCAGTGAAAGCGCTTCCAGAGGGGAGTCTAATGAGGGCAAACATTTGATGGTAGCAGCTTCCCTGCGGGATATAATCTCTTTTCCAATTTTGCCTTATTAGCCGCAGTTAAGTTACAATTCAGTACCCTATCCTAAAGCTTGCTGTTAGGAGGGAATCTGAAGCTTGCAGTGAAAGCGCTTCCAGAGGGGAGTCTAATGAGGGCAAACATTTGATGGTAGCAGCTTCCCTGCGGGAGATATTCTCTTTGCCAAAATCGCCTTATTTGACGCAGTTAAGTTACAATTCAGTACCCTATACTAAAGCTTGCTGTTAGGAGGGAATCTGCAGCTTGCAGTGAAAGCGCTTCCAGAGGGGAGTCTAATGAGGGCAAACATTTGATGGTAGCAGCTTCCCTGCGGGAGATACTCTCTTTGCCAAAATCGCATTATTAGGCGAAAGTAAGCTACAATTCAGTACCCTATCCTAAAGCTTGCTATTAGGAGGGAATCTGCAGCTTGCAGTGAAAGCACTTCCAGAGGGGAGTCTAACGAGGGCAAACATTTGATGGTAGCAGCTTCCCTGCGGGAGATACTCTCTCTGCCAAAATCGCATTATTAGGCGAAAGTAAGTTACAATTCAGTACCCTATCCTAAAGCTTGCTGTTAGGAGGGAATCTGCAGCTTGCAGTCAAAGCGCTTCCAGAGGGGAGTCTAATGAGGGCAAACATTTGATGGTAGCAGCTTCCCTGCGGGAGATACTCTCTTTGCCAAAATCGCATTATTAGGCGAAAGTAAGTTACAATTCAGTACCCTATCCTAAAGCTTGCTGTTAGGAGGGAATCTGCAGCTTGCAGTGAAAGCGCTTCCAGAGGGGAGTCTAACGAGGGCAAACATTTGATGGTAGCAGCTTCCCTGCGGGAGATACTCTCTTTGCCAAAATCGCATTATTAGGCGAAAGTAAGTTACAATTCAGTACCCTATCCTAAAGCTTGCTGTTAGGAGGGAATCTGCAGCTTGCAGTGAAAGCGCTTCCAGAGGGGAGTCTAACGAGGGCAAACATTTGATGGTAGCAGCTTCCCTGCGGGAGATACTCTCTTTGCCAAAATCGCATTATTAGGCGAAAGTAAGTTACAATTCAGTACCCTATCCTAAAGCTTGCTGTTAGGAGGGAATCTGCAGCTTGCAGTGAAAGCGCTTCCAGAGGGGAGTCTAACGAGGGCAAACATTTGATGGTAGCAGCTTCCCTGCGGGAGATAATCTCTCTGCCAAAATCGCATTATTAGGCGAAAGTAAGTTACAATTCAGTACCCTATCCTAAAGCTTGCTGTTAGGAGGGAATCTGCAGCTTGCAGTGAAAGCGCTTCCAGAGGGGAGTCTAATGAGGGCAAACATTTGATGGTAGCAGCTTCCCTGCGGGAGATACTCTCTTTGCCAAAATCGCATTATTAGGCGAAAGTAAGTTACAATTCAGTACCCTATCCTAAAGCTTGCTGTTAGGAGGGAATCTGCAGCTTGCAGTGAAAGCGCTTCCAGAGGGGAGTCTAACGAGGGCAAACATTTGATGTTAGCAGCTTCCCTGCGGGAGATACTCTCTTTGCCAAAATCGCATTATTAGGCGAAAGTAAGTTACAATTCAGTACCCTATCCTAAAGCTTGCTGTTAGGAGGGAATCTGCAGCTTGCAGTGAAAGCGCTTCCAGAGGGGAGTCTAACGAGGGCAAACATTTGATGGTAGCAGCTTCCGTGCGGGAGATAATCTCTTTTCCAATTTTGCCTTATTAGCCGCAGTTAAGTTACAATTCAGTACCCTATCCTAAAGCTTGCTGTTAGGAGGGAATCTGCAGCTTGCAGTGAAAGCGCTTCCAGAGGGGAGTCTAATGAGGGCAAACATTTGATGGTAGCAGCTTCCCTGCGGGAGATATTCTCTTTGCCAAAATCGCCTTATTTGACGCAGTTAAGTTACAAATCAGTACCCTATACTAAAGCTTGCTGTTAGGAGGGAATCTGCAGCTTGCAGTGAAAGCGCTTCCAGAGGGGAGTCTAATGAGGGCAAACATTTGATGGTAGCAGCTTCCCTGCGGGAGATACTCTCTTTGCCAAAATCGCATTATTAGGCGAAAGTAAGTTACAATTCAGTACACTATCCTAAAGCTTGCTGTTAGGAGGGAATCTGCAGCTTGCAGTGAAAGCGCTTCCAGAGGGGAGTCTAACGAGGGCAAACATTTGATGGTAGCAGCTTCCCTGCGGGAGATACTCTCTTTGCCAAAATCGTATTATTAGGCGAAAGTAAGTTACAATTCAGGACCCTATCCTAAAGCTTGCTGTTAGGAGGGAATCTGCAGCTTGCAGTGAAAGCGCTTCCAGAGGGGAGTCTAATGAGGGCAATCATTTGATGGTAACAGCTTCCCTGCGGGAGATATTCTCTTTGCCAAAATCGCCTTATTAGCCGCAGTTAAGTTACAATTCAGTACCCTATGCTAAAGCTTGCTGTTAGGAGGGAATCTGCAGCTTGCAGTGAAAGCGCTTCCAGAGGGGAGTCTAATGAGGGCAAACATTTGATGGTAGCAGCTTCCCTGCGGGAGATATTCTCTTTCCCAAAATCGCCTTATTAGCCGCAGATAAGTTACAATTCAGTACCCTATCCTAAAGCTTGCTGTTAGGAGAGAATCTGCAGCTTGCAGTGAAAGCGCTTCCAGAGGGGAGTCTAATGAGGGCAAACATTTGATGGTAGCAGCTTCCCTGCGGGAGATACTCTCTTTGCCAAAATCGCATTATTAGGCGAAAGTAAGTTACAATTCAGGACCCTATCCTAAAGCTTGCTGTTAGGAGGGAATCTGCAGCTTGCAGTGAAAGCGCTTCCAGAGGGGAGTCTAAGGAGGGCAAACATTTGATGGTAGCAGCTTCCCTACGGGAGATATTCTCTTTGCAAAAATCGCATTATTAGGCGAAAGTAAGTTACAATTCAGTACCCTATGCTAAAGCTTGCTGTTAGGAGGGAATCTGCAGCTTGCAGTGAAAGCGCTTCCAGAGGGGAGTCTAATGAGGGCAAACATTTGATGGTAGCAGCTACCCTGCGGGAGATACTCTCTTTGCCATAATCGCATTATTAGCCCCAGTTAAGTTACAATTCAGTACCCTATCCTAAAGCTTGCTGTTAGGAGGGAATCTGCAGCTTGCAGTGAAAGCGCTTCCAGAGGGGAGTCTAATGAGGGCAAACATTTGATGGTAGCAGCTTCCCTGCAGGAGATACTCTCTTTGCCAAAATCGCATTATTAGGCGAAAGTAAGTTACAATTCAGTACCCTATCCTAAAGCTTGCTGTTAGGAGGGAATCTGCAGCTTGCAGTGAAAGCGCTTCCAGAGGGGAGTCTAATGAGGGCAAACATTTGATGGTAGCAGCTTCCCTGCGGGAGATACTCTCTCTGCCAAAATCGCATTATTAGGCGAAAGTAAGTTACAATTCAGTACCCTATCCTAAAGCTTGCTGTTAGGAGGGAATCTGCAGCTTGCAGTCAAAGCGCTTCCAGAGGGGAGTCTAATGAGGGCAAACATTTGATGGTAGCAGCTTCCCTGCGGGAGATACTCTCTTTGCCAAAATCGCATTATTAGGCGAAAGTAAGTTACAATTCAGTACCCTATCCTAAAGCTTGCTGTTAGGAGGGAATCTGCAGCTTGCAGTGAAAGCGCTTCCAGAGGGGAGTCTAACGAGGGCAAACATTTGATGGTAGCAGCTTCCCTGCGGGAGATACTCTCTTTGCCAAAATCGCATTATTAGGCGAAAGTAAGTTACAATTCAGTACCCTATCCTAAAGCTTGCTGTTAGGAGGGAATCTGCAGCTTGCAGTGAAAGCGCTTCCAGAGGGGAGTCTAACGAGGGCAAACATTTGATGGTAGCAGCTTCCCTGCGGGAGATACTCTCTTTGCCAAAATCGCATTATTAGGCGAAAGTAAGTTACAATTCAGTACCCTATCCTAAAGCTTGCTGTTAGGAGGGAATCTGCAGCTTGCAGTGAAAGCGATTCCAGAGGGGAGTCTAACGAGGGCAAACATTTGATGGTAGCAGCTTCCCTGCGGGAGATAATCTCTTTTCCACTTTTGCCTTATTAGCCGCAGTTAAGATACAATTCAGTACCCTATCCTAAAGCTTGCTGTTAGGAGGGAATCTGCAGCTTGCAGTGAAAGCGCTTCCAGAGGGGAGTCTAATGAGGGCAAACGTTTGATGGTAGCAGCTTCCCTGCGGTAGATACTCTCTTTTCCAAAATCGCATTATTAGGCGAAAGTAAGTTACAATTCAGTACCCTATGCTAAAGCTTGCTGTTAGGAGGGAATCTGCAGCTTGCAGTGAAAGCGCTTCCAGAGGGGAGTCTAATGAGGGCAAACATTTGATGGTAGCATCTTCCCTGCGGGAGATACTCTCTTTGCCAAAATCGCATTATTAGGCGAAAGTAAGTTACAATTCAGTACCCTATCCTAAAGCTTGCTGTTAGGAGGGAATCTGCAGCTTGCAGTGAAAGCGCTTCCAGAGGGGAGTCTAAGGAGGGCAAACATTTGATGTTAGCAGCTTCCCTGCGGGAGATACTCTCTTTGCCAAAATCGCATTATTAGGCGAAAGTAAGTTACAATTCAGTACCCTATCCTAAAGCTTGCTGTTAGGAGGGAATCTGCAGCTTGCAGTGAAAGCGCTTCCAGAGGGGAGTCTAATGAGGGCAAACATTTGATGGTAGCAGCTTCCCTGCGGGAGATATTCTCTTTGCCAAAATCGCCTTATTAACCGCAGATAAGTTACAATTCAGTACCCTATCCTAAAGCTTGCTGTTAGGAGGGAATCTGCAGCTTGCAGTGAAAGCGCTTCCAGAGGGGAGTCTAATGAGGGCAAACATTTGATGGTAGCAGCTTCCCTGCGGGAGATACTCTCTTTGACAAAATCGCAATATTATGCAAAAGTAAGTTTCAATTCAGTACCCTATCCTAAAGCTTGCTGTTAGGAGGGAATCTGCAGCTTGCAGTGAAAGCGCTTCCGGAGGGGAGTCTAACGAGGGCAAACGTTGGATGGTAGCAGCTTCCCTGCGGGAGATACTCTCTTTGCCAAAATCGCATTATTAGGTGAAATTAAGTTACAATTCAGTACCCTATCCTAAAGCTTGCTGTTAGGAGGGAATCTGCAGCTTGCAGTGAAAGCACTTCCAGAGGGGAGTCTAACGAGGGCAAACATTTGATGGTAGCAGCTTCCCTGCGGGTTATAATCTCTTTTCCAATTTTGCCTTATTAGCCGCAGTTAAGATACAATTCAGTACCCTATCCTAAAGCTTGCTGTTAGGAGGGAATCTGCAGCTTGCAGTGAAAGCGCTTCCAGAGGGGAGTCTAATGAGGGCAAACATTTGATGGTAGCAGCTTCCCTGCGGGAGATACTCTCTTTTCCAATATCGCCTTATTAGCCGCAGTTAAGTTACAATTCAGTACCCTATCCTAAATCTTGGTGTTAGGAGGGAATCTGCAGCTTGCAGTGAAAGTGCTTCCAGAGGGGAGTCTAACGAGGGCAAACGTTTGATGGTAGCAGCTTCCCTGCGGGAGATACTCTCTTTTCCAAAATCGCATTATTAGGCGAAAGTAAGTTACAATTCAGTACCCTATCCTAAAGCTTGCTGTTAGGAGGGAATCTGCAGCTTGCAGTGAAAGCGCTTCCAGAGGGGAGTCTAATGAGGGCAAACATTTGATGTTAGCAGCTTCCCTGCGGGAGATACTCTCTTTGACATAATCGCCTTATTAGCCGCAGTAAGTTACAATTCAGGACCCTATCCTAAAGCTTGCTGTTAGGAGGGAATCTGCAGCTTGCAGTGAAAGCGCTTCCAGAGGGGAGTCTAATGAGGGCAATCATTTGATGGTAACAGCTTCCCTGCGGGAGATATTCTCTTTGCCAAAATCGCCTTATTAGCCGCAGTTAAGTTACAATTCAGTACACTATGCTAAAGCTTGCTGTTAGGAGGGAATCTGCAGCTTGCAGTGAAAGCGCTTCCAGAGAGGAGTCTAATGAGGGCAAACATTTGATGGTAGCAGCTTCCCTGCGGGAGATATTCTCTTTCCCAAAATCGCATTATTAGCCGCAGATAAGTTACAATTCAGTACCCTATCCTAAAGCTTGCTGTTAGGAGAGAATCTGCAGCTTGCAGTGAAAGCGCTTCCAGAGGGGAGTCTAATGAGGGCAAACATTTGATGGTAGCAGCTTCCCTGCGGGAGATACTCTCTCTGCCAAAATCGCATTATTAGGCGAAAGTAAGTTACAATTCAGTACCCTATCCTAAAGCTTGCTGTTAGGAGGGAATCTGCAGCGTGCAGTCAAAGCGCTTCCAGAGGGGAGTCTAATGAGGGCAAACATTTGATGGTAGCAGCTTCCCTGCGGGAGATACTCTCTTTGCCAAAATCGCATTATTAGGCGAAAGTAAGTTACAATTCAGTACCCTATCCTAAAGCTTGCTGTTAGGAGGGAATCTGCAGCTTGCAGTGAAAGCGCTTCCAGAGGGGAGTCTAACGAGGGCAAACATTTGATGGTAGCAGCTTCCCTGCGGGAGATACTCTCTTTGCCAAAATCGCATTATTAGGCGAAAGTAAGTTACAATTCAGTACCCTATCCTAAAGCTTGCTGTTAGGAGGGAATCTGCAGCTTGCAGTGAAAGCGCTTCCAGAGGGGAGTCTAACGAGGGCAAACATTTGATGGTAGCATCTTCCCTGCGGGAGATAATCTCTTTTCCACTTTTGCCTTATTAGCCGCAGTTAAGATACAATTCAGTACCCTATCCTAAAGCTTGCTGTTAGGAGGGAATCTGCAGCTTGCAGTGAAAGCGCTTCCAGAGGGGAGTCTAATGAGGGCAAACGTTTGATGGTAGCAGCTTCCCTGCGGTAGATACTCTCTTTGCCAAAATCGCATTATTAGGCGAAAGTAAGTTACAATTCAGTACCCTATGCTAAAGCTTGCTGTTAGGAGGGAATCTGCAGCTTGCAGTGAAAGCGCTTCCAGAGGGGAGTCTAACGAGGGCAAACATTTGATGGTAGCATCTTCCCTGCGGGAGATACTCTCTTTGCCAAAATCGCATTATTAGGCGAAAGTAAGTTACAATTCAGTACCCTATCCTAAAGCTTGCTGTTAGGAGGGAATCTGCAGCTTGCAGTGAAAGCGCTTCCAGAGGGGAGTCTAAGGAGGGCAAACATTTGATGTTAGCAGCTTCCCTGCGGGAGATACTCTCTTTGCCATAATCGCATTATTAGGCGAAAGTAAGTTACAATTCAGTACCCTATCCTAAAGCTTGCTGTTAGGAGGGAATCTGCAGCTTGCATTGAAAGCGCTTCCAGAGGGGAGTCTAATGAGGGCAAACATTTGATGGTAGCAGCTTCCCTGCGGGAGATACTCTCTTTGCCAAAATCGCCTTATTAGCCGCAGATAAGTTACAATTCAGTACCCTATCCTAAAGCTTGCTGTTAGGAGGGAATCTGCAGCTTGCAGTGAAAGCGCTTCCAGAGGGGAGTCTAATGAGGGCAAACATTTGATGGTAGCAGCTTCCCTGCGGGAGATACTCTCTTTGACAAAATCGCAATATTATGCCAAAGTAAGTTTCAATTCAGTACCCTATCCTAAAGCTTGCTGTTAGGAGGGAATCTGCAGCTTGCAGTGAAAGCGCTTCCGGAGGGGAGTCTAACGAGGGCAAACGTTGGATGGTAGCAGCTTCCCAGCGGGAGATACTCTCTTTGCCAAAATCGCATTATTAGGTGAAATTAAGTTACAATTCAGTACCCTATCCTAAAGCTTGCTGTTAGGAGGGAATCTGCAGCTTGCAGTGAAAGCACTTCCAGAGGGGAGTCTAACGAGGGCAAACATTTGATGGTAACAGCTTCCCTGCGGGTTATAATCTCTTTTCCAATTTTGCCTTATTAGCCGCAGTTAAGATACAATTCAGTACCCTATCCTAAAGCTTGCTGTTAGGAGGGAATCTGCAGCTTGCAGTGAAAGCGCTTCCAGAGGGGAGTCTAATGAGGGCAAACATTTGATGGTAACAGCTTCCCTGCGGGAGATATTCTCTTTGCCAAAATCGCCTTATTAGCCGCAGTTAAGTTACAATTCAGTACCCTATCCTAAATCTTGGTGTTAGGAGGGAATCTGCAGCTTGCAGTGAAAGTGCTTCCAGAGGGGAGTCTAACGAGGGCAAACGTTTGATGGTAGCAGCTTCCCTGCGGGAGATACTCTCTTTTCCAAAATCGCATTATTAGGCGAAAGTAAGTTACAATTCAGTACCCTATCCTAAAGCTTGCTGTTAGGAGGGAATCTGCAGCTTGCAGTGAAAGCGCTTCCAGAGGGGAGTCTAATGAGGGCAAACATTTGATGTTAGCAGCTTCCCTGCGGGAGATACTCTCTTTGACATAATCGCCTTATTAGCCGCAGTTAAGTTACAATTCAGTACCCTATCCTAAAGCTTGCTGTTAGGAGGGAATCTGCAGCTTGCAGTGAAAGCGCTTCCAGAGGGGAGTCTAATGAGGGCAAACATTTGATGGTAGCAGCTTCCCTGCGGGAGATACTCTCTTTGCCAAAATCGCCTTATTAGCCGCAGTTAAGTTACAATTCAGTACCCTATCCTAAAGCTTGCTGTTAGGAGGGAATCTCCAGCTTGCAGAGAAAGCGCTTCCAGAGGGGAGTCTAACGAGGGCAAACATTTGATGGTAGAGCCTTCCCTGCGGGAGATAGTCTCTTTTCCAAAATCGCATTATTAGGCGAAAGTAAGTTACAATTCAGGACCCTATCCTAAAGCTTGCTGTTAGGAGGGAATCTGCAGCTTGCAGTGAAAGCGCTTCCAGAGGGGAGTCTAACGAGGGCAAACATTTGATGGTAGCAGCTTCCCTGCGGGAGATACTCTCTTTGCCAAAATCGCATTATTAGGCGAAAGTAAGTTACAATTCAGTACCCTATCCTAAAGCTTGCTGTTAGGAGGGAATCTGCAGCTTGCAGTGAAAGCGCTTCCAGAGGGGAGTCTAATGAGGGCAAACATTTGATGGTAGCAGATTCCCTGCGGGAGATACTCTCTTTGCCAAAATCGCATTATTAGGCGAAAGTAAGTTACAATTCAGTACCCTATCCTAAAGCTTGCTGTTAGGAGGGAATCTGCAGCTTGCAGTGAAAGCGCTTCCAGAGGGGAGTCTAATGAGGGCAAACATTTGATGGTAGCATCTTCCCTGCGGGAGATACTCTCTTTGCCAAAATCGCCCTATTATCCGCAGTTAAGATACAATTCAGTACCCTATCCTAAACCTTGCTCTTAGGAGGGAATCTGCAGCTTGCATTGAAAGCGCTTCCAGAGGGGAGTCTAAGGAGGGCAAACATTTGATGGTAGCAGCTTCCCTGCGGAAGATACTCTCTTTGCCAAAATCGCAATATAATGATAAAGTAAGTTACAATTCAGTACCCTATCCTAAAGCTTGCTGTTAGGAGGGAATCTGCAGCTTGCAGTGAAAGCGCTTCAAGAGGGGAGTCTAATGAGGGCAAACATTTGATGTTAGCAGCTTCCCTGCGGGAGATACTCTCTTTGCCAAAATCGCCTTATTAGCCGCAGTTAAGTTACAATTCAGTACCCTATCCTAAAGCTTGCTGTTAGGAGGGAATCTGCAGCTTGCAGTGAAAGCGCTTCCAGAGGGGAGTCTAACGAGGGCAAACATTTGATGGTAGCAGCTTCCGTGCGGGAGATAATCTCTTTTCCAATTTTGCCTTATTAGCCGCAGTTAAGTTACAATTCAGTACCCTATCCTAAAGCTTGCTGTTAGGAGGGAATCTGCAGCTTGCAGTGAAAGCGCTTCCAGAGGGGAGTCTAATGAGGGCAAACATTTGATGGTAGCAGCTTCCCTGCGGGAGATATTCTCTTTGCCAAAATCGCCTTATTTGACGCAGTTAAGTTACAAATCAGTACCCTATACTAAAGCTTGCTGTTAGGAGGGAATCTGCAGCTTGCAGTGAAAGCGCTTCCAGAGGGGAGTCTAATGAGGGCAAACATTTGATGGTAGCAGCTTCCCTGCGGGAGATACTCTCTTTGCCAAAATCGCATTATTAGGCGAAAGTAAGTTACAATTCAGTACACTATCCTAAAGCTTGCTGTTAGGAGGGAATCTGCAGCTTGCAGTGAAAGCGCTTCCAGAGGGGAGTCTAACGAGGGCAAACATTTGATGGTAGCAGCTTCCCTGCGGGAGATACTCTCTTTGCCAAAATCGTATTATTAGGCGAAAGTAAGTTACAATTCAGGACCCTATCCTAAAGCTTGCTGTTAGGAGGGAATCTGCAGCTTGCAGTGAAAGCGCTTCCAGAGGGGAGTCTAATGAGGGCAATCATTTGATGGTAACAGCTTCCCTGCGGGAGATATTCTCTTTGCCAAAATCGCCTTATTAGCCGCAGTTAAGTTACAATTCAGTACCCTATGCTAAAGCTTGCTGTTAGGAGGGAATCTGCAGCTTGCAGTGAAAGCGCTTCCAGAGGGGAGTCTAATGAGGGCAAACATTTGATGGTAGCAGCTTCCCTGCGGGAGATATTCTCTTTCCCAAAATCGCCTTATTAGCCGCAGATAAGTTACAATTCAGTACCCTATCCTAAAGCTTGCTGTTAGGAGAGAATCTGCAGCTTGCAGTGAAAGCGCTTCCAGAGGGGAGTCTAATGAGGGCAAACATTTGATGGTAGCAGCTTCCCTGCGGGAGATACTCTCTTTGCCAAAATCGCATTATTAGGCGAAAGTAAGTTACAATTCAGGACCCTATCCTAAAGCTTGCTGTTAGGAGGGAATCTGCAGCTTGCAGTGAAAGCGCTTCCAGAGGGGAGTCTAAGGAGGGCAAACATTTGATGGTAGCAGCTTCCCTACGGGAGATATTCTCTTTGCAAAAATCGCATTATTAGGCGAAAGTAAGTTACAATTCAGTACCCTATGCTAAAGCTTGCTGTTAGGAGGGAATCTGCAGCTTGCAGTGAAAGCGCTTCCAGAGGGGAGTCTAATGAGGGCAAACATTTGATGGTAGCAGCTACCCTGCGGGAGATACTCTCTTTGCCATAATCGCATTATTAGCCCCAGTTAAGTTACAATTCAGTACCCTATCCTAAAGCTTGCTGTTAGGAGGGAATCTGCAGCTTGCAGTGAAAGCGCTTCCAGAGGGGAGTCTAATGAGGGCAAACATTTGATGGTAACAGCTTCCCTGCGGGAGATATTCTCTTTGCCAAAATCGCCTTATTAGCCGCAGTTAAGTTACAATTCAGTACCCTATCCTAAATCTTGGTGTTAGGAGGGAATCTGCAGCTTGCAGTGAAAGTGCTTCCAGAGGGGAGTCTAACGAGGGCAAACGTTTGATGGTAGCAGCTTCCCTGCGGGAGATACTCTCTTTTCCAAAATCGCATTATTAGGCGAAAGTAAGTTACAATTCAGTACCCTATCCTAAAGCTTGCTGTTAGGAGGGAATCTGCAGCTTGCAGTGAAAGCGCTTCCAGAGGGGAGTCTAATGAGGGCAAACATTTGATGTTAGCAGCTTCCCTGCGGGAGATACTCTCTTTGACATAATCGCCTTATTAGCCGCAGTTAAGTTACAATTCAGTACCCTATCCTAAAGCTTGCTGTTAGGAGGGAATCTGCAGCTTGCAGTGAAAGCGCTTCCAGAGGGGAGTCTAATGAGGGCAAACATTTGATGGTAGCAGCTTCCCTGCGGGAGATACTCTCTTTGCCAAAATCGCCTTATTAGCCGCAGTTAAGTTACAATTCAGTACCCTATCCTAAAGCTTGCTGTTAGGAGGGAATCTCCAGCTTGCAGAGAAAGCGCTTCCAGAGGGGAGTCTAACGAGGGCAAACATTTGATGGTAGAGCCTTCCCTGCGGGAGATAGTCTCTTTTCCAAAATCGCATTATTAGGCGAAAGTAAGTTACAATTCAGTACCCTATCCTAAAGCTTGCTGTTAGGAGGGAATCTGCAGCTTGCAGTGAAAGCGCTTCCAGAGGGGAGTCTAACGAGGGCAAACATTTGATGGTAGCAGATTCCCTGCGGGAGATACTCTCTTTGCCAAAATCGCATTATTAGGCGAAAGTAAGTTACAATTCAGTACCCTATCCTAAAGCTTGCTGTTAGGAGGGAATCTGCAGCTTGCAGTGAAAGCGCTTCCAGAGGGGAGTCTAATGAGGGCAAACATTTGATGGTAGCAGATTCCCTGCGGGAGATACTCTCTTTGCCAAAATCGCATTATTAGGCGAAAGTAAGTTACAATTCAGTACCCTATCCTAAAGCTTGCTGTTAGGAGGGAATCTGCAGCTTGCAGTGAAAGCGCTTCCAGAGGGGAGTCTAATGAGGGCAAACATTTGATGGTAGCATCTTCCCTGCGGGAGATACTCTCTTTGCCAAAATCGCCCTATTATCCGCAGTTAAGATACAATTCAGTACCCTATCCTAAACCTTGCTCTTAGGAGGGAATCTGCAGCTTGCATTGAAAGCGCTTCCAGAGGGGAGTCTAAGGAGGGCAAACATTTGATGGTAGCAGCTTCCCTGCGGAAGATACTCTCTTTGCCAAAATCGCAATATAATGATAAAGTAAGTTACAATTCAGTACCCTATCCTAAAGCTTGCTGTTAGGAGGGAATCTGCAGCTTGCAGTGAAAGCGCTTCAAGAGGGGAGTCTAATGAGGGCAAACATTTGATGTTAGCAGCTTCCCTGCGGGAGATACTCTCTTTGCCAAAATCGCCTTATTAGCCGCAGTTAAGTTACAATTCAGTACCCTATCCTAAAGCTTGCTGTTAGGAGGGAATCTGCAGCTTGCAGTGAAAGCGCTTCCAGAGGGGAGTCTAATGAGGGCAAACATTTGATGGTAGCAGCTTCCCTGCGGGAGATACTCTCTTTGCCAAAATCGCATTATTAGGCGAAAGTAAGTTACAATTCAGTACCCTATCCTAAAGCTTGCTGTTAGGAGGGAATCTGCAGCTTGCAGTGAAAGCACTTCCAGAGGGGAGTGTAATGAGGGCAAACATTTGATGGTAGCAGCTTCCCTGCGGGAGATATTCTCTTTCCCAAAATCGCCTTATTAGCCGCAGATAAGTTACAATTCAGTACACTATCCTAAAGCTTGCTGTTAGGAGGGAATCTGCAGCTTGCAGTGAAAGCGCTTCCAGAGGGGAGTCTAATGAGGGCAAACATTTGATGGTAGCAGCTTCCCTGCGGGAGATACTCTCTTTGCCAAAATCGCATTATTAGGCGAAAGTAAGTTACAATTCAGTACTCTATCCTAAAGCTTGCTGTTAGGAGGGAATCTGCAGCTTGCAGTGAAAGCGCTTCCAGAGGGGAGTCTAATGAGGGCAAACATTTGATGGTAGCAGCTTCCCTGCGGGAGATAATCTCTTTGACATAATCGCCTTATTAGCCGCAGTTAAGTTACAATTCAGTACCCTATCCTAAAGCTTGCTGTTAGGAGGGAATCTGCAGCTTGCAGTGAAAGCGCTTCCAGAGGGGAGTCTAATGAGGGCAAACATTTGATGGTAGCAGCTTCCCTGCCGGAGATACTCTCTTTGCCAAAATCGCATTATTAGGCGAAAGTAAGTTACAATTCAGTACCCTATCCTAAAGCTTGCTGTTAGGAGGGAATCTGCAGCTTGCAGTGAAAGCGCTTCCGGAGGGGAGTCTAACGAGGGCAAACGTATGATGGTAGCAGCTTCCCTGCGGGAGATACTCTCTTTGCCAAAATCGCATTATTAGGCGAAATTAAGATACAATTCAGTACCCTATCCTAAAGCTTGCTGTTAGGAGGGAATCTGCAGCTTGCAGTGAAAGCGCTTCCAGAGGGGAGTCTAATGAGGGCAAACATTTGATGGTAGCAGCTTCCCTGCGGGATATAATCTCTTTTCCAATTTTGCCTTATTAGCCGCAGTTAAGTTACAATTCAGTACCCTATCCTAAAGCTTGCTGTTAGGAGGGAATCTGAAGCTTGCAGTGAAAGCGCTTCCAGAGGGGAGTCTAATGAGGGCAAACATTTGATGGTAGCAGCTTCCCTGCGGGAGATATTCTCTTTGCCAAAATCGCCTTATTTGACGCAGTTAAGTTACAATTCAGTATCCTATACTAAAGCTTGCTGTTAGGAGGGTATCTGCAGCTTGCAGTGAAAGCGCTTCCAGAGGGGAGTCTAATGAGGGCAAACATTTGATGGTAGCAGCTTCCCTGCGGGAGATACTCTCTTTGCCAAAATCGCATTATTAGGCGAAAGTAAGCTACAATTCAGTACCCTATCCTAAAGCTTGCTATTAGGAGGGAATCTGCAGCTTGCAGTGAAAGCGCTTCCAGAGGGGAGTCTAATGAGGGCAAACATTTGATGGTAGCAGCTTCCCTGCGGGAGATACTCTCTTTGCCAAAATCGCATTATTAGGCGAAAGTAAGTTACAATTCAGGACCCTATCCTAAAGCTTGCTGTTAGGAGGGAATCTGCAGCATGCACTGAAAGCGCTTCCAGAGGGGAGTCTAATGAGGGCAATCATTTGATGGTAACAGCTTCCCTGCGGGAGATATTCTCTTTGCCAAAATCGCCTTATTAGCCGCAGTTAAGTTACAATTCAGTACCCTATGCTAAAGCTTGCTGTTAGGAGGGAATCTGCAGCTTGCAGTGAAAGCGCTTCCAGAGGGGAGTCTAATGAGGGCAAACATTTGATGGTAGCAGCTTCCCTGCGGGAGATATTCTCTTTCCCAAAATCGCCTTATTATCCGCAGATAAGTTACAATTCAGTACCCTATCCTAAAGCTTGCTGTTAGGAGAGAATCTGCAGCTTGCAGTGAAAGCGCTTCCAGAGGGGAGTCTAATGAGGGCAAACATTTGATGGTAGCAGCTTCCCTGCGGGAGATACTCTCTTTGCCAAAATCGCATTATTAGGCGAAAGTAAGTTACAATACAGGACCCTATCCTAAAGCTTGCTGTTAGGAGGGAATCTGCAGCTTGCAGTGAAAGCGCTTCCAGAGGGGAGTCTAAGGAGGGCAAACATTTGATGGTAGCAGCTTCCCTGCGGGAGATATTCTCTTTGCAAAAATCGCATTATTAGGCGAAAGTAAGTTACAATTCAGTACCCTATCCTAAAGCTTGCTGTTAGGAGGGAATCTGCAGCTTGCAGTGAAAGCGCTTCCAGAGGGGAGTCTAATGAGGGCAAACATTTGATGGTAGCAGCTTCCCTGCAGGAGATACTCTCTTTGCCAAAATCGCATTATTAGGCGAAAGTAAGTTACAATTCAGTACCCTATCCTAAAGCTTGCTGTTAGGAGGGAATCTGCAGCTTGCAGTGAAAGCGCTTCCAGAGGGGAGTCTAATGAGGGCAAACATTTGATGGTAGCAGCTTCCCTGCGGGAGATACTCTCTCTGCCAAAATCGCATTATTAGGCGAAAGTAAGTTACAATTCAGTACCCTATCCTAAAGCTTGCTGTTAGGAGGGAATCTGCAGCTTGCAGTCAAAGCGCTTCCAGAGGGGAGTCTAATGAGGGCAAACATTTGATGGTAGCAGCTTCCCTGCGGGAGATACTCTCTTTGCCAAAATCGCATTATTAGGCGAAAGTAAGTTACAATTCAGTACCCTATCCTAAAGCTTGCTGTTAGGAGGGAATCTGCAGCTTGCAGTGAAAGCGCTTCCAGAGGGGAGTCTAACGAGGGCAAACATTTGATGGTAGCAGCTTCCCTGCGGGAGATACTCTCTTTGCCAAAATCGCATTATTAGGCGAAAGTAAGTTACAATTCAGTACCCTATCCTAAAGCTTGCTGTTAGGAGGGAATCTGCAGCTTGCAGTGAAAGCGCTTCCAGAGGGGAGTCTAACGAGGGCAAACATTTGATGGTAGCAGCTTCCCTGCGGGAGATAATCTCTCTGCCAAAATCGCATTATTAGGCGAAAGTAAGTTACAATTCAGTACCCTATCCTAAAGCTTGCTGTTAGGAGGGAATCTGCAGCTTGCAGTGAAAGCGCTTCCAGAGGGGAGTCTAATGAGGGCAAACATTTGATGGTAGCAGCTTCCCTGCGGGAGATACTCTCTTTGCCAAAATCGCATTATTAGGCGAAAGTAAGTTACAATTCAGTACCCTATCCTAAAGCTTGCTGTTAGGAGGGAATCTGCAGCTTGCAGTGAAAGCGCTTCCAGAGGGGAGTCTAACGAGGGCAAACATTTGATGTTAGCAGCTTCCCTGCGGGAGATACTCTCTTTGCCAAAATCGCATTATTAGGCGAAAGTAAGTTACAATTCAGTACCCTATCCTAAAGCTTGCTGTTAGGAGGGAATCTGCAGCTTGCAGTGAAAGCGCTTCCAGAGGGGAGTCTAACGAGGGCAAACATTTGATGGTAGCAGCTTCCCTGCGGGAGATAATCTCTTTTCCAATTTTGCCTTATTAGCCGCAGTTAAGTTACAATTCAGTACCCTATCCTAAAGCTTGCTGTTAGGAGGGAATCTGCAGCTTGCAGTGAAAGCGCTTCCAGAGGGGAGTCTAATGAGGGCAAACATTTGATGGTAGCAGCTTCCCTGCGGGAGATATTCTCTTTGCCAAAATCGCCTTATTTGACGCAGTTAAGTTACAAATCAGTACCCTATCCTAAAGCTTGCTGTTAGGAGGGAATCTGCAGCTTGCAGTGAAAGCGCTTCCAGAGGGGAGTCTAATGAGGGCAAACATTTGATGGTAGCAGCTTCCCTGCGGGAGATATTCTCTTTCCCAAAATCGCCTTATTAGCCGCAGATAAGTTACAATTCAGTACCCTATCCTAAAGCTTGCTGTTAGGAGAGAATCTGCAGCTTGCAGTGAAAGCGCTTCCAGAGGGGAGTCTAATGAGGGCAAACATTTGATGGTAGCAGCTTCCCTGCGGGAGATACTCTCTTTGCCAAAATCGCATTATTAGGCGAAAGTAAGTTACAATTCAGGACCCTATCCTAAAGCTTGCTGTTAGGAGGGAATCTGCAGCTTGCAGTGAAAGCGCTTCCAGAGGGGAGTCTAAGGAGGGCAAACATTTGATGGTAGCAGCTTCCCTACGGGAGATATTCTCTTTGCAAAAATCGCATTATTAGGCGAAAGTAAGTTACAATTCAGTACCCTATGCTAAAGCTTGCTGTTAGGAGGGAATCTGCAGCTTGCAGTGAAAGCGCTTCCAGAGGGGAGTCTAATGAGGGCAAACATTTGATGGTAGCAGCTTCCCTGCGGGAGATACTCTCTTTGACAAAATCGCAATATTATGCCAAAGTAAGTTTCAATTCAGTACCCTATCCTAAAGCTTGCTGTTAGGAGGGAATCTGCAGCTTGCAGTGAAAGCGCTTCCGGAGGGGAGTCTAACGAGGGCAAACGTTGGATGGTAGCAGCTTCCCAGCGGGAGATACTCTCTTTGCCAAAATCGCATTATTAGGTGAAATTAAGTTACAATTCAGTACCCTATCCTAAAGCTTGCTGTTAGGAGGGAATCTGCAGCTTGCAGTGAAAGCACTTCCAGAGGGGAGTCTAACGAGGGCAAACATTTGATGGTAACAGCTTCCCTGCGGGTTATAATCTCTTTTCCAATTTTGCCTTATTAGCCGCAGTTAAGATACAATTCAGTATCCTATCCTAAAGCTTGCTGTTAGGAGGGAATCTGCAGCTTGCAGTGAAAGCGCTTCCAGAGGGGAGTCTAATGAGGGCAAACATTTGATGGTAACAGCTTCCCTGCGGGAGATATTCTCTTTGCCAAAATCGCCTTATTAGCCGCAGTTAAGTTACAATTCAGTACCCTATCCTAAATCTTGGTGTTAGGAGGGAATCTGCAGCTTGCAGTGAAAGTGCTTCCAGAGGGGAGTCTAACGAGGGCAAACGTTTGATGGTAGCAGCTTCCCTGCGGGAGATACTCTCTTTTCCAAAATCGCATTATTAGGCGAAAGTAAGTTACAATTCAGTACCCTATCCTAAAGCTTGCTGTTAGGAGGGAATCTGCAGCTTGCAGTGAAAGCGCTTCCAGAGGGGAGTCTAATGAGGGCAAACATTTGATGTTAGCAGCTTCCCTGCGGGAGATACTCTCTTTGACATAATCGCCTTATTAGCCGCAGTTAAGTTACAATTCAGTACCCTATCCTAAAGCTTGCTGTTAGGAGGGAATCTGCAGCTTGCAGTGAAAGCGCTTCCAGAGGGGAGTCTAATGAGGGCAAACATTTGATGGTAGCAGCTTCCCTGCGGGAGATACTCTCTTTGCCAAAATCGCCTTATTAGCCGCAGTTAAGTTACAATTCAGTACCCTATCCTAAAGCTTGCTGTTAGGAGGGAATCTCCAGCTTGCAGAGAAAGCGCTTCCAGAGGGGAGTCTAACGAGGGCAAACATTTGATGGTAGAGCCTTCCCTGCGGGAGATAGTCTCTTTTCCAAAATCGCATTATTAGGCGAAAGTAAGTTACAATTCAGGACCCTATCCTAAAGCTTGCTGTTAGGAGGGAATCTGCAGCTTGCAGTGAAAGCGCTTCCAGAGGGGAGTCTAACGAGGGCAAACATTTGATGGTAGCAGCTTCCCTGCGGGAGATACTCTCTTTGCCAAAATCGCATTATTAGGCGAAAGTAAGTTACAATTCAGTACCCTATCCTAAAGCTTGCTGTTAGGAGGGAATCTGCAGCTTGCAGTGAAAGCGCTTCCAGAGGGGAGTCTAATGAGGGCAAACATTTGATGGTAGCAGATTCCCTGCGGGAGATACTCTCTTTGCCAAAATCGCATTATTAGGCGAAAGTAAGTTACAATTCAGTACCCTATCCTAAAGCTTGCTGTTAGGAGGGAATCTGCAGATTGCAGTGAAAGCGCTTCCAGAGGGGAGTCTAATGAGGGCAAACATTTGATGGTAGCATCTTCCCTGCGGGAGATACTCTCTTTGCCAAAATCGCCCTATTATCCGCAGTTAAGATACAATTCAGTACCCTATCCTAAACCTTGCTCTTAGGAGGGAATCTGCAGCTTGCATTGAAAGCGCTTCCAGAGGGGAGTCTAAGGAGGGCAAACATTTGATGGTAGCAGCTTCCCTGCGGAAGATACTCTCTTTGCCAAAATCGCAATATAATTATAAAGTAAGTTTCAATTCAGTACCCTATGCTAAAGCTTGCTGTTTGGAGGGAATCTGCAGCTTGCAGTGAAAGCGCTTCCAGAGGGGAGTCTAATGAGGGCAAACATTTGATGGTAGCAGCTTCCCTGCGGGAAATACTCTCTTTGCCAAAATCGCATTATTAGGCGAAAGTAAGTTACAATTCAGTACCCTATCCTAAAGCTTGCTGTTAGGAGGGAATCTGCAGCTTGCAGTGAAAGCGCTTCCAGAGGGGAGTCTAACGAGGGCAAATATTTGATGGTAGCAGCTGCCCTGCGGGAGATACTCTCTTTGCCAAAATCGCATTATTAGGCGAAAGTAAGTTACAATTCAGGACCCTATCCTAAAGCTTGCTGTTAGGAGGGAATCTGCAGCTTGCAGTGAAAGCGCTTCCAGAGGGGAGTCTAATGAGGGCAAACATTTGATGGTAACAGCTTCCCTGCGGGAGATATTCTCTTTGCCAAAATCGCCTTATTAGCCGCAGTTAAGTTACAATTCAGTAACCTATGCTAAAGCTTGCTGTTAGGAGGGAATCTGCAGCTTGCAGTGAAAGCGCTTCCAGAGGGGAGTCTAATGAGGGCAAACATTTGATGGTAGCAGCTTTCCTGCGGGAGATATTCTCTTTGCCAAAATCGCCTTATTAGCCGCAGTTAAGTTACAATTCAGTACCCTATCCTAAAGCTTGCTGTTAGGAGGGAATCTGCAGCTTGCAGTGAAAGCGCTTCCAGAGGGGAGTCTAACGAGGGCAAACATTTGATGGTAGCAGCTTCCCTGCGGGAGATACTCTCTTTGCCAAAATCGCAATATTATGCGAAAGTAAGTTACAATTCAGTACCCTATCCTAAAGCTTGCTGTTAGGAGGGAATCTGCAGCTTGCAGTGAAAGCGCTTCCAGAGGGGAGTCTAACGAGGGCAAACATTTGATGGTAGCAGCTTCCCTGCGGGAGATATTCTCTTTGCAAAAATCGCATTATTAGGCGAAAGTAAGTTACAATTCAGTACCCTATCCTAAAGCTTGCTGTTAGGAGGGAATCTGCAGCTTGCAGTGAAAGCGCTTCCAGAGGGGAGTCTAATGAGGGCAAACATTTGATGGTAGCAGCTACCCTGCGGGAGATACACTCTTTGCCAAAATCGCATTATTAGCCCCAGTTAAGATACAATTCAGTACCCTATCCTAAAGCTTGCTGTTAGGAGGGAATCTGCAGCTTGCAGTGAAAGCGCTTCCAGAGGGGAGTCTAATGAGGGCAAACATTTGATGGTAGCAGCTTCCCTGCAGGAGATACTCTCTTTGCCAAAATCGCATTATTAGGCGAAAGTAAGTTACAATTCAGTACCCTATGCTAAAGCTTGCTGTTAGGAGGGAATCTGCAGCTTGCAGTGAAAGCGCTTCCAGAGGGGAGTCTAACGAGGGCAAACATTTGATGGTAGCAGCTTCCCTGCGGGAGATACTCTCTCTGCCAAAATCGCATTATTAGGCGAAAGTAAGTTACAATTCAGTACACTATCCTAAAGCTTGCTGTTAGGAGGGAATCTGCAGCTTGCAGTCAAAGCGCTTCCAGAGGGGAGTCTAATGAGGGCAAACATTTGATGGTAGCAGCTTCCCTGCGGGAGATACTCTCTTTGCCAAAATCGCATTATTAGGCGAAAGTAAGTTACAATTCAGTACCCTATCCTAAAGCTTGCTGTTAGGAGGGAATCTGCAGCTTGCAGTGAAAGCGCTTCCAGAGGGGAGTCTAATGAGGGCAAACATTTGATGGTAGCAGCTTCCCTGCGGGAAATACTCTCTTTGCCAAAATCGCATTATTAGGCGAAAGTAAGTTACAATTCAGTACCCTATCCTAAAGCTTGCTGTTAGGAGGGAATCTGCAGCTTGCAGTGAAAGCGCTTCCAGAGGGGAGTCTAATGAGGGCAAACGTTTGATGGTAGCAGCTTCCCTGCGGTAGATACTCTCTTTGCCAAAATCGCATTATTAGGCGAAAGTAAGTTACAATTCAGTACCCTATCCTAAAGCTTGCTGTTAGGAGGGAATCTGCAGCTTGCAGTGAAAGCGCTTCCAGAGGGGAGTCTAATGAGGGCAAACATTTGATGGTAGCATCTTCCCTGCGGGAGATAGTCTCTCCGCCAAAATCGCATTATTAGGCGAAAGTAAGTTACAATTCAGTACCCTATCCTAACGCTTGCTGTTAGGAAGGGATCTGCAGCTTGCAGTGAAAGCGCTTCCAGAGGGGAGTCTAAGGAGGGCAAACATTTGATGGTAGCAGCTTCACTGCGGGAGATACTCTCTTTGCCAAAATCGCATTATTATGCGAAATTAAGTTACAATTCAGTACCCTATCCTAAAGCTTGCTGTTAGGAGGGAATCTGCAGCTTGCAGTGAAAGCACTTCCAGAGGGGAGTCTAAAGAGGGCAAACATTTGATGGTAGCAGCTTCCCTGCGGGATATAATCTCTTTTCCAATTTTGCCTTATTAGCCGCAGTTAAGATACAATTCAGTACCCTATCCTAAAGCTTGCTGTTAGGAGGGAATCTGCAGCTTGCAGTGAAAGCGCTTCCAGAGGGGAGTCTAATGAGGGCAAACATTTGATGGTAACAGCTTCCCTGCAGGAGATATTCTCTTTGCCAAAATCGCCTTATTAGCCGCAGTTAAGTTACAATTCAGTACCCTATCCTAAAGCTTGCTGTTAGGAGGGAATCTGCAGCTTGCAGTGAAAGCGCTTCCAGAGGGGAGTCTAACGAGGGCAAAAATTTGATGGTAGCAGCTTCCCTGCGGGAGATACTCTCTTTGCCAAAATCGCATTATTAGGCGAAAGTAAGTTACAATTCAGTACCCTATCCTAAAGCTTGCTGTTAGGAGGGAATCTGCAGCTTGCAGTGAAAGCGCTTCCAGAGGGGAGTGTAATGAGGGCAAACCTTTGATGGTAGCAGCTTCCCTGCGGGAGATACTCTCTTTGCTAAAATAGCATTATTAGGCGAAAGTAAGATACAATGCAGTACCCTATCCTAAAGCTTGCTGTTAGGAGGGAATCTGCAGCTTGCAGTGAAAGCGCTTCCAGAGGGGAGTCTAATGAGGGCAAACATTTGATGGTAGCAGCTTCCCTGCGGGAGATATTCTCTTTCCCAAAATCGCCTTAATAGCCGCAGATAAGTTACAATTCAGTAACCTATCCTAAAGCTTGCTGTTAGGAGGGAATCTGCAGCTTGCAGTGAAAGCGCTTCCAGAGGGGAGTTTAATGAGGGCAAACATTTGATGGTAGCAGCTTCCCTGCGGGAGATATTCTCTTTGCCAAAATCGCCTTATTAGCCGCAGATAAGTTACAATTCAGTACCCTATCCTAAAGCTTGCTGTTAGGAGGGAATCTGCAGCTTGCAGTGAAAGCGCTTCCAGAGGGGAGTCTAATGAGGGCAAACATTTGATGGTAGCAGCTTCCCTGCGGGAGATACTCTCTTTGCCAAAATCGCATTATTAGGCGAAAGTAAGTTACAATTCAGTACCCTATCCTAAAGCTTGCTGTTAGGAGGGAATCTGCAGCTTGCAGTGAAAGTGCTTCCAGAGGGGAGTTTAACGAGGGCAAACATTTGATGGTAGCAGCTTCCCTGCCGGAGATACTCTCTTTGCCAAAATCGCATTATTAGGCGAAAGTAAGTTACAATTCAGGACCCTATCCTAAAGCTTGCTGTTAGGAGGGAATCTGCAGCTTGCAGTGAAAGCGCTTCCAGAGGGGAGTCTAATGAGGGCAATCATTTGATGGTAACAGCTTCCCTGCGGGAGATATTCTCTTTGCCAAAATCGCCTTATTAGCCGCAGTTAAGTTACAATTCAGTACCCTATGCTAAAGCTTGCTGTTAGGAGGGAATCTGCAGCTTGCAGTGAAAGCGCTTCCAGAGGGGAGTCTAACGAGGGCAAACATTTGATGGTAGCAGCTTCCCTGCGGGAGATACTCTCTTTTCCAAAATCGCATTATTAGGCGAAAGTAAGTTACAATTCAGTACCCTATCCTAAAGCTTGCTGTTAGGAGGGAATCTGCAGCTTGCAGTGAAAGCGCTTCCAGAGGGGAGTCTAACGAGGGCAAACATTTGATGGTAGCAGCTGCCCTGCGGGAGATACTCTCTTTGACAAAATCGCATTCTTAGGCGAAAGTAAGTTACAATTCAGTACCCTATCCTAAAGCTTGCTGTTAGGAGGGAATCTGCAGCTTGCAGTGAAAGCGCTTCCAGAGGGGAGTCTAATGAGGGCAAACATTTGATGGTAACAGCTTCCCTGCAGGAGATATTCTCTTTGCCAAAATCGCCTTATTAGCTGCAGTTAAGTTACAATTCAGTACCCTATGCTAAAGCTTGCTGTTAGGAGGGAATCTGCAGCTTGCAGTGAAAGCGCTTCCAGAGGGGAGTCTAACGAGGGCAAACATTTGATGGTAGCAGCTTCCCTGCGGGAGATACTCTCTTTGCCAAAATCGAATTATTAGGCGAAAGTAAGTTACAATTCAGGACCCTATCCTAAAGCTTGCTGTTAGGAGGGAATCTGCAGCTTGCAGTGAAAGCGCTTCCAGAGGGGAGTCTAACGAGGGCAAACATTTGATGGTAGCAGCTTCCCTGCGGGAGATATTCTCTTTGCAAAAATCGCATTATTAGGCGAAAGTAAGTTACAATTCAGTACCCTATCCTAAAGCTTGCTGTTAGGAGGGAATCTGCAGCTTGCAGTGAAAGCGCTTCCAGAGGGGAGTCTAATGAGGGCAAACATTTGATGGTAGCAGCTACCCTGCGGGAGATACACTCTTTGCCAAAATCGCATTATTAGCCCCAGTTAAGATACAATTCAGTACCCTATCCTAAAGCTTGCTGTTAGGAGGGAATCTGCAGCTTGCAGTGAAAGCGCTTCCAGAGGGGAGTCTAATGAGGGCAAACATTTGATGGTAGCAGCTTCCCTGCGGGAGATACTCTCTTTGCCAAAATCGCATTATTAGGCGAAAGTAAGTTACAATTCAGTACCCTATGCTAAAGCTTGCTGTTAGGAGGGAATCTGCAGCTTGCAGTGAAAGCGCTTCCAGAGGGGAGTCTAACGAGGGCAAACATTTGATGGTAGCAGCTTCCCTGCGGGAGATACTCTCTCTGCCAAAATCGCATTATTAGGCGAAAGTAAGTTACAATTCAGTACACTATCCTAAAGCTTGCTGTTAGGAGGGAATCTGCAGCTTGCAGTCAAAGCGCTTCCAGAGGGGAGTCTAATGAGGGCAAACATTTGATGGTAGCAGCTTCCCTGCGGGAGATACTCTCTTTGCCAAAATCGCATTATTAGGCGAAAGTAAGTTACAATTCAGTACCCTATCCTAAAGCTTGCTGTTAGGAGGGAATCTGCAGCTTGCAGTGAAAGCGCTTCCAGAGGGGAGTCTAATGAGGGCAAACATTTGATGGTAGCAGCTTCCCTGCGGGAAATACTCTCTTTGCCAAAATCGCATTATTAGGCGAAAGTAAGTTACAATTCAGTACCCTATCCTAAAGCTTGCTGTTAGGAGGGAATCTGCAGCTTGCAGTGAAAGCGCTTCCAGAGGGGAGTCTAATGAGGGCAAACGTTTGATGGTAGCAGCTTCCCTGCGGTAGATACTCTCTTTGCCAAAATCGCATTATTAGGCGAAAGTAAGTTACAATTCAGTACCCTATCCTAAAGCTTGCTGTTAGGAGGGAATCTGCAGCTTGCAGTGAAAGCGCTTCCAGAGGGGAGTCTAATGAGGGCAAACATTTGATGGTAGCATCTTCCCTGCGGGAGATAGTCTCTCCGCCAAAATCGCATTATTAGGCGAAAGTAAGTTACAATTCAGTACCCTATCCTAACGCTTGCTGTTAGGAAGGGATCTGCAGCTTGCAGTGAAAGCGCTTCCAGAGGGGAGTCTAAGGAGGGCAAACATTTGATGGTAGCAGCTTCACTGCGGGAGATACTCTCTTTGCCAAAATCGCATTATTATGCGAAATTAAGTTACAATTCAGTACCCTATCCTAAAGCTTGCTGTTAGGAGGGAATCTGCAGCTTGCAGTGAAAGCACTTCCAGAGGGGAGTCTAAAGAGGGCAAACATTTGATGGTAGCAGCTTCCCTGCGGGATATAATCTCTTTTCCAATTTTGCCTTATTAGCCGCAGTTAAGATACAATTCAGTACCCTATCCTAAAGCTTGCTGTTAGGAGGGAATCTGCAGCTTGCAGTGAAAGCGCTTCCAGAGGGGAGTCTAATGAGGGCAAACATTTGATGGTAACAGCTTCCCTGCAGGAGATATTCTCTTTGCCAAAATCGCCTTATTAGCCGCAGTTAAGTTACAATTCAGTACCCTATCCTAAAGCTTGCTGTTAGGAGGGAATCTGCAGCTTGCAGTGAAAGCGCTTCCAGAGGGGAGTCTAACGAGGGCAAAAATTTGATGGTAGCAGCTTCCCTGCGGGAGATACTCTCTTTGCCAAAATCGCATTATTAGGCGAAAGTAAGTTACAATTCAGTACCCTATCCTAAAGCTTGCTGTTAGGAGGGAATCTGCAGCTTGCAGTGAAAGCGCTTCCAGAGGGGAGTGTAATGAGGGCAAACCTTTGATGGTAGCAGCTTCCCTGCGGGAGATACTCTCTTTGCTAAAATAGCATTATTAGGCGAAAGTAAGATACAATGCAGTACCCTATCCTAAAGCTTGCTGTTAGGAGGGAATCTGCAGCTTGCAGTGAAAGCGCTTCCAGAGGGGAGTCTAATGAGGGCAAACATTTGATGGTAGCAGCTTCCCTGCGGGAGATATTCTCTTTCCCAAAATCGCCTTAATAGCCGCAGATAAGTTACAATTCAGTAACCTATCCTAAAGCTTGCTGTTAGGAGGGAATCTGCAGCTTGCAGTGAAAGCGCTTCCAGAGGGGAGTCTAATGAGGGCAAACATTTGATGGTAACAGCTTCCCTGCAGGAGATATTCTCTTTGCCAAAATCGCCTTATTAGCTGCAGTTAAGTTACAATTCAGTACCCTATGCTAAAGCTTGCTGTTAGGAGGGAATCTGCAGCTTGCAGTGAAAGCGCTTCCAGAGGGGAGTCTAACGAGGGCAAACATTTGATGGTAGCAGCTTCCCTGCGGGAGATACTCTCTTTGCCAAAATCGAATTATTAGGCGAAAGTAAGTTACAATTCAGGACCCTATCCTAAAGCTTGCTGTTAGGAGGGAATCTGCAGCTTGCAGTGAAAGCGCTTCCAGAGGGGAGTCTAACGAGGGCAAACATTTGATGGTAGCAGCTTCCCTGCGGGAGATATTCTCTTTGCAAAAATCGCATTATTAGGCGAAAGTAAGTTACAATTCAGTACCCTATCCTAAAGCTTGCTGTTAGGAGGGAATCTGCAGCTTGCAGTGAAAGCGCTTCCAGAGGGGAGTCTAATGAGGGCAAACATTTGATGGTAGCAGCTACCCTGCGGGAGATACACTCTTTGCCAAAATCGCATTATTAGCCCCAGTTAAGATACAATTCAGTACCCTATCCTAAAGCTTGCTGTTAGGAGGGAATCTGCAGCTTGCAGTGAAAGCGCTTCCAGAGGGGAGTCTAATGAGAGCAAACATTTGATGGTAGCAGCTTCCCTGCAGGAGATACTCTCTTTGCCAAAATCGCATTATTAGGCGAAAGTAAGTTACAATTCAGTACCCTATGCTAAAGCTTGCTGTTAGGAGGGAATCTGCAGCTTGCAGTGAAAGCGCTTCCAGAGGGGAGTCTAACGAGGGCAAACATTTGATGGTAGCAGCTTCCCTGCGGGAGATACTCTCTCTGCCAAAATCGCATTATTAGGCGAAAGTAAGTTACAATTCAGTACACTATCCTAAAGCTTGCTGTTAGGAGGGAATCTGCAGCTTGCAGTCAAAGCGCTTCCAGAGGGGAGTCTAATGAGGGCAAACATTTGATGGTAGCAGCTTCCCTGCGGGAGATACTCTCTTTGCCAAAATCGCATTATTAGGCGAAAGTAAGTTACAATTCAGTACCCTATCCTAAAGCTTGCTGTTAGGAGGGAATCTGCAGCTTGCAGTGAAAGCGCTTCCAGAGGGGAGTCTAATGAGGGCAAACATTTGATGGTAGCAGCTTCCCTGCGGGAAATACTCTCTTTGCCAAAATCGCATTATTAGGCGAAAGTAAGTTACAATTCAGTACCCTATCCTAAAGCTTGCTGTTAGGAGGGAATCTGCAGCTTGCAGTGAAAGCGCTTCCAGAGGGGAGTCTAATGAGGGCAAACGTTTGATGGTAGCAGCTTCCCTGCGGTAGATACTCTCTTTGCCAAAATCGCATTATTAGGCGAAAGTAAGTTACAATTCAGTACCCTATCCTAAAGCTTGCTGTTAGGAGGGAATCTGCAGCTTGCAGTGAAAGCGCTTCCAGAGGGGAGTCTAATGAGGGCAAACATTTGATGGTAGCATCTTCCCTGCGGGAGATAGTCTCTCCGCCAAAATCGCATTATTAGGCGAAAGTAAGTTACAATTCAGTACCCTATCCTAACGCTTGCTGTTAGGAAGGGATCTGCAGCTTGCAGTGAAAGCGCTTCCAGAGGGGAGTCTAAGGAGGGCAAACATTTGATGGTAGCAGCTTCACTGCGGGAGATACTCTCTTTGCCAAAATCGCATTATTATGCGAAATTAAGTTACAATTCAGTACCCTATCCTAAAGCTTGCTGTTAGGAGGGAATCTGCAGCTTGCAGTGAAAGCACTTCCAGAGGGGAGTCTAAAGAGGGCAAACATTTGATGGTAGCAGCTTCCCTGCGGGATATAATCTCTTTTCCAATTTTGCCTTATTAGCCGCAGTTAAGATACAATTCAGTACCCTATCCTAAAGCTTGCTGTTAGGAGGGAATCTGCAGCTTGCAGTGAAAGCGCTTCCAGAGGGGAGTCTAATGAGGGCAAACATTTGATGGTAACAGCTTCCCTGCAGGAGATATTCTCTTTGCCAAAATCGCCTTATTAGCCGCAGTTAAGTTACAATTCAGTACCCTATCCTAAAGCTTGCTGTTAGGAGGGAATCTGCAGCTTGCAGTGAAAGCGCTTCCAGAGGGGAGTCTAACGAGGGCAAAAATTTGATGGTAGCAGCTTCCCTGCGGGAGATACTCTCTTTGCCAAAATCGCATTATTAGGCGAAAGTAAGTTACAATTCAGTACCCTATCCTAAAGCTTGCTGTTAGGAGGGAATCTGCAGCTTGCAGTGAAAGCGCTTCCAGAGGGGAGTGTAATGAGGGCAAACCTTTGATGGTAGCAGCTTCCCTGCGGGAGATACTCTCTTTGCTAAAATAGCATTATTAGGCGAAAGTAAGATACAATGCAGTACCCTATCCTAAAGCTTGCTGTTAGGAGGGAATCTGCAGCTTGCAGTGAAAGCGCTTCCAGAGGGGAGTCTAATGAGGGCAAACATTTGATGGTAGCAGCTTCCCTGCGGGAGATATTCTCTTTCCCAAAATCGCCTTAATAGCCGCAGATAAGTTACAATTCAGTAACCTATCCTAAAGCTTGCTGTTAGGAGGGAATCTGCAGCTTGCAGTGAAAGCGCTTCCAGAGGGGAGTTTAATGAGGGCAAACATTTGATGGTAGCAGCTTCCCTGCGGGAGATATTCTCTTTGCCAAAATCGCCTTATTAGCCGCAGATAAGTTACAATTCAGTACCCTATCCTAAAGCTTGCTGTTAGGAGGGAATCTGCAGCTTGCAGTGAAAGCGCTTCCAGAGGGGAGTCTAATGAGGGCAAACATTTGATGGTAGCAGCTTCCCTGCGGGAGATACTCTCTTTGCCAAAATCGCATTAT
Source organism: Phaenicophaeus curvirostris (assembly GCF_032191515.1). Taxonomy (NCBI): domain Eukaryota; kingdom Metazoa; phylum Chordata; class Aves; order Cuculiformes; family Cuculidae; genus Phaenicophaeus; species Phaenicophaeus curvirostris. The sequence continues at coordinate 238,665 of NW_027206760.1, read as the reverse complement.
TAGGCGAAAGTAAGTTACAATTCAGTACCCTATCCTAAAGCTTGCTGTTAGGAGGGAATCTGCAGCTTGCAGTGAAAGCGCTTCCAGAGGGGAGTTTAACGAGGGCAAACATTTGATGGTAGCAGCTTCCCTGCGGGAGATACTCTCTTTGCCAAAATCGCATTATTAGGCGAAAGTAAGTTACAATTCAGGACCCTATCCTAAAGCTTGCTGTTAGGAGGGAATCTGCAGCTTGCAGTGAAAGCGCTTCCAGAGGGGAGTCTAATGAGGGCAATCATTTGATGGTAACAGCTTCCCTGCGGGAGATATTCTCTTTGCCAAAATCGCCTTATTAGCCGCAGTTAAGTTACAATTCAGTACCCTATGCTAAAGCTTGCTGTTAGGAGGGAATCTGCAGCTTGCAGTGAAAGCGCTTCCAGAGGGGAGTCTAACGAGGGCAAACATTTGATGGTAGCAGCTTCCCTGCGGGAGATACTCTCTTTTCCAAAATCGCATTATTAGGCGAAAGTAAGTAACAATTCAGTACCCTATCCTAAAGCTTGCTGTTAGGAGGGAATCTGCAGCTTGCAGTGAAAGCGCTTCCAGAGGGGAGTCTAACGAGGGCAAACATTTGATGGTAGCAGCTTCCCTGCGGGAGATACTCTCTTTGACAAAATCGCATTCTTAGGCGAAAGTAAGTTACAATTCAGTACCCTATCCTAAAGCTTGCTGTTAGGAGGGAATCTGCAGCTTGCAGTGAAAGCGCTTCCAGAGGGGAGTCTAATGAGGGCAAACATTTGATGGTAACAGCTTCCCTGCAGGAGATATTCTCTTTGCCAAAATCGCCTTATTAGCTGCAGTTAAGTTACAATTCAGTACCCTATGCTAAAGCTTGCTGTTAGGAGGGAATCTGCAGCTTGCAGTGAAAGCGCTTCCAGAGGGGAGTCTAACGAGGGCAAACATTTGATGGTAGCAGCTTCCCTGCGGGAGATACTCTCTTTGCCAAAATCGCATTATTAGGCGAAAGTAAGTTACAATTCAGGACCCTATCCTAAAGCTTGCTGTTAGGAGGGAATCTGCAGCTTGCAGTGAAAGCGCTTCCAGAGGGGAGTCTAATGAGGGCAATCATTTGATGGTAACAGCTTCCCTGCGGGAGATATTCTCTTTGCCAAAATCGCATTATTAGCCGCAGTTAAGATACAATTCAGTACCCTATGCTAAAGCTTGCTGTTAGGAGGGAATCTGCAGCTTGCAGTGAAAGCGCTTCCAGAGGGGAGTCTAATGAGGGCAAACATTTGATGGTAGCAGCTTCCCTGCGGGAGATATTCTCTTTCCCAAAATCGCCTTATTAGCCGCAGATAAGTTACAATTCAGAACACTATCCTAAAGCTTGCTGTTAGGAGGGAATCTGCAGCTTGCAGTGAAAGCGCTTCCAGAGGGGAGTCTAATGAGGGCAAACATTTGATGGTAGCAGCTTCCCTGCGGGAGATACTCTCTTTGCCAAAATCGCATTATTAGGCGAAAGTAAGTTACAATTCAGTACTCTATCCTAAAGCTTGCTGTTAGGAGGGAATCTGCAGCTTGCAGTGAAAGCGCTTCCAGAGGGGAGTCTAAGGAGGGCAAACATTTGATGGTAGCAGCTTCCCTGCGGGAGATATTCTCTTTCCAAAAATCGCATTATTAGGCGAAAGTAAGTTACAATTCAGTACCCTATCCTAAAGCTTGCTGTTAGGAGGGAATCTGCAGCTTGCAGTGAAAGCGCTTCCAGAGGGGAGTCTAATGAGGGCAAACATTTGATGGTAGCATCTTCCCTGCGGGAGATACTCTCTTTGCCAAAATCGCATTATTAGCCCCAGTTAAGTTACAATTCAGTACCCTATCCTAAAGCTTGCTGTTAGGAGGGAATCTGCAGCTTGCAGTGAAAGCGCTTCCAGAGGGGAGTCTAATGAGGGCAAACATTTGATGGTAGCAGCTTCCCTGCAGGAGATACTCTCTTTGCCAAAATCGCATTATTAGGCGAAAGTAAGTTACAATTCAGTACCCTATCCTAAAGCTTGCTGTTAGGAGGGAATCTGCAGCTTGCAGTGAAAGCGCTTCCGGAGGGGAGTCTAACGAGGGCAAACGTTTGATGGTAGCATCTTCCCTGCGGGATATAATCTCTTTTCCAATTTTGCCTTATTAGCCGCAGTTAAGATACAATTCAGTACCCTATCCTAAAGCTTGCTGTTAGGAGGGAATCTGCAGCTTGCAGTGAAAGCGCTTCCAGAGGGGAGTCTAATGAGGGCAAACATTTGATGGTAACAGCTTCCCTGCAGGAGATATTCTCTTTGCCAAAATCGCCTTATTAGCCGCAGTTAAGTTACAATTCAGTACCCTATGCTAAAGCTTGCTGTTAGGAGGGAATCTGCAGCTTGCAGTGAAAGCGCTTCCAGAGGGGAGTCTAATGAGGGCAAACATTTGATGGTAGCAGCTTCCCTGCGGGAGATACTCTCTTTGCCAAAATCGCATTATTAGTTGAAAGTAAGTTACAATTCAGTACCCTATCCTAAAGCTTGCTGTTAGGAGGGAATCTGCAGCTTGCAGTGAAAGCGCTTCCAGAGGGGAGTCTAATGAGGGCAATCATTTGATGGTAGCAGCTTCCCTGCGGGAGATACTCTCTTTGCCAAAATCGCATTATTAGTTGAAAGTAAGTTACAATTCAGTACCCTATCCTAAAGCTTTCTGTTAGGAGGGAATCTGCAGCTTGCAGTGAAAGCGCTTCCAGAGGGGAGTCTAATGAGGGCAATTATTTGATGGTAACAGCTTCCCTGCGGGAGATATTCTCTTTGCCAAAATTGCCTTATTAGCCGCAGTTAAGTTACAATTCAGTACCCTATGCTAAAGCTTGCTGTTAGGAGGGAATCTGCAGCTTGCAGTGAAAGCGCTTCCAGAGGGGAGTCTAACGAGGGCAAACATTTGATGGTAGCAGCTTCCCTGCGGGAGATAATCTCTTTTCCAATTTTGCCTTATTATCCGCAGTTAAGTTACAATTCAGTACCCTATCCTAAAGCTTGCTGTTAGGAGGGAATCTGAAGCTTGCAGTGAAAGCGCTTCCAGAGGGGAGTCTAATGAGGGCAAATATTTGATGGTAGCAGCTTCCCTGCGGGAGATACTCTCTTTGCCAAAATCGCATTATTAGGCGAAAGTAAGTTACAATTCAGTACCCTATCCTAAAGCTTGCTGTTAGGAGGGAATCTGCAGCTTGCAGTGAAAGCGCTTCCAGAGGGGAGTCTAATGAGGGCAAACATTTGATGGTAGCAGCTTCCTTGCGGGAGATACTCTCTTTGCCAAAATCGCCTTATTAGCCGCAGTTAAGTTACAATTCAGTACCCTATCCTAAAGCTTGCTGTTAGGAGGGAATCTGCAGCTTGCAGTGAAAGCGCTTCCAGAGGGGAGTGTAACGAGGGCAAACATTTGATGGTAGCAGCTTCCCTGCGGGAGATACTCTCTTTGCCAAAATCGCATTATTAGGCGAAAGTAAGTTACAATTCAGGACCCTATCCTAAAGCTTGCTGTTAGGAGGGAATCTGCAGCTTGCAGTGAAAGCGCTTCCGGAGGGGAGTTTAACGAGGGCAAACATTTGATGGTAGCAGCTTCCCTGCGGGAGATACTCTCTTTGCCAAAATCGCATTATTAGGCGAAAGTAAGTTACAATTCAGGACCCTATCCTAAAGCTTGCTGTTAGGAGGGAATCTGCAGCTTGCAGTGAAAGCGCTTCCAGAGGGGAGTCTAATGAGGGCAATCATTTGATGGTAACAGCTTCCCTGCGGGAGATATTCTCTTTGCCAAATCGCCTTATTAGCCGCAGTTAAGTTACAATTCAGTACCCTATGCTAAAGCTTGCTGTTAGGAGGGAATCTGCAGCTTGCAGTGAAAGCGCTTCCAGAGGGGAGTCTAATGAGGGCAAACATTTGATGGTAGCAGCTTCCCTGCGGGAGATATTCTCTTTCCCAAAATCGCCTTATTAGCCGCAGATAAGTTACAATTCAGTACCCTATCCTAAAGCTTGCTGTTAGGAGGGAATCTGCAGCTTGCAGTGAAAGCGCTTCCAGAGGGGAGTCTAATGAGGGCAAACATTTGATGGTAGCAGCTTCCCTGCGGGAGATACTCTCTTTGCCAAAATCGCACTATTAGGCGAAAGTAAGTTACAATTCAGTACCCTATCCTAAAGCTTGCTGTTAGGAGGGAATCTGCAGCTTGCAGTGAAAGCGCTTCCAGAGGGGAGTCTAATGAGGGCAAACATTTGATGGTAGCAGCTTCCCTGCGGGAGATATTCTCTTTGCCAAAATCGCATTATTAGGAGAAAGTAAGTTACAATTCAGTACCCTATCCTAAAGCTTGCTGTTAGGAGGGAATCTGCAGCTTGCAGTGAAAGCGCTTCCAGAGGGGAGTCTAATGAGGGCAAACATTTGATGGTAGCAGCTTCCCTGCGGGAGATAATCTCTTTTCCAATTTTGCCTTATTAGACGCAGTTAAGATACAATTCAGTACCCTATCCTAAAGCTTGCTGTTAGGAGGGAATCTGCAGCTTGCAGTGAAAGCGCTTCCAGAGGGGAGTCTAATGAGGGCAAACATTTGATGGTAGCATCTTCCCTGCGGGAGATATTCTCTTTCCCAAAATCGCCTTATTAGCCGCAGATAAGTTACAATTCAGTACCCTATCCTAAAGCTTGCTGTTAGGAGGGAATCTGCAGCTTGCAGTGAAAGCGCTTCCAGAGGGGAGTCTAATGAGGGCAAACATTTGATGGTAGCAGCTTCCATGCGGGAGATACTCTCTTTGCCAAAATCGCCTTATTAGCCGCAGTTAAGTTACAATTCAGTACCCTATCCTAAAGCTTGCTGTTAGGAGGGAATCTGCAGCTTGCAGTGAAAGCGCTTCCAGAGGGGAGTCTAATGAGGGCAAACATTTGATGGTAGCAGCTTCCCTGCGGGAGATACTCTCTTTGCCAAAATCGCATTATTAGGCGAAAGTAAGTTACAATTCAGTACCCTATCCTAAAGCTTGCTGTTAGGAGGGAATCTGCAGCTTGCAGTGAAAGCGCTTCCAGAGGGGAGTTTAACGAGGGCAAACATTTGATGGTAGCAGCTTCCCTGCGGGAGATACTCTCTTTGCCAAAATCGCATTATTAGGCGAAAGTAAGTTACAATTCAGGACCCTATCCTAAAGCTTGCTGTTAGGAGGGAATCTGCAGCTTGCAGTGAAAGCGCTTCCAGAGGGGAGTCTAATGAGGGCAATCATTTGATGGTAACAGCTTCCCTGCGGGAGATATTCTCTTTGCCAAAATCGCCTTATTAGCCGCAGTTAAGTTACAATTCAGTACCCTATGCTAAAGCTTGCTGTTAGGAGGGAATCTGCAGCTTGCAGTGAAAGCGCTTCCAGAGGGGAGTCTAATGAGGGCAAACATTTGATGGTAGCAGCTTCCCTGCGGGAGATATTCTCTTTCCCAAAATCGCCTTATTAGCCGCAGATAAGTTACAATTCAGTACCCTATCCTAAAGCTTGCTGTTTGGAGGGAATCTGCAGCTTGCAGTGAAAGCGCTTCCAGAGGGGAGTCTAATGAGGGCAAACATTTGATGGTAGCAGCTTCCCTGCGGGAGATACTCTCTTTGCCAAAATCGCATTATTAGGCGAAAGTAAGTTACAATTCAGTACCCTATCCTAAAGCTTGCTGTTAGGAGGGAATCTGCAGCTTGCAGTGAAAGCGCTTCCAGAGGGGAGTCTAATGAGGGCAAACATTTGATGGTAGCAGCTTCCCTGCGGGAGATAATCTCTTTTCCAATTTTGCCTTATTAGACGCAGTTAAGATACAATTCAGTACCCTATCCTAAAGCTTGCTTTCAGGAGGGAATCTGCAGCTTGCAGTGAAAGCGCTTCCAGAGGGGAGTCTAATGAGGGCAAACGTTTGATGGTAGCAGCTTCCCTGCGGGAGATACTCTCTTTGCCAAAATCGCATTATTAGGCGAAAGTAAGTTACAATTCAGTACCCTATCCTAAAGCTTGCTGTTAGGAGGGAATCTGCAGCTTGCAGTGAAAGCGCTTCCAGAGGGGAGTCTAATGAGGGCAAACATTTGATGTTAGCAGCTTCCCTGCGGGAGATACTCTCTTTGCCAAAATCGCATTATTAGGCGAAAGTAAGTTACAATTCAGTACCCTATCCTAAAGCTTGCTGTTAGGAGGGAATCTGCAGCTTGCATTGAAAGCGCTTCCAGAGGGGAGTCTAATGAGGGCAAACATTTGATGGTAGCAGCTTCCCTGCGGGAGATATTCTCTTTGCCAAAATCGCCTTATTAGCCGCAGATAAGTTACAATTCAGTACACTATCCTAAAGCTTGCTGTTAGGAGGGAATCTGCAGCTTGCAGTGAAACCGCTTCAAGAGGGGAGTCTAATGAGGGCAAACATTTGATGGTAGCAGCTTCCCTGCGGGATATAATCTCTTTTCCAATTTTGCCTTATTAGCCGCAGTTAAGATACAATTCAGTACCCTATCCTAAAGCTTGCTGTTAGGAGGGAATCTGCAGCTTGCAGTGAAAGCGCTTCCAGAGGGGAGTCTAATGAGGGCAAACATTTGATGGTAACAGCTTCCCTGCGGGAGATATTCTCTTTGCCAAAATCGCCTTATTAGCCGCAGTTAAGTTACAATTCAGTACCCTATCCTAAATCTTGCTGTTAGGAGGGAATCTGCAGCTTGCAGTGAAAGCGCTTCCAGAGGGGAGTCTAACGAGGGCAAACATTTGATGGTAGCAGCTTCCCTGCGGGAGATACTCTCTTTGCCAAAATCGCATTATTAGGCGAAAGTAAGTTACAATTCAGTACCCTATCCTAAAGCTTGCTGTTAGGAGGGAATCTGCAGCTTGCAGTGAAAGCGCTTCCAGAGGGGAGTCTAACGATGGCAAACATTTGATGGTAGCAGCTGCCCTGCGGGAGATACTCTCTTTGCCAAAATCGCATTATTAGGCGAAAGTAAGTTACAATTCAGGACCCTATCCTAAAGCTTGCTGTTAGGGGGGAATCTGCAGCTTGCAGTGAAAGCGCTTCCAGAGGGGAGTCTAATGAGGGCGAACATTTGATGGTAACAGCTTCCCTGCAGGAGATATTCTCTTTGCCAAAATCGCCTTATTAGCCGCAGTTAAGTTACAAGTCAGTACCCTATGCTAAAGCTTGCTGTTAGGAGGGAATCTGCAGCTTGCAGTGAAAGCGCTTCCAGAGGGGAGTCTAATGAGGGCAAACATTTGATGGTAGCAGCTTCCCTGCGGGAGATACTCTCTTTGCCAAAATCGCCTTATTAGCCGCAGTTAAGTTACAATTCAGTACCCTATCCTAAAGCTTGCTGTTAGGAGGGAATCTGCAGCTTGCAGTGAAAGCGCTTCCAGAGGGGAGTCTATTGAGGGCAAACATTTGATGGTAGCAGCTTCCCTGCGGGAGATACTCTCTTTGCCAAAATCGCATTATTAGGCGAAAGTAAGTTACAATTCAGTACCTTATCCTAAAGCTTGCTGTTAGGAGGGAATCTGCAGCTTGCAGTGAAAGCGCTTCCAGAGGGGAGTCTAATGAGGGCAATCATTTGATGGTAACAGCTTCCCTGCGGGAGATATTCTCTTTGCCAAAATCGCATTATTAGCCGCAGTTAAGATACAATTCAGTACCCTATGCTAAAGCTTGCTGTTAGGAGGGAATCTGCAGCTTGCAGTGAAAGCGCTTCCAGAGGGGAGTCTAATGAGGGCAAACATTTGATGGTAGCAGCTTCCCTGCGGGAGATATTCTCTTTCCCAAAATCGCCTTATTAGCCGCAGATAAGTTACAATTCAGTACCCTATCCTAAAGCTTGCTGTTAGGAGGGAATCTGCAGCTTGCAGTGAAAGCGCTTCCAGAGGGGAGTCTAATGAGGGCAAACATTTGATGGTAGCAGCTTCCCTGCGGGAGATACTCTCTTTGCCAAAATCGCATTATTAGGCGAAAGTAAGTTATAATTCAGTACTCTATCCTAAAGCTTGCTGTTAGGAGGGAATCTGCAGCTTGCAGTGAAAGCGCTTCCAGAGGGGAGTCTAATGAGGGCAAACATTTGATGGTAGCAGCTTCCCTGCGGGAGATACTCTCTTTGCCAAAATCGCATTATTAGCCCCAGTTAAGTTACAATTCAGTACCCTATCCTAAAGCTTGCTGTTAGGAGGGAATCTGCAGCTTGCAGTGAAAGCGCTTCCAGAGGGGAGTCTAATGAGGGCAAACATTTGATGGTAGCATCTTCCATGCGGGAGATACTCTCTTTCCCAAAATCGCATTATTAGGCGAAAGTAAGTTACAATTCAGTACCCTATCCTAAAGCTTGCTGTTAGGAGGGAATCTGCAGCTTGCAGTGAAAGCGCTTCCGGAGGGGAGTCTAATGAGGGCAAACATTTGATGGTAGCAGCTTCCCTGCGGGAGATAATCTCTTTTCCAATTTTGCCTTATTAGACGCAGTTAAGATACAATTCAGTACCCTTTCCTAAAGCTTGCTGTTAGGAGGGAATCTGCAGCTTGCGGTGAAAGCGCTTCCAGAGGGGAGTCTAATGAGGGCAAACGTTTGATGGTAGCAGCTTCCCTGCGGTAGATACTCTCTTTGCCAAAATTGCATTATTAGGCGAAAGTAAGTTACAATTCAGTACCCTATCCTAAAGCTTGCTGTTAGGAGGGAATCTGCAGCTTGCAGTGAAAGCGCTTCCAGAGGGGAGTCTAATGAGGGCAAACATTTGATGGTAGCATCTTCCCTGCCGGAGATATTCTCTTTCCCAAAATCGCCTTATTAGCCGCAGATAAGTTACAATTCAGTAACCTATCCTAAAGCTTGCTGTTAGGAGGGAATCTGCAGCTTGCAGTGAAAGCGCTTCCAGAGGGGAGTCTAATGAGGGCAAACATTTGATGGTAGCAGCTTCCATGCGGGAGATACTCTCTTTGCCAAAATCGCCTTATTAGCCGCAGTTAAGTTACAATTCAGTACCCTATCCTAAAGCTTGCTGTTAGGAGGGAATCTGCAGCTTGCAGTGAAAGCGCTTCCAGAGGGGAGTCTAATGAGGGCAAACATTTGATGGTAGCAGCTTCCCTGCGGGAGATACTCTCTTTGCCAAAATCGCATTATTAGGCGAAAGTAAGTTACAATTCAGTACCCTATCCTAAAGCTTGCTGTTAGGAGGGAATCTGCAGCTTGCAGTGAAAGCGCTTCCAGAGGGGAGTTTAACGAGGGCAAACATTTGATGGTAGCAGCTTCCCTGCGGGAGATACTCTCTTTGCCAAATTCGCATTATTAGGCGAAAGGAAGTTACAATTCAGGACCCTATCCTAAAGCTTGCTGTTAGGAGGGAATCTGCAGCTTGCAGTGAAAGCGCTTCCAGAGGGGAGTCTAATGAGGGCAATCATTTGATGGTAACAGCTTCCCTGCGGGAGATATTCTCTTTGCCAAAATCGCCTTATTAGCCGCAGTTAAGTTACAATTCAGTACCCTATGCTAAAGCTTGCTGTTAGGAGGGAATCTGCAGCTTGCAGTGAAAGCGCTTCCAGAGGGGAGTCTAATGAGGGCAAACATTTGATGGTAGCAGCTTCCCTGCGGGAGATACTCTCTTTGCCAAAATCGCATTATTAGGCGAAAGTAAGTTACAATTCAGTACCCTATCCTAAAGCTTGCTGTTAGGAGGGAATCTGCAGCTTGCAGTGAAAGCGCTTCCAGAGGGGAGTCTAATGAGGGCAAACATTTGATGGTAGCAGCTTCCCTGCGGGAGATAATCTCTTTTCCAATTTTGCCTTATTAGACGCAGTTAAGATACAATTCAGTACCCTATCCTAAAGCTTGCTGTTAGGAGGGAATCTGCAGCTTGCAGTGAAAGCGCTTCCAGAGGGGAGTCTAATGAGGGCAAACGTTTGATGGTAGCAGCTTCCCTGCGGTAGATACTCTCTTTGCCAAAATCGCATTATTAGGCGAAAGTAAGTTACAATTCAGTACCCTATCCTAAAGCTTGCTGTTAGGAGGGAATCTGCAGCTTGCAGTGAAAGCGCTTCCAGAGGGGAGTCTAATGAGGGCAAACATTTGATGTTAGCAGCTTCCCTGCGGGAGATACTCTCTTTGCCAAAATCGCATTATTAGGCGAAAGTAAGTTACAATTCAGTACCCTATCCTAAAGCTTGCTGTTAGGAGGGAATCTGCAGCTTGCATTGAAAGCGCTTCCAGAGGGGAGTCTAATGAGGGCAAACATTTGATGGTAGCAGCTTCCCTGCGGGAGATATTCTCTTTGCCAAAATCGCCTTATTAGCCGCAGATAAGTTACAATTCAGTACACTATCCTAAAGCTTGCTGTTAGGAGGGAATCTGCAGCTTGCAGTGAAACCGCTTCCAGAGGGGAGTCTAAGGAGGGCAAACATTTGATGGTAGCAGCTTCCCTGCGGGAGATACTCTCTTTGACAAAATCGCAATATTATGCGAAAGTAAGTTTCAATTCAGTACCCTATCCTAAAGCTTGCTGTTAGGAGGGAATCTGCAGCTTGCAGTGAAAGCGCTTCCGGAGGGGAGTCTAACGAGGGCAAACGTTTGATGGTAGCAGCTTCCCTGCGGGAGATACTCTCTTTGCCAAAATCGCATTATTAGGCGAAATTAAGTTACAATTCAGTACCCTATCCTAAAGCTTGCTGTTAGGAGGGAATCTGCAGCTTGCAGTGAAAGCGCTTCCAGAGGGGAGTCTAATGAGGGCAAACATTTGATGGTAGCAGCTTCCCTGCGGGATATAATCTCTTTTCCAATTTTGCCTTATTAGCCGCAGTTAAGATACAATTCAGTACCCTATCCTAAAGCTTGCTGTTAGGAGGGAATCTGCAGCTTGCAGTGAAAGCGCTTCCAGAGGGGAGTCTAATGAGGGCAAACATTTGATGGTAACAGCTTCCCTGCGGGAGATATTCTCTTTGCCAAAATCGCCTTATTAGCCGCAGTTAAGTTACAATTCAGTACCCTATCCTAAATCTTGCTGTTAGGAGGGAATCTGCAGCTTGCAGTGAAAGCGCTTCCAGAGGGGAGTCTAACGAGGGCAAACATTTGATGGTAGCAGCTTCCCTGCGGGAGATACTCTCTTTTCCAAAATCGCATTATTAGGCGAAAGTAAGTTACAATTCAGTACCCTATCCTAAAGCTTGCTGTTAGGAGGGAATCTGCAGCTTGCAGTGAAAGCGCTTCCAGAGGGGAGTCTAACGAGGGCAAACATTTGATGGTAGCAGCTGCCCTGCGGGAGATACTCTCTTTGCCAAAATCGCATTATTAGGCGAAAGTAAGTTACAATTCAGGACCCTATCCTAAAGCTTGCTGTTAGGAGGGAATCTGCAGCTTGCAGTGAAAGCGCTTCCAGAGGGGAGTCTAATGAGGGCGAACATTTGATGGTAACAGCTTCCCTGCAGGAGATATTCTCTTTGCCAAAATCGCCTTATTAGCCGCAGTTAAGTTACAAGTCAGTACCCTATGCTAAAGCTTGCTGTTAGGAGGGAATCTGCAGCTTGCAGTGAAAGCGCTTCCAGAGGGGAGTCTAATGAGGGCAAACATTTGATGGTAGCAGCTTCCCTGCGGGAGATACTCTCTTTGCCAAAATCGCCTTATTAGCCGCAGTTAAGTTACAATTCAGTACCCTATCCTAAAGCTTGCTGTTAGGAGGGAATCTGCAGCTTGCAGTGAAAGCGCTTCCAGAGGGGAGTCTAACGAGGGCAAACATTTGATGGTAGCAGCTTCCCTGCGGGAGATACTCTCTTTGCCAAAATCGCATTATTAGGCGAAAGTAAGTTACAATTCAGTACCTTATCCTAAAGCTTGCTGTTAGGAGGGAATCTGCAGCTTGCAGTGAAAGCGCTTCCAGAGGGGAGTCTAATGAGGGCAATCATTTGATGGTAACAGCTTCCCTGCGGGAGATATTCTCTTTGCCAAAATCGCATTATTAGCCGCAGTTAAGATACAATTCAGTACCCTATGCTAAAGCTTGCTGTTAGGAGGGAATCTGCAGCTTGCAGTGAAAGCGCTTCCAGAGGGGAGTCTAATGAGGGCAAACATTTGATGGTAGCAGCTTCCCTGCGGGAGATACTCTCTTTGCCAAAATCGCATTATTAGGCGAAAGTAAGTTATAATTCAGTACTCTATCCTAAAGCTTGCTGTTAGGAGGGAATCTGCAGCTTGCAGTGAAAGCGCTTCCAGAGGGGAGTCTAATGAGGGCAAACATTTGATGGTAGCAGCTTCCCTGCGGGAGATACTCTCTTTGACAAAATCGCATTATTAGCCCCAGTTAAGTTACAATTCAGTACCCTATCCTAAAGCTTGCTGTTAGGAGGGAATCTGCAGCTTGCAGTGAAAGCGCTTCCAGAGGGGAGTCTAATGAGGGCAAACATTTGATGGTAGCATCTTCCATGCGGGAGATACTCTCTTTCCCAAAATCGCATTATTAGGCGAAAGTAAGTTACAATTCAGTACCCTATCCTAAAGCTTGCTGTTAGGAGGGAATCTGCAGCTTGCAGTGAAAGCGCTTCCGGAGGGGAGTCTAACGAGGGCAAACGTTTGATGGTAGCTGCTTCCCTGCGGGAGTTACTCTCTTTGCCAAAATCGCATTATTAGGCGAAATTAAGTTACAATTCAGTACCCTATCCTAAAGCTTGCTGTTAGGAGGGAATCTGCAGCTTGCAGTGAAAGCGCTTCCAGAGGGGAGTCTAATGAGGGCAAACATTTGATGGTAGCAGCTTCCCTGCGGGATATAATCTCTTTTCCAATTTTGCCTTATTAGCCGCAGTTAAGATACAATTCAGTACCCTATCCTAAAGCTTGCTGTTAGGAGGGAATCTGCAGCTTGCAGTGAAAGCGCTTCCAGAGGGGAGTCTAATGAGGGCAAACATTTGATGGTAACAGCTTCCCTGCAGGAGATATTCTCTTTGCCAAAATCGCCTTATTAGCCGCAGTTAAGTTACAATTCAGTACCCTATGCTAAAGCTTGCTTTTAGGAGGGAATCTGCAGCTTGCGGTGAAAGTGCTTCCAGAGGGGAGTCTAATGAGGGCAAACATTTGATGGTAGCAGCTTCCCTGCGGGAGATACTCTCTTTGCCAAAATCGCATTATTAGGCGAAAGTAAGTTACAATTCAGTACCCTATCCTAAAGCTTGCTGTTAGGAGGGAATCTGCAGCTTGCAGTGAAAGCGCTTCCAGAGGGGAGTCTAACGAGGGCAAATATTTGATGGAAGCAGCTTCCCTGCGGGAGATACTCTCTTTGCCAAAATCGCATTATTAGGTGAAAGTAAGTTACAATTCAGGACCCTATCCTAAAGCTTGCTGTTAGGAGGGAATCTGCAGCTTGCAGTGAAAGCGCTTCCAGAGGGGAGTCTAATGAGGGCAATCATTTGATGGTAACAGCTTCCCTGCGGGAGATATTCTCTTTGCCAAAATCGCCTTATTAGCCGCAGTTAAGTTACAATTCAGTACCCTATGCTAAAGCTTGCTGTTAGGAGGGAATCTGCAGCTTGCAGTGAAAGCGCTTCCAGAGGGGAGTCTAATGAGGGCAAACATTTGATGGTAGCAGCTTCCCTGCGGGAGATATTCTCTTTCCCAAAATCGCCTTATTAGCCGCAGATAAGTTATAATTCAGTACCCTATCCTAAAGCTTGCTGTTAGGAGGGAATCTGCAGCTTGCAGTGAAAGCGCTTCCAGAGGGGAGTCTAATGAGGGCAAACATTTGATGGTAGCAGCTTCCCTGCGGGAGATACTCTCTTTGCCAAAATCGCCTTATTAGGCGCAGTTAAGTTACAATTCAGTACGCTATCCTAAAGCTTGCTGTTAGGAGGGAATCTGCAGCTTGCAGTGAAAGCGCTTCCAGAGGGGAGTCTAATGAGGGCAATCATTTGATGGTAACAGCTTCCCTGCGGGAGATATTCTCTTTGCCAAAATCGCATTATTAGCCGCAGTTAAGATACAATTCAGTACCCTATGCTAAAGCTTGCTGTTAGGAGGGAATCTGCAGCTTGCAGTGAAAGCGCTTCCAGAGGGGAGTCTAATGAGGGCAAACATTTGATGGTAGCAGCTTCCCTGCGGGAGATATTCTCTTTCCCAAAATCGCCTTATTAGCCGCAGATAAGTTACAATTCAGTACCCTATCCTAAAGCTTGCTGTTAGGAGGGAATCTGCAGCTTGCAGTGAAAGCGCTTCCAGAGGGGAGTCTAATGAGGGCAAACATTTGATGGTAGCAGCTTCCCTGCGGGAGATACTCTCTTTGCCAAAATCGCATTATTAGGCGAAAGTAAGTTACAATTCAGTACTCTATCCTAAAGCTTGCTGTTAGGAGGGAATCTGCAGCTTGCAGTGAAAGCGCTTCCAGAGGGGAGTCTAAGGAGGGCAAACATTTGATGGTAGCAGCTTCCCTGCGGGAGATATTCTCTTTGCAAAAATCGCATTATTAGGCGAAAGTAAGTTACAATTCAGTACCCTATCCTAAAGCTTGCTGTTAGGAGGGAATCTGCAGCTTGCAGTGAAAGCGCTTCCAGAGGGGAGTCTAATGAGGGGAAGCATTTGATGGTAGCAGCTACCCTGCGGGAGATACTCTCTTTGCCAAAATCGCATTATTATCCCCAGTTAAGATACAATTCAGTACCCTATCCTAAAGCTTGCTGTTAGGAGGGAATCTGCAGCTTGCAGTGAAAGCGCTTCCAGAGGGGAGTCTAATGAGGGCAAACATTTGATGGTAGCAGCTTCCCTGCAGGAGATACTCTCTTTGCCAAAATCGCATTATTAGGCGAAAGTAAGTTACAATTCAGTACCCTATCCTAAAGCTTGCTGTTAGGAGGGAATCTGCAGCTTGCAGTGAAAGCGCTTCCGGAGGGGTGTCTAACGAGGGCAAACGTTTGATGGTAGCAGCTTCCCTGCGGGAGATACTCTCTTTGCCAAAATCGCATTATTAGGCGAAAGTAAGTTACAATTCAGTACCCTATCCTAAAGCTTGCTGTTAGGAGGGAATCTGCAGCTTGCAGTGAAAGCACTTCCAGAGGGGAGTCTAACGAGGGCAAACATTTGATGGTAGCAGCTTCCCTGCGGGATATAATCTCTTTTCCAATTTTGCCTTATTAGCCGCAGTTAAGATACAATTCAGTATCCTATCCTAAAGCTTGCTGTTAGGAGGGAATCTGCAGCTTGCAGTGAAAGCGCTTCCAGAGGGGAGTCTAATGAGGGCAAACATTTGATGGTAACAGCTTCCCTGCAGGAGATATTCTCTTTGCCAAAATCGCCTTATTAGCCGCAGTTAAGATACAATTCAGTACCCTATGCTAAAGCTTGCTGTTAGGAGGGAATCTGCAGCTTGCGGTGAAAGCGCTTCCAGAGGGGAGTCTAATGAGGGCAAACATTTGATGGTAGCAGCTTCCCTGCGGGAGATACTCTCTTTGCCAAAATCGCATCATTAGGCGAAAGTAAGTTACAATTCAGTACCCCATCCTAAAGCTTGCTGTTAGGAGGGAATCTCCAGCTTGCAGTGAAAGCGCTTCCAGAGGGGAGTCTAATGAGGGCAAACATTTGATGGTAGCAGCTTCCCTGCGGGAGATACTCTCTTTGCAAAAATCGCATTATTAGGCGAAAGTAAGTTACAATTCAGTACCCCATCCTAAAGCTTGCTGTTAGGAGGGAATCTGCAGCTTGCAGTGAAAGCGCTTCCAGAGGGGAGTCTAACGAGGGCAAACATTTGATGGTAGCAGCTTCCCTGCGGGAGATATTCTCTTTGCCAAAATCGCATTATTAGGTGAAAGTAAGTTACAATTCAGGACTCTATCCTAAAGCTTGCTGTTAGGAGGGAATCTGCAGCTTGCAGTGAAAGCGCTTCCAGAGGGGAGTCTAATGAGGGCAAACATTTGATGGTAGCAGCTTCCCTGCGGGAGATATTCTCTTTCCCAAAATCGCCTTATTAGCCGCAGATAAGTTACAATTCAGTACCCTATCCTAAAGCTTGCTGTTAGGAGGGAATCTGCAGCTTGCAGTGAAAGCGCTTCCAGAGGGGAGTCTAATGAGGGCAAACATTTGATGGTAGCAGCTTCCCTGCGGGAGATATTCTCTTTGCCAAAATCGCCTTATTAGCCGCAGAAAAGTTACAATTCAGTACCCTATCCTAAAGCTTGCTGTTAGGAGGGAATCTGCAGCTTGCAGTGAAAGCGCTTCCAGAGGGGAGTCTAATGAGGGCAAACATTTGATGGTAGCAGCTTCCCTGCGGGAGATACTCTCTTTGCCAAAATCGCCTTATTAGCCGCAGTTAAGTTACAATTCAGTACCCTATCCTAAAGCTTGCTGTTAGGAGGGAATCTGCAGCTTGCAGTGAAAGCGCTTCCAGAGGGGAGTCTAAGGAGGGCAAACATTTGATGGTAGCAGCTTCCCTGCGGGAGATACTCTCTTTGCCAAAATCGCATTATTAGGCGAAAGTAAGTTACAATTCAGTACCCTATCCTAAAGCTTGCTGTTAGGAGGGAATCTGCAGCTTGCATTGAAAGCGCTTCCAGAGGGGAGTCTAATGAGGGCAAACATTTGATGGTAGCAGCTTCCCTGCGGGAGATATTCTCTTTGCAAAAATCGCCTTATTAGCCGCAGATAAGTTACAATTCAGTACCCTATCCTAAAGATTGCTGTTAGGAGGGAATCTGCAGCTTGCAGTGAAAGCGCTTCCAGAGGGGAGTCTAATGAGGGCAAATATTTGATGGTAGCAGCTTCCCTGCGGGAGATATTCTCTTTGACAAAATCGCAATATTATGCGAAAGTAAGTTTCAATTCAGTACCCTATCCTAAAGCTTGCTATTAGGAGGGAATCTGCAGCTTGCAGTGAAAGCGCTTCCGGAGGGGAGTCTAACGAGGGCAAACGTTTGATGGTAGCAGCTTCCCTGCGGGAGATACTCTCTTTGCCAAAATCGCATTATTAGGCGAAATTAAGTTACAATTCAGTACCCTATCCTAAAGCTTGCTGTTAGGAGGGAATCTGCAGCTTGCAGTGAAAGCACTTCCAGAGGGGAGTCTAACGAGGGCAAACATTTGATGGTAGCATCTTCCCTGCGGGATTTAATCTCTTTTCCAATTTTGCCTTATTAGCCGCAGTTAAGATACAATTCACTACCCTATCCTAAAGCTTGCTGTTAGGAGGGAATCTGCAGCTTGCAGTGAAAGCGCTTCCAGAGGGGAGTCTAATGAGGGCAAACATTTGATGGTAACAGCTTCCCTGCGGGAGATATTCTCTTTGCCAAAATTGCCTTATTAGCCGCAGTTAAGTTACAATTCAGTACCCTATCCTAAATCTTGCTGTTAGGAGGGAATCTGCAGCTTGCAGTGAAAGAGCTTCCAGAGGGGAGTCTAATGAGGGCAAACGTTTGATGGTAGCAGATTCCCTGCGGGAGATAGTCTCTTTGCCAAAATCGCATTATTAGGCGAAAGTAAGTTACAATTCAGTACCCTATCCTAAAGCTTGCTGTTAGGAGGGAATCTGCAGCTTGCAGTGAAAGCGCTTCCAGAGGGGAGTCTAATGAGGGCAACCATTTGATGTTAGCAGCTTCCCTGCAGGAGATACTCTCTTTGCCATAATCGCCTTATTAGCCGCAGTTAAGTTACAATTCAGTACCCTATCCTAAAGCTTGCTGTTAGGAGGGAATCTGCAGCTTGCAGTGAAAGCGCTTCCAGAGGGGAGTCTAACGAGGGCAAACATTTGATGGTAGCAGCTTCCCTGCAGGAGATACTCTCTTTGCCAAAATCGCATCATTAGGCGAAAGTAAGTTACAATTCTGTACCCTATCCTAAAGCTTGCTGTTAGGAGGGAATCTGCAGCTTGCAGTGAAAGCGCTTCCAGAGGGGAGTCTAAGGAGGGCAAACATTTGATGGTAGCAGCTTCCCTGCGGGAGATACTCTCTTAGCCAATATCGCCTTATAAGCCCCAGTTAAGTTACAATTCAGTACCCTATCCTAAAGCTTGCTGTTAGGAGGGAATCTGCAGCTTGCAGTGAAAGCGCTTCCAGAGGGGAGTCTAATGAGGGCAAACATTTGATGGTAGCAGCTTCCCTGCGGGAGATATTCTCTTTGCCATAATCGCATTATTAGACGAAAGTAAGTTACAATTCAGTACCCTATCCTAAAGCTTGCTGTTAGGAGGGAATCTGCAGCTTGCAGTCAAAGCGCTTCCAGAGGGGAGTCTAATGAGGGCAAACATTTGATGGTAGCAGCTTCCCTGCAGGAGATACTCTCTTTGCCAAAATCGCTTTATTATGCGAAAGTAATATTCAATTCAGTACCCTATCCTAAAGCTTGCTGTTAGGAGGGAATCTGCAGCTTGCAGTGAAAGCGCTTCCAGAGGGGAGTCTAACGAGGGCAAACATTTGATGGTAGCAGCTTCCCTGCGGGAGATACTCTCTTTGCCAAAATCGCATTATTAAGCGAAATTAAGTTACAATTCAGTACCCTATCCTAAAGCTTGCTGTTAGGAGGGAATCTGCAGCTTGCAGTGAAAGCGCTTCCGGAGGGGAGTCTAACGAGGGTAAACGTTTGATGGTAGCAGCTTCCCTGCGGGAGATACTCTCTTTGCCAAAATCGCATTATTAAGCGAAATTAAGTTACAATTCAGTACCCTATCCTAAAGCTTGCTGTTAGGAGGGAATCTGCAGCTTGCAGTGAAAGCGCTTCCAGAGGGGAGTCTAACGAGGGCAAACATTTGATGGTAGCAGCTGCCCTGCGGGAGATACTCTCTTTGCCAAAATCGCATTATTAGGCGCAAGTAAGTTACAATTCAGGACCCTATCCTAAAGCTTGCTGTTAGGAGGGAATCTGCAGCTTGCAGTGAAAGCGCTTCCAGAGGGGAGTCTAATGAGGGCAAACATTTGATGGTAGCAGCTTCCCTGCGGGAGATATTCTCTTTGCCAAAATCGCCTTATTAGCCGCAGTTAAGTTACAATTCAGTACCCTATCCTAAAGCTTGCTGTTAGGAGGGAATCTGCAGCTTGCAGTGAAAGCGCTTCCAGAGGGGAGTCTAATGAGGGCAAACATTTGATGGTAGCAGCTTCCCTGCGGGAGATAGTCTCTTTCCCAAAATCGCCTTATTAGCCGCAGATAAGTTACAATTCAGTACCCTATCCTAAAGCTTGCTGTTAGGAGGGAATCTGCAGCTTGCAGTGAAAGCGCTTCCAGAGGGGAGTCTAACGAGGGCAAACATTTGATGGTAGCAGCTTCCCTGCGGGAGATACTCTCTTTGCCAAAATCGCATTATTAGGCGAAAGTAAGTTACAATTCAGTACCCCATCCTAAAGCTTGCTGTTAGGAGGGAATCTGCAGCTTGCAGTGAAAGCGCTTCCAGAGGGGAGTATAATGAGGGCAAACATTTGATGGTAGCAGCTTCCCTGCGGGAGATACTCTCTTTGCCAAAATCGCATTATTAGGCGAAAGTAAGTTACAATTCAGTACCCTATCCTAAAGCTTGCTGTTAGGAGGGAATCTGCAGCTTGCAGTGAAAGCGCTTCCAGAGGGGAGTCTAACGAGGGCAAACATTTGATGGTAGCAGCTGCCCTGCGGGAGATACTCTCTTTGCCAAAATTGCATTATTAGGCGAAAGTAAGTTACAATTCAGTACCCTATCCTAAAGCTTGCTGTTAGGAGGGAATCTGCAGCTTGCAGTGAAAGCGCTTCCAGAGGGGAGTCTAATGAGGGCAAACATTTGATGGTAGCAGCTTCCCTGCGGGAGATACTCTCTTTGCCATAATCGCATTATTAGGCGAAAGTAAGTTACAATTCAGTACCCTATCCTAAAGCTTGCTGTTAGGAGGGAATCTGCAGCTTGCAGTGAAAGCGCTTCCAGAGGGGATTGTAATGAGGGCAAACATTTGATGGTAGCATCTTCCCTGCGGGAGATACTCTCTTTGCCAAAATCACATTATTAGGCGAAAGTAAGTTTCAATTCAGTACCCTATCCTAAAAAATGCTGTTAGGAGGGAATCTGCAGCTTGCAGTGAAAGCGCTTCCAGAGGGGAGTCTAATGAGGACAAACATTTGATGGTAGCAGCTTCCCTGCGGGAGATACTCTCTTTGCCAAAATCGCATTATTAGCCGCAGTTAAGTTACAATTCAGTACCCTATCCTAAAGCTTGCTGTTAGGAGGGAATCTGCAGCTTGCAGTGAAAGCGCTTCCAGAGGGGAGTCTAACGAGGGCAAACATTTGATGGTAGCAGCTTCCCTGCTGGAGATATTCTCTTTCCCAAAATTGCCTTATTATCCGCAGTTAAGTTACAATTCAGTACACTATCCTAAAGCTTGCTGTTAGGAGGGAATCTGCAGCTTGCAGTGAAAGCGCCTCCAGAGGGGAGTCTAATGAGGGCAAACATTTGATGGTAGCAGCTTCCCTGCGGGAGATATTCTCTTTGCCATAATCGCCTTATTAGCCCCAGATAAGTTACAATTCAGTACCCTATCCTAAAGCTTGCTGTTAGGAGGGAATCTGCAGCTTGCAGTGAAAGCGCTTCCAGAGGGGAGTCTAATGAGGGCAAACATTTGATGGTAGCAGCTTCACTGCGGGAGATACTCTCTTTGCCAAAATCGTATTATTAGGCGAAAGTAAGTTACAATTCAGTACCCTTTCCTAAAGATTGCTGTTAGGAGGGAATCTGCAGATTGCAGTGAAAGCACTTCCAGAGGGGAGTCTAATGAGGGCAAACATTTGATGGTAACAGCTTCCCTGCGGGAGATACTCTCTTTTCCAAAATCGCCTTATTAGCCGCAGTTAAGTTACAATTCAGTACCCTATACTAAAGCTTGCTGCTAGGAGGGAATCTGCAGCTTGCAGTGAAAGCGCTTCCAGAGGGGAGTCTAATGAGGGCAAACATTTGATGGTAGCAGCTTCCCTGCGGGAGATACTCTCTTTGCCAAAATCGCATTATTAGGCGAAAGTAAGTTACAATTCAGTACCCTATCCTAAACTTGCTGTTAGGAGGGAATCTGCAGCTTGCAGTGAAAGCGCTTCCAGAGGGGAGTCTAATGAGGGCAAACATTTGATGGTAGCAGCTTCCCTGCGGGAGATACTCTCTTTTCCAAAACCGCATTATTAGACGAAAGTAAGTTGCAATTCAGTACCCTATCCTAAAGCTTGCTGTTAGGAGGGAATCTGCAGCTTGCAGTGAAAGCGCTTCCAGAGGGGAGTCTAATGAGGGCAAACACTTGACGGTAGCAGCTTCCTTGCGAGAGATATTCTCTTTGTCAAAATCGCATTATTAGGCGAACGTAAGTTACAATTCAGTACCCTATCCTAAAGCTTGCTGTTAGGAGGGAATCTGCAGCTTGCAGTAAAGTGCTTCAAGAGAGGAATCTAACGAGAGCCATCATTTGATGGTAGCAGCTTCCCTGTGGGAGATACTCTCTTTGATAAAAACGCCTTATTAGGCGAAAGTAAGTTACAATTCAGTACACTATCGTAAAGCTTGCTGTTAGGAGGGAATCTGCAGCTTGCAGTGAAAGCGCTTCCAGAGGGGAGTCTAACGAGGGCAAACATTTGATGGTAGCAGCTTCCCTGTGGGAGATACTCTCCTTGATAAAAACGCCTTATTAGGCGAAAGTAAGTTACAATTCAGTACCCTATCCTAAAGCTTGCTGTTAGGAGGGAATCTGCAGCTTGCAGTGAAAGCGCTTCCAGAGGGGAGTCTAACGAGGGCAAACATTTGATGGTAGCAGCTTCCCTGTGGGAGATACTCTCTTTGATAAAAACGACTTATTAGGCGAAAGTAAGTTACAATTCAGTACCCTATCCTAAAGCTTGCTGTTAGGAGGGAATCTGCAGCTTGCAGTGAAAGCGCTTCCAGAGGGGAGTCTAACGAGGGCAAACATTTGATGGTAGCAGCTTCCCTGTGGGAGATACTCTCTTTGATAAAAACGACTTATTAGGCAAAAGTAAGTTACAATTCAGTACCCTATCCTAAAGCTTGCTGTTAGGAGGGAATCTGCAGCTTGCAGTGAAAGCGCTTCCAGAGGGGAGTCTAATGAGGGCAAACATTTGATGGTAGCAGCTTCCCTGCGGGAGATACTCTCTTTGCCATAATCGCTTTATTAGGCGTAAGTAAGTTACAATTCAGTACACTATCCTAAAGCTTGCTGTTAGGAGGGAATCTGCAGCTTGCAGTGAAAGCGCTTCCAGAGGGGAGTCTAATGAGGGCAAACACTTGATGGTAGCAGCTTCCTTGCGGGAGATACTCTCTTTGCCAAAATCGCATTATTAGGCGAAAGTAAGTTACAATTCAGTACCCTATCCTAAAGCTTGCTGTTAGGAGGGAATCTGCAGCTTGCAGTGAAAGTGCTTCAAGAGAGGAATCTAACGAGAGCCAGCATTTGATGGTAGCAGCTTCCCTTCGGGAGATAATCTCTTTTCCAATTTGGCATAATTAGCCGCAGTTAAGTTACAATTCAGTACCCTATCCTAAAGCTTGCTGTTAGGAGGGAATCTGCAGCTTGCAGTGAAGGCGCTTCCAGAGGGGAGTCTAACGAGGGCAAACATTTGATGGTAGCAGCTTCCCTGCGGGTCATACTCTCTTTGCCAAAATCGCATTATTAGGCGAAAGTAAGATACAATTCAGTACCCTATCCTAAAGCTTGCTGTTAGGAGGGAATCTGCAGCTTGCAGTGAAAGCGCTTCCAGAGGGGAGTCTAATGAGGGCAAACATTTGATGGTAGCAGCTTCCCTGCTGGAGATATTCTCTTTCCCAAAATCGACTTATTATCCGCAGATAAGTTATAATTCAGTACCCTTTCCTAAAGCTTGCTGTTAGGAGGGAATCTGCAGCTTGCAGTGAAAGCGCTTCCAGAGGGGAGTCTAATGAGGGCAAACATTTGATGGTAGCAGCTTCCCTGCGGGAGATACTCTCTTTTCCAAAATCGCATTATTAGGCGAAAGTAAGTTACAATTCAGTACCCTATCCTAAAGCTTGCTGTTAGGAGGGAATCTGCAGCTTGCAGTGAAAGCGCTTCCAGAGGGGAGTCTAATGAGGGCAAACATTTGATGGTAGCAGCTTCCCTGCGGGAGATACTCTCTTTGCCAAAATCGCATTATTATGCGAAAGTAAGTTTCAATTCAGTACCCTATCCTAAAGCTTGCTGTTAGGAGGGAATCTGCAGCTTGCAGTGAAAGCGCTTCCAGAGGGGAGTCTAACGAGGGCAAACATTTGATGGTAGCAGCTTCCCTGCGGGAGATACTCTCTTTGCCAAAATCACATTATTAGCCGCAGTTAAGATACAATTCAGTACCCTATCCTAAAGCTTGCTGTTAGGAGGGAATCTGCAGCTTGCAGTGAAAGCGCTTCCAGAGGGGAGTCTAATGAGGGCAAACACTTGATGGTAGCAGCTTCCTTGCGGGAGATACTCTCTTTGCCAAAATCGCATTATTAGGCGAAAGTAAGTTACAATTCAGTACCCTATCCTAAAGCTTGCTGTTAGGAGGGAATCTACAGCTTGCAGTGAAAGTGCTTCAAGAGAGGAATCTAACGAGAGCGAGCATTTGATGGTAGCAGCTTCCCTGCGGGAGATAATCTCTTTTCCAATTTGGCATAATTAGCCGCAGTTAAGTTACAATTCAGTACCCTATCCTAAAGCTTGCTGTTAGGAGGGAATCTGCAGCTTGCAGTGAAAGCGCTTCCAGAGGGGAGTCTAACGAGGGCAAACATTTGATGGTAGCAGCTTCCCTGCGGGACATACTCTCTTTGCCAAAATCGCATTATTAGGCGAAAGTAAGATACAATTCAGTACCCTATGCTAAAGCTTGCTGTTAGGAGGGAATCTGCAGCTTGCAGTGAAAGCGCTTCCAGAGGGGAGTCTAATGAGGGCAAACATTTGATGGTAGCAGCTTCCCTGCTGGAGATATTCTCTTTCCCAAAATCGACTTATTATCCGCAGATAAGTTATAATTCAGTACCCTATCCTAAAGCTTGCTGTTAGGAGGGAATCTGCAGCTTGCAGTGAAAGCGCTTCCAGAGGGGAGTCTAATGAGGGCAAACATTTGATGGTAGCAGCTTCCCTGCGGGAGATATTCTCTTTGCCAAAATCGCATTATTAGGCGAAAGTAAGTTACAATTCAGTACCCTATCCTAAAGCTTGCTGTTAGGAGGGAATCTGCAGCTTGCAGTGAAAGCGCTTCCAGAGGGGAGTCTAATGAGGGCAAACATTTGATGGTAGCAGCTTCCCTGCGGGAGATACTCTCTTTGCCGAAATCACATTATTATGCGAAAGTAAGTTTCAATTCAGTACCCTATCCTAAAGCTTGCTGTTAGGAGGGAATCTGCAGCTTGCAGTGAAAGCGCTTCCAGAGGGGAGTCTAACGAGGGCAAACATTTGATGGTAGCAGCTTCCCTGCGGGAGATACTCTCTTTGCCAAAATCGCATTATTAGGCGAAAGTAAGTTACAATTCAGGACCCTATCCTAAAGCTTGCTGTTAGGAGGGAATCTGCAGCTTGCAGTGAAAGCGCTTCCAGAGGGGAGTCTAATGAGGGCAAACATTTGATGGTAGCAGCTTCCCTGCGGGAGATAATCTCTTTTCCAATTTTGCCTTATTATCCGCAGTTAAGATACAATTCAGTACCCTATCCTAAAGCTTGCTGTTAGGAGGGAATCTGCAGCTTGCAGTGAAAGCGCTTCCAGAGGGGAGTCTAACGAGGGCAAACATTTGATGGTAGCAGCTTCCCTGCGGGAGATACTCTCTTTGCTAAAATCGCATTATTAGGCGAAAGTAAGTTACAATTCAGGACCCTATCCTAAAGCTTGCAGTTAGGAGGGAATCTGCAGCTTGCAGTGAAAGCGCTTCCAGAGGGGAGTCTAATGAGGGCAAACATTTGATGGTAGCAGCTTCCCTGCGGGAGATATTCTCTTTCCCAAAACCGCCTTATTAGCCGCAGTTAAGTTACAATTCAGTACCCTATCCTAAAGCTTGCTGTTAGGAGGGAATCTGCAGCTTGCAGTGAAAGCGCTTCCAGAGGGGAGTCTAATGAGGGCAAACATTTGATGGTAGCAGCTTCCCTGCTGGAGAAATTCTCTTTCCCAAAATCGCCTTATTAGCCGCAGTTAAGTTACAATTCAGTACACTATCCTAAAGCTTGCTGTTAGGAGGGAATCTGCAGCTTGCAGTGAAAGCGCTTCCAGAGGGGAGTCTAATGAGGGCAAACATTTGATGGTAGCAGCTTCCCTGCGGGAGATACTCTCTTTTCCAAAATCGCATTATTAGGCGAAAGTAAGTTACAATTCAGTACCCTATCCTAAAGCTTGCTGTTAGGAGGGAATCTGCAGCTTGCAGTGAAAGCGCTTCCAGAGGGGAGTCTAATGAGGGGAAGCATTTGATGGTAGCAGCATTCCTGCGGGAGATAGTCTCTTTGCCAAAATCGCATTATTAGGCGAAAGTAAGTTACAATTCAGCACCCTATCCTAAAGCTAGCAGTTATGAGGGAATCTGCAGCTTGCAGTGAAAGCGCTTCCAGAGGGGAGTCTAATGAGGGCAAACATTTGATGGTAGCAGCTTCCCTGCGGGAGATACTCTCTTTGCCAAAATCGCCTTATTAGCCGCAGTTAAGTTACAATTCAGTACCCTATCCTAAAGCTTGCTGTTAGGAGGGAATCTGCAGCTTGCAGTGAAAGCGCTTCCAGAGGGGAGTCTAATGAGGGCAAACATTTGATGGTAGCAGCTTCCCTGCGGGAGATACTCTCTTTTCCAATATCGCCTTATTAGCCGCAGTTAAGATACAATTCAGTACCCTATCCTAAAGCTTGCTGTTAGGAGGGAATCTGCAGCTTGCAGTGAAAGCGCTTCCAGAGGGGAGTCTATTGAGGGGAAGCATTTGATGGTAGCAGCATTCCTGCGGGAGATACACTCTTTGCCAAAATCGCATTATTAGGCGAAAGTAAGTTACAATTCAGCACCCTATCCTAAAGCTAGCAGTTATGAGGGAATCTGCAGCTTGCAGTGAAAGCGCTTCCAGAGGGGAGTCTAATGAGGGCAAATATTTGATGGTAGCAGCTTCCCTGCGGGAGACACTCTCTTTGCCAAAATCGCATTATTAGGCGAAAGTAAGTTACAATTCTGTACACTATCCTAAAGCTTGCTGTTAGGAGGGAATCTGCAGCTTGCAGTGAAAGCGCTTCCAGAGGGGAGTCTAACGAGGGCAAACACTTGATGGTAGCAGCTTCCCTGCGGGAGATACTCTCTTTTCCAAAATCGCATTATTAGCCGCAGTTAAGTTACAATTCAGTACCCTATCATAAACTTGCTGTTAGGAGGGAATCTGCAGCTTGCAGTGAAAGCGCTTCCAGAGGGGAGTCTATCGAGGGCAAACATTTGATGGTAGCAGCTTCCCTGTGGGAGATACTCTCTTTGATAAAATCGCATTATTAGGCGAAAGTAAGTTACAATTCAGTACCCTATCCTAAAGCTTGCTGTTAGGAGGGAATCTGCAGCTTGCAGTGAAAGCGCATCCAGAGGGGAGTCTAACGAGGGCAAACATTTGATGGTAGCAGCTTCCCTGTGGGAGATAGTCTCTTTGATAAAAACGACTTATTAGGCGAAAGTAAGTTACAATTCAGTACCCTATCCTAAAGGTTGCTGTTAGGAGGGAATCTGCAGCTTGCAGTGAAAGCGCTTCCAGAGGGGAGTCTAACGAGGGCAAACATTTGATGGTAGCAGCTTCCCTGTGGGAGATACTCTCTTTGATAAAAACGACTTATTATGCAAAAGTAAGTTACAATTCAGTACCCTATCCTAAAGCTTGCTGTTAGGAGGGAATCTGCAGCTTGCAGTGAAAGCGCTTCCAGAGGGGAGTCTAATGAGGGCAAACATTTGATGGTAGCAGCTTCCCTGCGGGAGATACTCTCTTTCCCATAATCTCTTTATTAGGCGTAAGTAAGTTACAATTCAGTACACTATCCTAAAGCTTGCTGTTAGGAGGGAATCTGCAGCTTGCAGTGAAAGCGCTTTCAGAGGGGAGTCTAATGAGGGCAAACACTTGATGGTAGCAGCTTCCTTGCGGGAGATACTCTCTTTGCCAAAATCGCATTATTAGGCAAAATTAAGTTACAATTCAGTACCCTATCCTAAAGCTTGCTGTTAGGAGGGAATCTGCAGCTTGCAGTGAAAGTGCTTCAAGAGAGGAATCTAACGAGAGCCAGCATTTGATGGTAGCAGCTTCCCTGCGGCGATAATCTGTTTTCCAATTTTGCATAATTAGCCGCAGTTAAGATACAATTCAGTACCCTATCCTAAAGCTTGCTGTTAGGAGGGAATCTGCAGCTTGCAGTGAAAGCGCTTCCAGAGGGGAGTCTAACGAGGGCAAACATTTGATGGTAGCAGCTTCCCTGCGGGACATACTCTCTTTGCCAAAATCGCATTATTAGGCGAAAGTAAGATACAATTCAGGACCCTATCCTAAAGCTTGCTGTTAGGAGGGAATCTGCAGCTTGCAGTGAAAGCGCTTCCAGAGGGGAGTCTAATGAGGGCAAACATTTGATGGTAGCAGCTTTCCTGCGGGAGAAATTCTCTTTGCTAAAATCGCATTATTAGGCGAAAGTAAGTTACAATTCAGTACCCTATCCTAAAGCTTGCTGTTAGGAGGGAATCTGCAGCTTGCAGTGAAAGCGCTTCCAGAGGGGAGTCTAAGGAGGGCAAACATTTGATGGTAGCAGCTTCCCTGCGGGAGATACTCTCTTTGCCAAAATCGCATTATTAGGCGAAAGTAAGTTACAATTCAGTACCCTATACTAAAGCTTGCTGTTAGGAGGGAATCTGCAGCTTGCAGTGAAAGCGCTTCCAGAGGGGAGTCTAATGAGGGCAAACATTTGATGGTAGCAGCTTCCCTGCGGGAGATACTCTCTTTGCCAAAATCGCATTATTAGGCGAAAGTAAGTTACAATTCAGTACCCTATCCTAAAGCTTGCTGTTAGGAGGGAATCTGCAGCTTGCAGTGAAAGCGCTTCCAGAGGGGAGTCTAATGAGGGGAAGCATTTGATGGTAGCAGCATTCCTGCGGGAGATAGTCTCTTTGCCAAAATCGCATTATTAGGCGAAAGTAAGTTACAATTCAGCACACTATCCTAAAGCTAGCAGTTATGATGGAATCTGCAGCTTGCAGTGAAAGCGCTTCCAGAGGGGAGTCTAATGAGGGCAAACATTTGATGGTAGCAGCTTCCCTGCGGGAGATACTCTCTTTGCCAAAATCGCCTTTTTAGCCGCAGTTAAGTTACTATTCAGTACCCTATCCTAAAGCTTGCTGTTAGGAGGGAATCTGCAGCTTGCAGTGAAAGCGCTTCCAGAGGGGAGTCTAATGAGGGCAAACATTTGATGGTAGCAGCTTCCCTGCGGGAGATACTCTCTTTTCCAATATCGCCTTATTAGCCGCAGTTAAGTTACAATTCAGTACCCTATCCTAAAGCTTGCTGTTAGGAGGGAATCTGCAGCTTGCAGTGAAAGCGCTTCCAGAGGGGAGTCTAATGAGGGCAAACATTTGATGGTAGCAGCTTCCCTGCGGGAGATACTCTCTTTGCTAAAAACGCATTATTAGGCGAAAGTAAGTTACAATTCAGTACCCTATCCTAAAGCTTGCTGTTAGGAGGGAATCTGCAGCTTGCAGAGAAAGCGCTTCCAGAGGGGAGTCTAATGAGGGGAAACATTTGATGGTAGCAGCTTCCCTGTGGGAGATACTCTCTTTGATAAAAACGACTTATTAGGCGAAAGTAAGTTACAATTCAGTACCCTATCCTAAAGCTTGCTGTTAGGAGGGAATCTGCAGCTTGCAGTGAAAGCGCTTCCAGAGGGGAGTCTAACGAGGGCAAACATTTGATGGTAGCAGCTTCCCTGTGGGAGATACTCTCTTTGATAAAAACGACTTATTAGGGAAAAGTAAGTTACAATTCAGTACCCTATCCTAAAGCTTGCTGTTAGGAGGGAATCTGCAGCTTGCAGTGAAAGCGCTTCCAGAGGGGAGTCTAATGAGGGCAAACATTTGATGGTAGCAGCTTGCCTGCGGGAGATACTCTCTTTCCCATAATCTCTTTATTAGGCGTAAGTAAGTTACAATTCAGTACCCTATCCTAAAGCTTGCTGTTAGGAGGGAATCTGCAGCTTGCAGTGAAAGCGCTTCCAGAGGGGAGTCTAATGAGGACAAACACTTGATGGTAGCAGCTTCCTTGCGGGAGATACTCTCTTTGCCAAAATCGCATTATTAGGCGAAAGTAAGTTACAATTCAGTACCCTATCCTAAAGCTTGCTGTTAGGAGGGAATCTGCAGCTTGCAGTGAAAGTGCTTCAAGAGAGGAATCTAACGAGAGCCAGCATTTGATGGTAGCAGCTTCCCTGCGGCGATAATCTGTTTTCCTATTTTGCATAATTAGCCGCAGTTAAGATACAATTCAGTACCCTATCCTAAAGCTTGCTGTTAGGAGGGAATCTGCAGCTTGCAGTGAAAGCGCTTCCAGAGGGGAGTCTAATGAGGGCAAACATTTGATGGTAGCAGCTTCCCTGCGGGAGAAAGTCTCTTTGCTAAAATCGCATTATTAAGCGAAAGTAAGTTACAATTCAGTACCCTTTCCTAAAGCTTGCTGTTAGGAGGGAATCTGCAGCTTGCAGTGAAAGCATTTCCAGAGGCGAGTCTAATGAGGGCAAACATTTGATGGTAGCAGCTTCCCTGCTGGAGATAGTCTCTTTTACAAAATCGCCTTATTAGCCGCAGATAAGATATAATTCAGTACCCTATCCTAAAGCTTGCTGTTAGGAGGGAATCTGCAGCTTGCAGTGAAAGCGCTTCCAGAGGGGAGTCTAATGAGGGCAAACATTTGATGGTAGCAGCTTCCCTGCGGGAGATACTCTCTTTGCCAAAATCGCATTATTAGGCGAAAGTAAGTTACAATTCAGTACCCTATCCTAAAGCTTGCTGTTAGGAGGGAATCTGCAGCTTGCAGTGAAAGCGCTTCCAGAGGGGAGTCTAATGAGGGGAAGCATTTGATGGTAGCAGCTTCCCTGCGGGAGATACTCTCTTTGCCAAAATCGCATTATTATGGGAAAGTAAGATTCAATTCAGTACCCTATCCTAAAGCTTGCTGTTAGGAGGGAATCTGCAGCTTGCAGTGAAAGCGCTTCCAGAGGGGAGTCTAACGAGGGCAAACATTTGATGGTAGCAGCTTCCCTGCGGGAGATACTCTCTTTGCCAAAATCGCATTATTAGCCGCAGTTAAGTTACAATTCAGTACCCTATCCTAAAGCTTGCTGTTAGGAGGGAATCTGCAGCTTGCAGTGAAAGCGCTTCCAGAGGGGAGTCTAACGAGGGCAAACATTTGATGGTAGCAGCTTCCCTGCGGGACATACTCTCTTTGCCAAAATCGCATTATTAGGCGAAAGTAAGATACAATTCAGGACCCTATCCTAAAGCTTGCTGTTAGGAGGGAATCTGCAGCTTGCAGTGAAAGCGCTTCCAGAGGGGAGTCTAATGAGGGCAAACATTTGATGGTAGCAGCTTCCCTGCTGGAGATATTCTCTTTCCCAAAATCGACTTATTAGCCGCAGATAAGTTATAATTCAGTACCCTATCCTAAAGCTTGCTGTTAGGAGGGAATCTGCAGCTTGCAGTGAAAGCGCTTCCAGAGGGGAGTCTAATGAGGGCAAAGATTTGATGGTAGCAGCTTCCCTGCGGGAGATAATCTCTTTTCCAATTTTGCCTTATTATCCGCAGTTAAGATACAATTCAGTACCCTATCCTAAAGCTTGCTGTTAGGAGGGAATCTGCAGCTTGCAGTGAAAGCGCTTCCAGAGGGGAGTCTAACGAGGGCAAACATTTGATGGTAGCAGCTTCCCTGCGGGAGATACTCTCTTTGCTAAAAACGCATTATTAGGCGAAAGTAAGTTACAATTCAGGACCCTATCCTAAAGCTTGCTGTTAGGAGGGAATCTGCAGCTTGCAGTGAAAGCGCTTCCAGAGGGGAGTCTAATGAGGGCAAACATTTGATGGTAGCAGCTTCCCTGCGGGAGATAGTCTCTTTGCCAAAATCGCATTATTAGGCAACAGTAAGTTACAATTCAGGACCCTATCCTAAAGCTTGCTGTTAGGAGGGAATCTGCAGCTTGCAGTGAAAGCGCTTCCAGAGGGGAGTCTAATGAGGGCAAACATTTGATGGTAGCAGCTTCCCTGCTGGAGATATTCTCTTTCCCAAAATCGCATTATTAGGTGAAATTAAGTTACAATTCAGTACCCTATCCTAAAGCTTGCTGTTAGGAGGGAATCTGCAGCTTGCAGTGAAAGCGCTTCCAGAGGGGAGTCTAATGAGGGCAAACATTTGATGGTAGCAGCTTCCCTGCGGGAGATACTCTCTTTGCCAATATCGCATTATTAGTCGCAGTTAAGATACAATTCAGTACCCTATCCTAAAGCTTGCTGTTAGGAGGGAATCTGCAGCTTGCAGTGAAAGCGCTTCCAGAGGGGAGTCTAATGAGGGCAAACATTTGATGGTAGCAGCTTCCCTGCGGGAGATATTCTCTTTGCCAAAATCGCCTTTTTAGCCGCAGTTAAGTTACAATTCAGTACCCTATCCTAAAGCTTGCTGTTAGGAGGGAATCTGCAGCTTGCAGTGAAAGCGCTTCCAGAGGGGAGTCTAATGAGGGCAAACATTTGATGGTAGCAGCTTCCCTGCGGGAGATACTCTCTTTTCCAATATCGCCTTATTAGCCGCAGTTAAGTTACAATTCAGTACCCTATCCTAAAGCTTGCTGTTAGGAGGGAATCTGCAGCTTGCAGTGAAAGCGCTTCCAGAGGGGAGTCTAATGAGGGCAAACATTTGATGGTAGCAGCTTCCCTGCGGGAGATACTCTCTTTGCTAAAAACGCATTATTAGGCAAAAGTAAGTTACAATTCAGTACCCTATCCTAAAGCTTGCTGTTAGGAGGGAATCTGCAGCTTGCAGAGAAAGCGCTTCCAGAGGGGAGTCTAATGAGGGCAAACATTTGATGGTAGCAGCTTCCCTGCGGGAGATACTCTCTTTGCTAAAAACGCATTATTATGCGAAAGTAAGATACAATTCAGTACCCTATCCTAAAGCTTGCTGTTAGGAGGGAATCTGCAGCTTGCAGTGAAAGCGCTTCCAGAGGGGAGTCTAATGAGGGCAAACATTTGATGGTAGCAGCTTCCCTGCGGGAGATACTCTCTTTGCCAAAATCGCATTATTATGGGAAAGTAAGATTCAATTCAGTACCCTATCCTAAAGCTTGCTGTTAGGAGGGAATCTGCAGCTTGCAGTGAAAGCGCTTCCAGAGGGGAGTCTAACGAGGGCAAACATTTGATGGTAGCAGCTTCCCTGCGGGAGATACTCTCTTTGCCAAAATCGCATTATTAGCCGCAGTTAAGTTACAATTCAGTACCCTATCCTAAAGCTTGCTGTTAGGAGGGAATCTGCAGCTTGCAGTGAAAGCGCTTCCAGAGGGGAGTCTAACGAGGGCAAACATTTGATGGTAGCAGCTTCCCTGAGGGAGATAGTCTCTTTTCCAATTTTGCCTTATTATCCGCAGTTAAGATACAATTCAGTACCCTATCCTAAAGCTTGCTGTTAGGAGGGAATCTGCAGCTTGCAGTGAAAGCGCTTCCAGAGGGGAGTCTAACGAGGGCAAACATTTGATGGTAGCAGATCCCTGCGGGACATACTCTCTTTGCCAAAATCGCATTATTAGGCGAAAGTAACATACAATTCAGGACCCTATCCTAAAGCTTGCTGTTAGGAGGGAATCTGCAGCTTGCAGTGAAAGCGCTTCCAGAGGGGAGTCTAATGAGGGCAAACATTTGATGGTAGCAGCTTCCCTGCTGGAGATATTCTCTTTCCCAAAATCGCCTTATTAGCCGCAGATAAGTTACAATTCAGTACACTATCCTAAAGCTTGCTGTTAGGAGGGAATCTGCAGCTTGCAGTGAAAGCGCTTCCAGAGGGGAGTCTAATGAGGGGAAGCATTTGATGGTAGCAGCATTCCTGCGGGAGATAGTCTCTTTGCCAAAATCGCATTATTAGGCGAAAGTAAGTTACAATTCAGCACACTATCCTAAAGCTAGCAGTTATGAGGGAATCTGCAGCTTGCAGTGAAAGCGCTTCCAGAGGGGAGTCTAATGAGGGCAAACATTTGATGGTAGCAGCTTCCCTGCGGGAGATACTCTCTTTGCCAAAATCGCCTTTTTAGCCGCAGTTAAGTTACTATTCAGTACCCTATCCTAAAGCTTGCTGTTAGGAGGGAATCTGCAGCTTGCAGTGAAAGCGCTTCCAGAGGGGAGTCTAATGAGGGCAAACATTTGATGGTAGCAGCTTCCCTGCGGGAGATACTCTCTTTTCCAATATCGCCTTATTAGCCGCAGTTAAGTTACAATTCAGTACCCTATCCTAAAGCTTGCTGTTAGGAGGGAATCTGCAGCTTGCAGTGAAAGCGCTTCCAGAGGGGAGTCTAATGAGGGCAAACATTTGATGGTAGCAGCTTCCCTGCGGGAGATACTCTCTTTGCTAAAAACGCATTATTAGGCGAAAGTAAGTTACAATTCAGTACCCTATCCTAAAGCTTGCTGTTAGGAGGGAATCTGCAGCTTGCAGAGAAAGCGCTTCCAGAGGGGAGTCTAATGAGGGGAAACATTTGATGGTAGCAGCTTCCCTGTGGGAGATACTCTCTTTGATAAAAACGACTTATTAGGCGAAAGTAAGTTACAATTCAGTACCCTATCCTAAAGCTTGCTGTTAGGAGGGAATCTGCAGCTTGCAGTGAAAGCGCTTCCAGAGGGGAGTCTAACGAGGGCAAACATTTGATGGTAGCAGCTTCCCTGTGGGAGATACTCTCTTTGATAAAAACGACTTATTAGGCAAAAGTAAGTTACAATTCAGTACCCTATCCTAAAGCTTGCTGTTAGGAGGGAATCTGCAGCTTGCAGTGAAAGCGCTTCCAGAGGGGAGTCTAATGAGGGCAAACATTTGATGGTAGCAGCTTGCCTGCGGGAGATACTCTCTTTCCCATAATCTCTTTATTAGGCGTAAGTAAGTTACAATTCAGTACCCTATCCTAAAGCTTGCTGTTAGGAGGGAATCTGCAGCTTGCAGTGAAAGCGCTTCCAGAGGGGAGTCTAATGAGGACAAACACTTGATGGTAGCAGCTTCCTTGCGGGAGATACTCTCTTTGCCAAAATCGCATTATTAGGCGAAAGTAAGTTACAATTCAGTACCCTATCCTAAAGCTTGCTGTTAGGAGGGAATCTGCAGCTTGCAGTGAAAGCGCTTCCAGAGGGGAGTCTAATGAGGGCAAACATTTGATGGTAGCAGCTTCCCTGCGGGAGAAAGTCTCTTTGCTAAAATCGCATTATTAAGCGAAAGTAAGTTACAATTCAGTACCCTTTCCTAAAGATTGCTGTTAGGAGGGAATCTGCAGCTTGCAGTGAAAGCATTTCCAGAGGCGAGTCTAATGAGGGCAAACATTTGATGGTAGCAGCTTCCCTGCTGGAGATAGTCTCTTTTACAAAATCGCCTTATTAGCCGCAGATAAGATATAATTCAGTACCCTATCCTAAAGCTTGCTGTTAGGAGGGAATCTGCAGCTTGCAGTGAAAGCGCTTCCAGAGGGGAGTCTAATGAGGGCAAACATTTGATGGTAACAGCTTCCCTGCGGGAGATACTCTCTTTGCCAAAATCGCATTATTAGGCGAAAGTAAGTTACAATTCAGTACCCTATCCTAAAGCTTGCTGTTAGGAGGGAATCTGCAGCTTGCAGTGAAAGCGCTTCCAGAGGGGAGTCTAATGAGGGGAAGCATTTGATGGTAGCAGCTTCCCTGCGGGAGATACTCTCTTTGCCAAAATCGCATTATTATGGGAAAGTAAGATTCAATTCAGTACCCTATCCTAAAGCTTGCTGTTAGGAGGGAATCTGCAGCTTGCAGTGAAAGCGCTTCCAGAGGGGAGTCTAACGAGGGCAAACATTTGATGGTAGCAGCTTCCCTGCGGGAGATACTCTCTTTGCCAAAATCGCATTATTAGCCGCAGTTAAGTTACAATTCAGTACCCTATCCTAAAGCTTGCTGTTAGGAGGGAATCTGCAGCTTGCAGTGAAAGCGCTTCCAGAGGGGAGTCTAACGAGGGCAAACATTTGATGGTAGCAGCTTCCCTGCGGGACATACTCTCTTTGCCAAAATCGCATTATTAGGCGAAAGTAAGATACAATTCAGGACCCTATCCTAAAGCTTGCTGTTAGGAGGGAATCTGCAGCTTGCAGTGAAAGCGCTTCCAGAGGGGAGTCTAATGAGGGCAAACATTTGATGGTAGCAGCTTCCCTGCTGGAGATATTCTCTTTCCCAAAATCGACTTATTAGCCGCAGATAAGTTATAATTCAGTACCCTATCCTAAAGCTTGCTGTTAGGAGGGAATCTGCAGCTTGCAGTGAAAGCGCTTCCAGAGGGGAGTCTAATGAGGGCAAAGATTTGATGGTAGCAGCTTCCCTGCGGGAGATAATCTCTTTTCCAATTTTGCCTTATTATCCGCAGTTAAGATACAATTCAGTACCCTATCCTAAAGCTTGCTGTTAGGAGGGAATCTGCAGCTTGCAGTGAAAGCGCTTCCAGAGGGGAGTCTAACGAGGGCAAACATTTGATGGTAGCAGCTTCCCTGCGGGAGATACTCTCTTTGCTAAAAACGCATTATTAGGCGAAAGTAAGTTACAAATCAGGACCCTATCCTAAAGCTTGCTGTTAGGAGGGAATCTGCAGCTTGCAGTGAAAGCGCTTCCAGAGGGGAGTCTAATGAGGGCAAACATTTGATGGTAGCAGCTTCCCTGCGGGAGATAGTCTCTTTGCCAAAATCGCATTATTAGGCGAAAGTAAGTTACAATTCAGGACCCTATCCTAAAGCTTGCTGTTAGGAGGGAATCTGCAGCTTGCAGTGAAAGCGCTTCCAGAGGGGAGTCTAATGAGGGCAAACATTTGATGGTAGCAGCTTCCCTGCTGGAGATATTCTCTTTCCCAAAATCGCATTATTAGGTGAAATTAAGTTACAATTCAGTACCCTATCCTAAAGCTTGCTGTTAGGAGGGAATCTGCAGCTTGCAGTGAAAGCGCTTCCAGAGGGGAGTCTAATGAGGGCAAACATTTGATGGTAGCAGCTTCCCTGCGGGAGATACTCTCTTTGCCAATATCGCATTATTAGCCGCAGTTAAGATACAATTCAGTACCCTATCCTAAAGCTTGCTGTTAGGAGGGAATCTGCAGCTTGCAGTGAAAGCGCTTCCAGAGGGGAGTCTAATGAGGGCAAACATTTGATGGTAGCAGCTTCCCTGCGGGAGATACTCTCTTTTCCAATATCGCCTTATTAGCCGCAGTTAAGTTACAATTCAGTACCCTATCCTAAAGCTTGCTGTTAGGAGGGAATCTGCAGCTTGCAGTGAAAGCGCTTCCAGAGGGGAGTCTAATGAGGGCAAACATTTGATGGTAGCAGCTTCCCTGCGGGAGATACTCTCTTTGCTAAAAACGCATTATTAGGCAAAAGTAAGTTACAATTCAGTACCCTATCCTAAAGCTTGCTGTTAGGAGGGAATCTGCAGCTTGCAGAGAAAGCGCTTCCAGAGGGGAGTCTAATGAGGGCAAACATTTGATGGTAGCAGCTTCCCTGCGGGAGATACTCTCTTTGCTAAAAACGCATTATTATGCGAAAGTAAGATACAATTCAGTACCCTATCCTAAAGCTTGCTGTTAGGAGGGAATCTGCAGCTTGCAGTGAAAGCGCTTCCAGAGGGGAGTCTAATGAGGGCAAACATTTGATGGTAGCAGCTTCCCTGCGGGAGATACTCTCTTTGCCAAAATCGCATTATTATGGGAAAGTAAGATTCAATTCAGTACCCTATCCTAAAGCTTGATGTTAGGAGGGAATCTGCAGCTTGCAGTGAAAGCGCTTCCAGAGGGGAGTCTAACGAGGGCAAACATTTGATGGTAGCAGCTTCCCTGCGGGAGATACTCTCTTTGCCAAAATCGCATTATTAGCCGCAGTTAAGTTACAATTCAGTACCCTATCCTAAAGCTTGCTGTTAGGAGGGAATCTGCAGCTTGCAGTGAAAGCGCTTCCAGAGGGGAGTCTAACGAGGGCAAACATTTGATGGTAGCAGCTTCCCTGCGGGAGATAATCTCTTTTCCAATTTTGCCTTATTATCCGCAGTTAAGATACAATTCAGTACCCTATCCTAAAGCTTGCTGTTAGGAGGGAATCTGCAGCTTGCAGTGAAAGCGCTTCCAGAGGGGAGTCTAACGAGGGCAAACATTTGATGGTAGCAGCTTCCCTGCGGGACATACTCTCTTTGCCAAAATCGCATTATTAGGCGAAAGTAACATACAATTCAGGACCCTATCCTAAAGCTTGCTGTTAGGAGGGAATCTGCAGCTTGCAGTGAAAGCGCTTCCAGAGGGGAGTCTAATGAGGGCAAACATTTGATGGTAGCAGCTTCCCTGCTGGAGATATTCTCTTTCCCAAAATCGCCTTATTAGCCGCAGATAAGTTACAATTCAGTACACTATCCTAAAGCTTGCTGTTAGGAGGGAATCTGCAGCTTGCAGTGAAAGCGCTTCCAGAGGGGAGTCTAATGAGGGCAAACATTTGATGGTACCAGCTTCCCTGCGGGAGATATTCTCTTTCCCAAAATCGCCTTATTAGCCGCAGATAAGTTACAATTCAGTACCCTATCCTAAAGCTTGCTGTTAGGAGGGAATCTGCAGCTTGCAGTGAAAGCGCTTCCAGAGGGGAGTCTAATGAGGGCAAACATTTGATGGTAGCAGCTTCCCTGCGCGAGATACTCTCTTTTCCAATATCGCCTTATTAGCCGCAGTTAAGATACAATTCAGTACCCTATCCTAAAGCTTGCTGTTAGGAGGGAATCTGCAGCTTGCAGTGAAAGCGCTTCCAGAGGGGAGTCTAATGAGGGGAAGCATTTGATGGTAGCAGCATTCCTGCGGGAGATACTCTCTTTGCCAAAATCGCATTATTAGGCGAAAGTAAGTTACAATTCAGTACCTTATCCTAAAGCTAGCAGTTATGAGGGAATCTGCAGCTTGCAGTGAAAGCGCTTCCAGAGGGGAGTCTAATGAGGGCAAACATTTGATGGTAGCAGCTTCCCTGCGGGAGACACTCTCTTTGCCAAAATCGCAGTATTAGGCGAAAGTAAGTTACAATTCAGTACCCTATCCTAAAGCTTGCTGTTAGGAGGGAATCTGCAGCTTGCAGTGAAAGCGCTTCCAGAGGGGAGTCTAACGAGGGCAAACATTTGATGGTAGCAGCTTCCCTGCGGGAGATACTCTCTTTGCCAAAATCGCATTATTAGCCGCAGTTAAGTTACAATTCAGTACACTATCATAAACTTGCTGTTAGGAGGGAATCTGCAGCTTGCAGTGAAAGCGCTTCCAGAGGGGAGTCTAACGAGGGCAAACATTTGATGGTAGCAGCTTCCCTGCGGGAGATACTCTCTTTGCCAATATCGCATTATTAGCCGCAGTTAAGATACAATTCAGTACCCTATCCTAAAGCTTGCTGTTAGGAGGGAATCTGCAGCTTGCAGTGAAAGCGCTTCCAGAGGGGAGTCTAATGAGGGCAAACATTTGATGGTAGCAGCTTCCCTGCGGGAGATACTCTCTTTGCCAAAATCGCCTTTTTAGCCGCAGTTAAGTTACAATTCAGTACCCTATCCTAAAGCTTGCTGTTAGGAGGGAATCTGCAGCTTGCAGTGAAAGCGCTTCCAGAGGGGAGTCTAATGAGGGCAAACATTTGATGGTAGCAGCTTCCCTGCGGGAGATACTCTCTTTTCCAATATCGCCTTATTAGCCGCAGTTAAGTTACAATTCAGTACCCTATCCTAAAGCTTGCTGTTAGGAGGGAATCTGCAGCTTGCAGTGAAAGCGCTTCCAGAGGGGAGTCTAATGAGGGCAAACATTTGATGGTAGCAGCTTCCCTGCGGGAGATACTCTCTTTGCTAAAAACGCATTATTAGGCAAAAGTAAGTTACAATTCAGTACCCTATCCTAAAGCTTGCTGTTAGGAGGGAATCTGCAGCTTGCAGAGAAAGCGCTTCCAGAGGGGAGTCTAATGAGGGCAAACATTTGATGGTAGCAGCTTCCCTGCGGGAGATACTCTCTTTGCTAAAAACGCATTATTATGCGAAAGTAAGATACAATTCAGTACCCTATCCTAAAGCTTGCTGTTAGGAGGGAATCTGCAGCTTGCAGTGAAAGCGCTTCCAGAGGGGAGTCTAATGAGGGCAAACATTTGATGGTAGCAGCTTCCCTGCGGGAGATACTCTCTTTGCCAAAATCGCATTATTATGGGAAAGTAAGATTCAATTCAGTACCCTATCCTAAAGCTTGCTGTTAGGAGGGAATCTGCAGCTTGCAGTGAAAGCGCTTCCAGAGGGGAGTCTAACGAGGGCAAACATTTGATGGTAGCAGCTTCCCTGCGGGAGATACTCTCTTTGCCAAAATCGCATTATTAGCCGCAGTTAAGTTACAATTCAGTACCCTATCCTAAAGCTTGCTGTTAGGAGGGAATCTGCAGCTTGCAGTGAAAGCGCTTCCAGAGGGGAGTCTAACGAGGGCAAACATTTGATGGTAGCAGCTTCCCTGCGGGAGATAATCTCTTTTCCAATTTTGCCTTATTATCCGCAGTTAAGATACAATTCAGTACCCTATCCTAAAGCTTGCTGTTAGGAGGGAATCTGCAGCTTGCAGTGAAAGCGCTTCCAGAGGGGAGTCTAACGAGGGCAAACATTTGATGGTAGCAGCTTCCCTGCGGGACATACTCTCTTTGCCAAAATCGCATTATTAGGCGAAAGTAACATACAATTCAGGACCCTATCCTAAAGCTTGC
This sequence comes from Phaenicophaeus curvirostris, assembly GCF_032191515.1. Taxonomy (NCBI): domain Eukaryota; kingdom Metazoa; phylum Chordata; class Aves; order Cuculiformes; family Cuculidae; genus Phaenicophaeus; species Phaenicophaeus curvirostris. The sequence continues at coordinate 198,788 of NW_027206760.1, read as the reverse complement.
TGTTAGGAGGGAATCTGCAGCTTGCAGTGAAAGCGCTTCCAGAGGGGAGTCTAATGAGGGCAAACATTTGATGGTAGCAGCTTCCCTGCTGGACATATTCTCTTTCCCAAAATCGCCTTATTAGCCGCAGATAAGTTACAATTCAGTACACTATCCTAAAGCTTGCTGTTAGGAGGGAATCTGCAGCTTGCAGTGAAAGCGCTTCCAGAGGGGAGTCTAATGAGGGCAAACATTTGATGGTACCAGCTTCCCTGCGGGAGATATTCTCTTTCCCAAAATCGCCTTATTAGCCGCAGATAAGTTACAATTCAGTACCCTATCCTAAAGCTTGCTGTTAGGAGGGAATCTGCAGCTTGCAGTGAAAGCGCTTCCAGAGGGGAGTCTAATGAGGGCAAACATTTGATGGTAGCAGCTTCCCTGCGGGAGATACTCTCTTTTCCAATATCGCCTTATTAGCCGCAGTTAAGATACAATTCAGTACCCTATCCTAAAGCTTGCTGTTAGGAGGGAATCTGCAGCTTGCAGTGAAAGCGCTTCCAGAGGGGAGTCTAATGAGGGGAAGCATTTGATGGTAGCAGCATTCCTGCGGGAGATACTCTCTTTGCCAAAATCGCATTATTAGGCGAAAGTAAGTTACAATTCAGTACCTTATCCTAAAGCTAGCAGTTATGAGGGAATCTGCAGCTTGCAGTGAAAGCGCTTCCAGAGGGGAGTCTAATGAGGGCAAACATTTGATGGTAGCAGCTTCCCTGCGGGAGACACTCTCTTTGCCAAAATCGCAGTATTAGGCGAAAGTAAGTTACAATTCAGTAACCTATCCTAAAGCTTGCTGTTAGGAGGGAATCTGCAGCTTGCAGTGAAAGCGCTTCCAGAGGGGAGTCTAACGAGGGCAAACATTTGATGGTAGCAGCTTCCCTGCGGGAGATACTCTCTTTGCCAAAATCGCATTATTAGCCGCAGTTAAGTTACAATTCAGTACACTATCATAAACTTGCTGTTAGGAGGGAATCTGCAGCTTGCAGTGAAAGCGCTTCCAGAGGGGAGTCTAACGAGGGCAAACATTTGATGGTAGCAGCTTCCCTGCGGGAGATACTCTCTTTGCCAAAATCGCATTATTAGCCGCAGTTAAGTTACAATTCAGTACACTATCATAAACTTGCTGTTAGGAGGGAATCTGCAGCTTGCAGTGAAAGCGCTTCCAGAGGGGAGTCTAACGAGGGCAAACATTTGATGGTAGCAGCTTCCCTGCGGGAGATACTCTCTTTTCTAATATCGCCTTATTAGCCGCATTTAGGTTACAATTCAGTACCCTATCCTAAAGATTGCTGTTAGGAGGGAATCTGCAGCTTGCAGTGAAAGCGCTTCCAGAGGGGAGTCTAATGAGGGCAAACACTTGATGGTAGCAGCTTCCTTGCGAGAGATATTCTCTTTGTCAAAATCGCATTATTAGGCGAAAGTAAGTTACAATTCAGTACCCTATCCTAAAGCTTGCTGTAAGGAGGGAATCTGCAGCTTGCAGTAAAGTGCTTCAAGAGAGGAATCTAACGAGAGCCATCATTTGATGGTAGCAGCTTCCCTGTGGGAGATACTCTCTTTGATAAAAACGCCTTATTAGGCGAAAGTAAGTTACAATTCAGTACACTATCGTAAAGCTTGCTGTTAGGAGGGAATCTGCAGCTTGCAGTGAAAGCGCTTCCAGAGGGGAGTCTAACGAGGGCAAACATTTGATGGTAGCAGCTTCCCTGTGGGAGATACTCTCCTTGATAAAAACGCCTTATTAGGCGAAAGTAAGTTACAATTCAGTACCCTATCCTAAAGCTTGCTGTTAGGAGGGAATCTGCAGCTTGCAGTGAAAGCGCTTCCAGAGGGGAGTCTAACGAGGGCAAACATTTGATGGTAGCAGCTTCCCTGTGGGAGATACTCTCTTTGATAAAAACGACTTATTAGGCGAAAGTAAGTTACAATTCAGTACCCTATCCTAAAGCTTGCTGTTAGGAGGGAATCTGCAGCTTGCAGTGAAAGCGCTTCCAGAGGGGAGTCTAACGAGGGCAAACATTTGATGGTAGCAGCTTCCCTGTGGGAGATACTCTCTTTGATAAAAACGACTTATTAGGCAAAAGTAAGTTACAATTCAGTACCCTATCCTAAAGCTTGCTGTTAGGAGGGAATCTGCAGCTTGCAGTGAAAGCGCTTCCAGAGGGGAGTCTAATGAGGGCAAACATTTGATGGTAGCAGCTTCCCTGCGGGAGATACTCTCTTTGCCAAAATCGCATTATTATGCGAAAGTAAGTTTCAATTCAGTACCCTATCCTAAAGCTTGCTGTTAGGAGGGAATCTGCAGCTTGCAGTGAAAGCGCTTCCAGAGGGGAGTCTAACGAGGGCAAACATTTGATGGTAGCAGCTTCCCTGCGGGAGATACTCTCTTTGCCAAAATCACATTATTAGCCGCAGTTAAGATACAATTCAGTACCCTATCCTAAAGCTTGCTGTTAGGAGGGAATCTGCAGCTTGCAGTGAAAGCGCTTCCAGAGGGGAGTCTAATGAGGGCAAACACTTGATGGTAGCAGCTTCCTTGCGGGAGATACTCTCTTTGCCAAAATCGCATTATTAGGCGAAAGTAAGTTACAATTCAGCACACTATCCTAAAGCTAGCAGTTATGAGGGAATCTGCAGCTTGCAGTGAAAGCGCTTCCAGAGGGGAGTCTAATGAGGGCAAACATTTGATGGTAGCAGCTTCCCTGCGGGAGATACTCTCTTTGCCAAAATCGCCTTTTTAGCCGCAGTTAAGTTACTATTCAGTACCCTATCCTAAAGCTTGCTGTTAGGAGGGAATCTGCAGCTTGCAGTGAAAGCGCTTCCAGAGGGGAGTCTAATGAGGGCAAACATTTGATGGTAGCAGCTTCCCTGCGGGAGATACTCTCTTTTCCAATATCGCCTTGTTAGCCGCAGTTAAGTTACAATTCAGTACCCTATCCTAAAGCTTGCTGTTAGGAGGGAATCTGCAGCTTGCAGTGAAAGCGCTTCCAGAGGGGAGTCTAATGAGGGCAAACATTTGATGGTAGCAGCTTCCCTGCGGGAGATACTCTCTTTGCTAAAAACGCATTATTAGGCGAAAGTAAGTTACAATTCAGTACCCTATCCTAAAGCTTGCTGTTAGGAGGGAATCTGCAGCTTGCAGAGAAAGCGCTTCCAGAGGGGAGTCTAATGAGGGGAAACATTTGATGGTAGCAGCTTCCCTGTGGGAGATACTCTCTTTGATAAAAACGACTTATTAGGCAAAAGTAAGTTACAATTCAGTACCCTATCCTAAAGGTTGCTGTTAGGAGGGAATCTGCAGCTTGCAGTGAAAGCGCTTCCAGAGGGGAGTCTAATGAGGGCAAACATTTGATGGTAGCAGCTTGCCTGCGGGAGATACTCTCTTTCCCATAATCTCTTTATTAGGCGTAAGTAAGTTACAATTCAGTACCCTATCCTAAAGCTTGCTGTTAGGAGGGAATCTGCAGCTTGCAGTGAAAGCGCTTCCAGAGGGGAGTCTAATGAGGACAAACACTTGATGGTAGCAGCTTCCTTGCGGGAGATACTCTCTTTGCCAAAATCGCATTATTAGGCGAAAGTAAGTTACAATTCAGTACCCTATCCTAAAGCTTGCTGTTAGGAGGGAATCTGCAGCTTGCAGTGAAAGTGCTTCAAGAGAGGAATCTAACGAGAGCCAGCATTTGATGGTAGCAGCTTCCCTGCGGCGATAATCTGTTTTCCTATTTTGCATAATTAGCCGCAGTTAAGATACAATTCAGTACCCTATCCTAAAGCTTGCTGTTAGGAGGGAATCTGCAGCTTGCAGTGAAAGCGCTTCCAGAGGGGAGTCTAATGAGGGCAAACATTTGATGGTAGCAGCTTCCCTGCGGGAGAAAGTCTCTTTGCTAAAATCGCATTATTAAGCGAAAGTAAGTTACAATTCAGTACCCTTTCCTAAAGATTGCTGTTAGGAGGGAATCTGCAGCTTGCAGTGAAAGCATTTCCAGAGGCGAGTCTAATGAGGGCAAACATTTGATGGTAGCAGCTTCCCTGCTGGAGATAGTCTCTTTTACAAAATCGCCTTATTAGCCGCAGATAAGATATAATTCAGTACCCTATCCTAAAGCTTGCTGTTAGGAGGGAATCTGCAGCTTGCAGTGAAAGCGCTTCCAGAGGGGAGTCTAATGAGGGCAAACTTTGATGGTAGCAGCTTCCCTGCGGGAGATACTCTCTTTGCCAAAATCGCATTATTAGGCGAAAGTAAGTTACAATTCAGTACCCTATCCTAAAGCTTGCTGTTAGGAGGGAATCTGCAGCTTGCAGTGAAAGCGCTTCCAGAGGGGAGTCTAATGAGGGGAAGCATTTGATGGTAGCAGCTTCCCTGCGGGAGATACTCTCTTTGCCAAAATCGCATTATTATGGGAAAGTAAGATTCAATTCAGTACCCTATCCTAAAGCTTGCTGTTAGGAGGGAATCTGCAGCTTGCAGTGAAAGCGCTTCCAGAGGGGAGTCTAACGAGGGCAAACATTTGATGGTAGCAGCTTCCCTGCGGGAGATACTCTCTTTGCCAAAATCGCATTATTAGCCGCAGTTAAGTTACAATTCAGTACCCTATCCTAAAGCTTGCTGTTAGGAGGGAATCTGCAGCTTGCAGTGAAAGCGCTTCCAGAGGGGAGTCTAATGAGGGCAAACATTTGATGGTAGCAGCTTCCCTGCGGGACATACTCTCTTTGCCAAAATCGCATTTTTAGGCGAAAGTAAGATACAATTCAGGACCCTATCCTAAAGCTTGCTGTTAGGAGGGAATCTGCAGCTTGCAGTGAAAGCGCTTCCAGAGGGGAGTCTAATGAGGGCAAACATTTGATGGTAGCAGCTTCCCTGCTGGAGATATTCTCTTTCCCAAAATCGACTTATTAGCCGCAGATAAGTTATAATTCAGTACCCTATCCTAAAGCTTGCTGTTAGGAGGGAATCTGCAGCTTGCAGTGAAAGCGCTTCCAGAGGGGAGTCTAATGAGGGCAAAGATTTGATGGTAGCAGCTTCCCTGCGGGAGATAATCTCTTTTCCAATTTTGCCTTATTATCTGCAGTTAAGATACAATTCAGTACCCTATCCTAAAGCTTGCTGTTAGGAGGGAATCTGCAGCTTGCAGTGAAAGCGCTTCCAGAGGGGAGTCTAACGAGGGCAAACATTTGATGGTAGCAGCTTCCCTGCGGGAGATACTCTCTTTGCTAAAAACGCATTATTAGGCGAAAGTAAGTTACAATTCAGGACCCTATCCTAAAACTTGCTGTTAGGAGGGAATCTGCAGCTTGCAGTGAAAGCGCTTCCAGAGGGGAGTCTAATGAGGGCAAACATTTGATGGTAGCAGCTTCCCTGCGGGAGATACTCTCTTTGCCAAAATCGCATTATTAGGCAACAGTAAGTTACAATTCAGGACCCTATCCTAAAGCTTGCTGTTAGGAGGGAATCTGCAGCTTGCAGTGAAAGCGCTTCCAGAGGGGAGTCTAATGAGGGCAAACATTTGATGGTAGCAGCTTCCCTGCTGGAGATATTCTCTTTCCCAAAATCGCCTTATTAGCCGCAGATAAGTTACAATTCAGTACCCTATCCTAAAGCTTGCTGTTAGGAGGGAATCTGCAGCTTGCAGTGAAAGCGCTTCCAGAGGGGAGTCTAATGAGGGCAAACTTTTGATGGTAGCAGCTTCCCTGCGGGAGATACTCTCTTTGCCAATATCGCATTATTAGCCGCAGTTAAGATACAATTCAGTACCCTATCCTAAAGCTTGCTGTTAGGAGGGAATCTGCAGCTTGCAGTGAAAGCGCTTCCAGAGGGGAGTCTAATGAGGGCAAACATTTGATGGTAGCAGCTTCCCTGCGGGAGATACTCTCTTTGCCATAATCGCCTTTTTAGCCGCAGTTAAGTTACAATTCAGTACCCTATCCTAAAGCTTGCTGTTAGGAGGGAATCTGCAGCTTGCAGTGAAAGGGCTTCCAGAGGGGAGTCTAATGAGGGCAAACATTTGATGGTAGCAGCTTCCCTGCGGGAGATACTCTCTTTTCCAATATCGCCTTATTAGCCGCAGTTAAGTTACAATTCAGTACCCTATCCTAAAGCTTGCTGTTAGGAGGGAATCTGCAGCTTGCAGTGAAAGCGCTTCCAGAGGGGAGTCTAATGAGGGCAAACATTTGATGGTAGCAGCTTCCCTGCGGGAGATACTCTCTTTGCTAAAAACGCATTATTAGGCAAAAGTAAGTTACAATTCAGTACCCTATCCTAAAGCTTGCTGTTAGGAGGGAATCTGCAGCTTGCAGAGAAAGCGCTTCCAGAGGGGAGTCTAATGAGGGCAAACATTTGATGGTAGCAGCTTCCCTGCGGGAGATACTCTCTTTGCTAAAAACGCATTATTATGCGAAAGTAAGATACAATTCAGTACCCTATCCTAAAGCTTGCTGTTAGGAGGGAATCTGCAGCTTGCAGTGAAAGCGCTTCCGGAGGGGAGTCTAACGAGGGCAAACATTTGATGGTAGCAGCTTCCCTGCGGGAGATACTCTCTTTGCCAAAATCGCATTAATAGCCGCAGTTAAGTTACAGTTCAGTACCCTATCCTAAAGCTTGCTGTTAGGAGGGAATCTGCAGCTTGCAGTGAAAGCGCTTCCAGAGGGGAGTCTAACGAGGGCAAACATTTGATGGTAGCAGCTTCCCTGCGGGACATACTCTCTTTGCCAAAATCGCATTATTAGGCGAAAGTAACATACAATTCAGGACCCTATCCTAAAGCTTGCTGTTAGGAGGGAATCTGCAGCTTGCAGTGAAAGCGCTTCCAGAGGGGAGTCTAATGAGGGCAAACATTTGATGGTAGCAGCTTCCCTGCTGGAAATATTCTCTTTCCCAAAATCGCCTTATTAGCCGCAGATAAGTTACAATTCAGTACACTATCCTAAAGCTTGCTGTTAGGAGGGAATCTGCAGCTTGCAGTGAAAGCGCTTCCAGAGGGGAGTCTAATGAGGGCAAAAATTTGATGGTACCAGCTTCCCTGCGGGAGATATTCTCATTCCCAAAATCGCCTTATTAGCCGCAGATAAGTTACAATTCAGTACCCTATCCTAAAGCTTGCTGTTAGGAGGGAATCTGCAGCTTGCAGTGAAAGCGCTTCCAGAGGGGAGTCTAATGAGGGCAAACATTTGATGGTAGCAGCTTCCCTGCGGGAGATACTCTCTTTTCCAATATCGCCTTTTTAGCCGCAGTTAAGATACAATTCAGTACCCTATCCTAAAGCTTGCTGTTAGGAGGGAATCTGCAGCTTGCAGTGAAAGCGCTTCCAGAGGGGAGTCTAATGAGGGGAAGCATTTGATGGTAGCAGCATTCCTGCGGGAGATACTCTCTTTGCCAAAATCGCATTATTAGGCGAAAGTAAGTTACAATTCAGTACCTTATCCTAAAGCTAGCAGTTATGAGGGAATCTGCAGCTTGCAGTGAAAGCGCTTCCAGAGGGGAGTCTAATGAGGGCAAACATTTGATGGTAGCAGCTTCCCTGCGGGAGACACTCTCTTTGCCAAAATCGCAGTATTAGGCGAAAGTAAGTTACAATTCAGTACCCTATCCTAAAGCTTGCTGTTAGGAGGGAATCTGCAGCTTGCAGTGAAAGCGCTTCCAGAGGGGAGTCTAACGAGGGCAAACATTTGATGGTAGCAGCTTCCCTGCGGGAGATACTCTCTTTGCCAAAATCGCATTATTAGCCGCAGTTAAGTTACAATTCAGTACACTATCATAAACTTGCTGTTAGGAGGGAATCTGCAGCTTGCAGTGAAAGCGCTTCCAGAGGGGAGTCTAACGAGGGCAAACATTTGATGGTAGCAGCTTCCCTGCGGGAGATACTCTCTTTGCCAAAATCGCATTATTAGCCGCAGTTAAGTTACAATTCAGTACACTATCATAAACTTGCTGTTATGAGGGAATCTGCAGCTTGCAGTGAAAGCGCTTCCAGAGGGGAGTCTAACGAGGGCAAACATTTGATGGTAGCAGCTTCCCTGCGGGAGATATCCTCTTTTCCAATATCGCCTTATTAGCCGCATTTAGGATACAATTCAGTACCCTATCCTAAAGATTGCTGTTAGGAGGGAATCTGCAGCTTGCAGTAAAGTGCTTCAAGAGAGGAATCTAACGAGAGCCATCATTTGATGGTAGCAGCTTCCCTGTGGGAGATACTCTCTTTGATAAAAACGCCTTATTAGGCGAAAGTAAGTTACAATTCAGTACACTATCGTAAAGCTTGCTGTTAGGAGGGAATCTGCAGCTTGCAGTGAAAGCGCTTCCAGAGGGGAGTCTAACGAGGGCAAACATTTGATGGTAGCAGCTTCCCTGTGGGAGATACTCTCCTTGATAAAAACGCCTTATTAGGCGAAAGTAAGTTACAATTCAGTACCCTATCCTAAAGCTTGCTGTTAGGAGGGAATCTGCAGCTTGCAGTGAAAGCGCTTCCAGAGGGGAGTCTAACGAGGGCAAACATTTGATGGTAGCAGCTTCCCTGTGGGAGATACTCTCTTTGATAAAAACGACTTATTAGGCGAAAGTAAGTTACAATTCAGTACCCTATCCTAAAGCTTGCTGTTAGGAGGGAATCTGCAGCTTGCAGTGAAAGCGCTTCCAGAGGGGAGTCTAACGAGGGCAAACATTTGATGGTAGCAGCTTCCCTGTGGGAGATACTCTCTTTGATAAAAACGACTTATTAGGCAAAAGTAAGTTACAATTCAGTACCCTATCCTAAAGCTTGCTGTTAGGAGGGAATCTGCAGCTTGCAGTGAAAGCGCTTCCAGAGGGGAGTCTAATGAGGGCAAACATTTGATGGTAGCAGCTTCCCTGCGGGAGATACTCTCTTTGCCAAAATCGCATTATTATGCGAAAGTAAGTTTCAATTCAGTACCCTATCCTAAAGCTTGCTGTTAGGAGGGAATCTGCAGCTTGCAGTGAAAGCGCTTCCAGAGGGGAGTCTAACGAGGGCAAACATTTGATGGTAGCAGCTTCCCTGCGGGAGATACTCTCTTTGCCAAAATCACATTATTAGCCGCAGTTAAGATACAATTCAGTACCCTATCCTAAAGCTTGCTGTTAGGAGGGAATCTGCAGCTTGCAGTGAAAGCGCTTCCAGAGGGGAGTCTAATGAGGGCAAACACTTGATGGTAGCAGCTTCCTTGCGGGAGATACTCTCTTTGCCAAAATCGCATTATTAGGCGAAAGTAAGTTACAATTCAGTACCCTATCCTAAAGCTTGCTGTTAGGAGGGAATCTACAGCTTGCAGTGAAAGTGCTTCAAGAGAGGAATCTAACGAGAGCCAGCATTTGATGGTAGCAGCTTCCCTGCGGGAGATAATCTCTTTTCCAATTTGGCATAATTAGCCGCAGTTAAGTTACAATTCAGTACCCTATCCTAAAGCTTGCTGTTAGGAGGGAATCTGCAGCTTGCAGTGAAGGCGCTTCCAGAGGGGAGTCTAACGAGGGCAAACATTTGATGGTAGCAGCTTCCCTGCGGGACATACTCTCTTTGCCAAAATCGCATTATTATGCGAAAGTAAGATACAATTCAGTACCCTATCCTAAAGCTTGCTGTTAGGAGGGAATCTGCAGCTTGCAGTGAAAGCGCTTCCAGAGGGGAGTCTAATGAGGGCAAACATTTGATGGTAGCAGCTTCCCTGCTGGAGATATTCTCTTTCCCAAAATCGACTTATTAGCCGCAGATAAGTTATAATTCAGTACCCTATCCTAAAGCTTGCTGTTAGGAGGGAATCTGCAGCTTGCAGTGAAAGCGCTTCCAGAGGGGAGTCTAATGAGGGCAAACATTTGATGGTAGCAGCTTCCCTGCGGGAGATATTCTCTTTGCCAAAATCGCATTATTAGTCGAAAGTAAGTTACAATTCAGTACCCTATCCTAAAGCTTGCTGTTAGGAGGGAATCTGCAGCTTGCAGTGAAAGCGCTTCCAGAGGGGAGTCTAATGAGGGCAAACATTTGATGGTAGCAGCTTCCCTGCGGGAGATACTCTCTTTGCCGAAATCACATTATTATGCGAAAGTAAGTTTCAATTCAGTACCCTATCCTAAAGCTTGCTGTTAGGAGGGAATCTGCAGCTTGCAGTGAAAGCGCTTCCAGAGGGGAGTCTAACGAGGGCAAACATTTGATGGTAGCAGCTTCCCTGCGGGAGATACTCTCTTTGCCAAAATCGCATTATTAGGCGAAAGTAAGTTACAATTCAGGACCCTATCCTAAAGCTTGCTGTTAGGAGGGAATCTGCAGCTTGCAGTGAAAGCGCTTCCAGAGGGGAGTCTAACGAGGGCAAACATTTGATGGTAGCAGCTTCCCTGCGGGAGATAATCTCTTTTCCAATTTTGCCTTATTATCCGCAGTTAAGATACAATTCAGTACCCTATCCTAAAGCTTGCTGTTAGGAGGGAATCTGCAGCTTGCAGTGAAAGCGCTTCCAGAGGGGAGTCTAACGAGGGCAAACATTTGATGGTAGCAGCTTCCCTGCGGGAGATACTCTCTTTGCTAAAATCGCATTATTAGGCGAAAGTAAGTTACAATTCAGGACCCTATCCTAAAGCTTGCAGTTAGGAGGGAATCTGCAGCTTGCAGTGAAAGCGCTTCCAGAGGGGAGTCTAATGAGGGCAAACATTTGATGGTAGCAGCTTCCCTGCGGGAGATATTCTCTTTCCCAAAACCGCCTTATTAGCCGCAGTTAAGTTACAATTCAGTACACTATCCTAAAGCTTGCTGTTAGGAGGGAATCTGCAGCTTGCAGTGAAAGCGCTTCCAGAGGGGAGTCTAATGAGGGCAAACATTTGATGGTAGCAGCTTCCCTGCTGGAGATATTCTCTTTCCCAAAATCGCATTATTAGGCGAAAGTAAGTTACAATTCAGTACCCTATCCTAAAGCTTGCTGTTAGGAGGGAATCTGCAGCTTGCAGTGAAAGCGCTTCCAGAGGGGAGTCTAATGAGGGCAAACATTTGATGGTAGCAGCTTCCCTGCGGGAGAAATTCTCTTTCCCATAATCGCCTTATTAGCCGCAGTTAAGTTACAATTCAGTACACTATCCTAAAGCTTGCTGTTAGGAGGGAATCTGCAGCTTGCAGTGAAAGCGCTTCCAGAGGGGAGTCTAATGAGGGCAAACATTTGATGGTAGCAGCTTCCCTGCGGGAGATACTCTCTTTGCCAAAATCGCATTATTAGGCGAAAGTAAGTTACAATTCAGTACCCTATCCTAAAGCTTGCTGTTAGGAGGGAATCTGCAGCTTGCAGTGAAAGCGCTTCCAGAGGGGAGTCTAATGAGGGGAAGCATTTGATGGTAGCAGCATTCCTGCGGGAGATAGTCTCTTTGCCAAAATCGCATTATTAGGCGAAAGTAAGTTACAATTCAGCACACTATCCTAAAGCTAGCAGTTATGAGGGAATCTGCAGCTTGCAGTGAAAGCGCTTCCAGAGGGGAGTCTAATGAGGGCAAACATTTGATGGTAGCAGCTTCCCTGCGGGAGATACTCTCTTTGTCAAAATCGCCTTTTTAGCCGCAGTTAAGTTACAATTCAGTACACTATCCTAAAGCTTGCTGTTAGGAGGGAATCTGCAGCTTGCAGTGAAAGCGCTTCCAGAGGGGAGTCTAATGAGGGCAAACATTTGATGGTAGCAGCTTCCCTGCGGGAGATACTCTCTTTTCCAATATCGCCTTATTAGCCGCAGTTAAGTTACAATTCAGTACCCTATCCTAAATCTTGCTGTTAGGAGGGAATCTGCAGCTTGCAGTGAAAGCGCTTCCAGAGGGGAGTCTAATGAGGGCAAACATTTGATGGTAGCAGCTTCCCTGCGGGAGATACTCTCTTTGCTAAAAACGCATTATTAGGCGAAAGTAAGTTACAATTCAGTACCCTATCCTAAAGCTTGCTGTTAGGAGGGAATCTGCAGCTTGCAGAGAAAGCGCTTCCAGAGGGGAGTCTAATGAGGGGAAACATTTGATGGTAGCAGCTTCCCTACGGGAGATACTCTCTTTGCTAAAAACGCATTATTATGCGAAAGTAAGATACAATTCAGTACCCTATCCTAAAGCTTGCTGTTAGGAGGGAATCTGCAGCTTGCAGTGAAAGCGCTTCCAGAGGGGAGTCTAATGAGGGGAAGCATTTGATGGTAGCAGCATTCCTGCGGGAGATACACTCTTTGCCAAAATCGCATTATTAGGCGAAAGTAAGTTACAATTCAGCACCCTATCCTAAAGCTAGCAGTTATGAGGGAATCTGCAGCTTGCAGTGAAAGCGCTTCCAGAGGGGAGTCTAATGAGGGCAAACATTTGATGGTAGCAGCTTCCCTGCGGGAGATACTCTCTTTGCCAAAATCGCATTATTATGCGAAAGTAAGTTTCAATTCAGTACCCTATCCTAAAGCTTGCTGTTAGGAGGGAATCTGCAGCTTGCAGTGAAAGCGCTTCCAGAGGGGAGTCTAACGAGGGCAAACATTTGATGGTAGCAGCTTCCCTGCGGGAGATACTCTCTTTGCCAAAATCACATTATTAGCCGCAGTTAAGATACAATTCAGTACCCTATCCTAAAGCTTGCTGTTAGGAGGGAATCTGCAGCTTGCAGTGAAAGCGCTTCCAGAGGGGAGTCTAATGAGGGCAAACACTTGATGGTAGCAGCTTCCTTGCGGGAGATACTCTCTTTGCCAAAATCGCATTATTAGGCGAAAGTAAGTTACAATTCAGTACCCTATCCTAAAGCTTGCTGTTAGGAGGGAATCTACAGCTTGCAGTGAAAGTGCTTCAAGAGAGGAATCTAACGAGAGCCAGCATTTGATGGTAGCAGCTTCCCTGCGGGAGATAATCTCTTTTCCAATTTGGCATAATTAGCCGCAGTTAAGTTACAATTCAGTACCCTATCCTAAAGCTTGCTGTTAGGAGGGAATCTGCAGCTTGCAGTGAAGGCGCTTCCAGAGGGGAGTCTAACGAGGGCAAACATTTGATGGTAGCAGCTTCCCTGCGGGACATACTCTCTTTGCCAAAATCGCATTATTAGGCGAAAGTAAGATACAATTCAGTACCCTATCCTAAAGCTTGCTGTTAGGAGGGAATCTGCAGCTTGCAGTGAAAGCGCTTCCAGAGGGGAGTCTAATGAGGGCAAACATTTGATGGTAGCAGCTTCCCTGCTGGAGATATTCTCTTTCCCAAAATCGTCTTATTAGCCGCAGATAAGTTATAATTCAGTACCCTATCCTAAAGCTTGCTGTTAGGAGGGAATCTGCAGCTTGCAGTGAAAGCGCTTCCAGAGGGGAGTCTAATGAGGGCAAACATTTGATGGTAGCAGCTTCCCTGCGGGAGATATTCTCTTTGCCAAAATCGCATTATTAGTCGAAAGTAAGTTACAATTCAGTACCCTATCCTAAAGCTTGCTGTTAGGAGGGAATCTGCAGCTTGCAGTGAAAGCGCTTCCAGAGGGGAGTCTAATGAGGGCAAACATTTGATGGTAGCAGCTTCCCTGCGGGAGATACTCTCTTTGCCGAAATCACATTATTATGCGAAAGTAAGTTTCAATTCAGTACCCTATCCTAAAGCTTGCTGTTAGGAGGGAATCTGCAGCTTGCAGTGAAAGCGCTTCCAGAGGGGAGTCTAACGAGGGCAAACATTTGATGGTAGCAGCTTCCCTGCGGGAGATACTCTCTTTGCCAAAATCGCATTATTAGGCGAAAGTAAGTTACAATTCAGGACCCTATCCTAAAGCTTGCTGTTAGGAGGGAATCTGCAGCTTGCAGTGAAAGCGCTTCCAGAGGGGAGTCTAACGAGGGCAAACATTTGATGGTAGCAGCTTCCCTGCGGGAGATAATCTCTTTTCCAATTTTGCCTTATTATCCGCAGTTAAGATACAATTCAGTAACCTATCCTAAAGCTTGCTGTTAGGAGGGAATCTGCAGCTTGCAGTGAAAGCGCTTCCAGAGGGGAGTCTAACGAGGGCAAACATTTGATGGTAGCAGCTTCCCTGCGGGAGATACTCTCTTTGCTAAAATCGCATTATTAGGCGAAAGTAAGTTACAATTCAGGACCCTATCCTAAAGCTTGCAGTTAGGAGGGAATCTGCAGCTTGCAGTGAAAGCGCTTCCAGAGGGGAGTCTAATGAGGGCAAACATTTGATGGTAGCAGCTTCCCTGCGGGAGATATTCTCTTTCCCAAAACCGCCTTATTAGCCGCAGTTAAGTTACAATTCAGTATCCTATCCTAAAGCTTGCTATTAGGAGGGAATCTGCAGCTTGCAGTGAAAGCGCTTCCAGAGGGGAGTCTAATGAGGGCAAACATTTGATGGTAGCAGCTTCCCTGCTGGAGATATTCTCTTTCCCAAAATCGCATTATTAGGCGAAAGTAAGTTACAATTCAGTACCCTATCCTAAAGCTTGCTGTTAGGAGGGAATCTGCAGCTTGCAGTGAAAGCGCTTCCAGAGGGGAGTCTAATGAGGGCAAACATTTGATGGTAGCAGCTTCCCTGCGGGAGAAATTCTCTTTCCCAAAATCGCCTTATTAGCCGCAGTTAAGTTACAATTCAGTACACTATCCTAAAGCTTGCTGTTAGGAGGGAATCTGCAGCTTGCAGTGAAAGCGCTTCCAGAGGGGAGTCTAATGAGGGCAAACATTTGATGGTAGCAGCTTCCCTGCGGGAGATACTCTCTTTTCCAAAATCGCATTATTAGGCGAAAGTAAGTTACAATTCAGTACCCTATCCTAAAGCTTGCTGTTAGGAGGGAATCTGCAGCTTGCAGTGAAAGCGCTTCCAGAGGGGAGTCTAATGAGGGGAAGCATTTGATGGTAGCAGCATTCCTGCGGGAGATAGTCTCTTTGCCAAAATCGCATTATTAGGCGAAAGTAAGTTGCAATTCAGCACACTATCCTAAAGCTAGCAGTTATGAGGGAATCTGCAGCTTGCAGTGAAAGCGCTTCCAGAGGGGAGTCTAATGAGGGCAAACATTTGATGGTAGCAGCTTCCCTGCGGGAGATACTCTCTTTGCCAAAATCGCCTTTTTAGCCGCAGTTAAGTTACAATTCAGTACACTATCCTAAAGCTTGCTGTTAGGAGGGAATCTGCAGCTTGCAGTGAAAGCGCTTCCAGAGGGGAGTCTAATGAGGGCAGACATTTGATGGTAGCAGCTTCCCTGCGGGAGATACTCTCTTTTCCAATATCGCCTTATTAGCCGCAGTTAAGTTACAATTCAGTACCCTATCCTAAATCTTGCTGTTAGGAGGGAATCTGCAGCTTGCAGTGAAAGCGCTTCCAGAGGGGAGTCTAATGAGGGCAAACATTTGATGGTAGCAGCTTCCCTGCGGGAGATACTCTCTTTGCTAAAAACGCATTATTAGGCGAAAGTAAGTTACAATTCAGTACCCTATCCTAAAGCTTGCTGTTAGGAGGGAATCTGCAGCTTGCAGAGAAAGCGCTTCCAGAGGGGAGTCTAATGAGGGGAAACATTTGATGGTAGCAGCTTCCCTACGGGAGATACTCTCTTTGCTAAAAACGCATTATTATGCGAAAGTAAGATACAATTCAGTACCCTATCCTAAAGCTTGCTGTTAGGAGGGAATCTGCAGCTTGCAGTGAAAGCGCTTCCAGAGGGGAGTCTAATGAGGGGAAGCATTTGATGGTAGCAGCATTCCTGCGGGAGATACACTCTTTGCCAAAATCGCATTATTAGGCGAAAGTAAGTTACAATTCAGCACCCTATCCTAAAGCTAGCAGTTATGAGGGAATCTGCAGCTTGCAGTGAAAGCGCTTCCAGAGGGGAGTCTAATGAGGGCAAACATTTGATGGTAGCAGCTTCCCTGCGGGAGACACTCTCTTTGCCAAAATCGCATTATTAGGCGAAAGTAAGTTACAATTCAGTACCCTATCCTAAAGCTTGCTGTTAGGAGGGAATCTGCAGCTTGCAGTGAAAGCGCTTCCAGAGGGGAGTCTAACGAGGGCAAACACTTGATGGTAGCAGCTTCCCTGCGGGAGATACTCTCTTTGCCAAAATCGCATTATTAGCCGCAGTTAAGTTACAATTCAGTACCCTATCATAAACTTGCTGTTAGGAGGGAATCTGCAGCTTGCAGTGAAAGCGCTTCCAGAGGGGAGTCTAACGAGGGCAAACATTTGATGGTAGCAGCTTCCCTGTGGGAGATACTCTCTTTGATAAAATCGCATTATTAGGCGAAAGTAAGTTACAATTCAGTACCCTATCCTAAAGCTTGCTGTTAGGAGGGAATCTGCAGCTTGCAGTGAAAGCGCATCCAGAGGGGAGTCTAACGAGGGCAAACATTTGATGGTAGCAGCTTCCCTGTGGGAGATAGTCTCTTTGATAAAAACGACTTATTAGGCGAAAGTAAGTTACAATTCAGTACCCTATCCTAAAGCTTGCTGTTAGGAGGGAATCTGCAGCTTGCAGTGAAAGCGCTTCCAGAGGGGAGTCTAACGAGGGCAAACATTTGATGGTAGCAGCTTCCCTGTGGGAGATACTCTCTTTGATAAAAACGACTTATTAGGCAAAAGTAAGTTACAATTCAGTACCCTATCCTAAAGCTTGCTGTTAGGAGGGAATCTGCAGCTTGCAGTGAAAGCGCTTCCAGAGGGGAGTCTAATGAGGGCAAACATTTGATGGTAGCAGCTTCCCTGCGGGAGATACTCTCTTTCCCATAATCTCTTTATTAGGCGTAAGTAAGTTACAATTCAGTACACTATCCTAAAGCTTGCTGTTAGGAGGGAATCTGCAGCTTGCAGTGAAAGCGCTTCCAGAGGGGAGTCTAATGAGGGCAAACACTTGATGGTAGCAGCTTCCTTGCGGGAGATACTCTCTTTGCAAAAATCGCATTATTAGGCAAAAGTAAGTTACAATTCAGTACCCTATCCTAAAGCTTGCTGTTAGGAGGGAATCTGCAGCTTGCAGTGAAAGTGCTTCAAGAGAGGAATCTAACGAGAGCCAGCATTTGATGGTAGCAGCTTCCCTGCGGCGATAATCTGTTTTCCAATTTTGCATAATTAGCCGCAGTTAAGATACAATTCAGTACCCTATCCTAAAGCTTGCTGTTAGGAGGGAATCTGCAGCTTGCAGTGAAAGCGCTTCCAGAGGGGAGTCTAACGAGGGCAAACATTTGATGGTAGCAGCTTCCCTACGGGACATACTCTCTTTGCCAAAATCGCATTATTAGGCGAAAGTAAGATACAATTCAGGACCCTATCCTAAAGCTTGCTGTTAGGAGGGAATCTGCAGCTTGCAGTGAAAGCGCTTCCAGAGGGGAGTCTAATGAGGGCAAACATTTGATGGTAGCAGCTTCCCTGCGGGAGATACTCTCTTTTCCAATATCGCCTTATTAGCCGCAGTTAAGTTACAATTCAGTACCCTATCCTAAAGCTTGCTGTTAGGAGGGAATCTGCAGCTTGCAGTGAAAGCGCTTCCAGAGGGGAGTCTAATGAGGGCAAACATTTGATGGTAGCAGCTTCCCTGCGGGAGATACTCTCTTTTCCAATATCGCCTTATTAGCCGCAGTTAAGTTACAATTCAGTACCCTATCCTAAATCTTGCTGTTAGGAGGGAATCTGCAGCTTGCAGTGAAAGCGCTTCCAGAGGGGAGTCTAATGAGGGCAAACATTTGATGGTAGCAGCTTCCCTGCGGGAGATACTCTCTTTGCTAAAAACGCATTATTAGGCGAAAGTAAGTTACAATTCAGTACCCTATCCTAAAGCTTGCTGTTAGGAGGGAATCTGCAGCTTGCAGAGAAAGCGCTTCCAGAGGGGAGTCTAATGAGGGGAAACATTTGATGGTAGCAGCTTCCCTACGGGAGATACTCTCTTTGCTAAAAACGCATTATTATGCGAAAGTAAGATACAATTCAGTACCCTATCCTAAAGCTTGCTGTTAGGAGGGAATCTGCAGCTTGCAGTGAAAGCGCTTCCAGAGGGGAGTCTAATGAGGGGAAGCATTTGATGGTAGCAGCATTCCTGCGGGAGATACACTCTTTGCCAAAATCGCATTATTAGGCGAAAGTAAGTTACAATTCAGCACCCTATCCTAAAGCTAGCAGTTATGAGGGAATCTGCAGCTTGCAGTGAAAGCGCTTCCAGAGGGGAGTCTAATGAGGGCAAACATTTGATGGTAGCAGCTTCCCTGCGGGAGACACTCTCTTTGCCAAAATCGCATTATTAGGCGAAAGTAAGTTACAATTCAGTACCCTATCCTAAAGCTTGCTGTTAGGAGGGAATCTGCAGCTTGCAGTGAAAGCGCTTCCAGAGGGGAGTCTAACGAGGGCAAACACTTGATGGTAGCAGCTTCCCTGCGGGAGATACTCTCTTTGCCAAAATCGCATTATTAGCCGCAGTTAAGTTACAATTCAGTACCCTATCATAAACTTGCTGTTAGGAGGGAATCTGCAGCTTGCAGTGAAAGCGCTTCCAGAGGGGAGTCTAACGAGGGCAAACATTTGATGGTAGCAGCTTCCCTGTGGGAGATACTCTCTTTGATAAAATCGCATTATTAGGCGAAAGTAAGTTACAATTCAGTACCCTATCCTAAAGCTTGCTGTTAGGAGGGAATCTGCAGCTTGCAGTGAAAGCGCATCCAGAGGGGAGTCTAACGAGGGCAAACATTTGATGGTAGCAGCTTCCCTGTGGGAGATAGTCTCTTTGATAAAAACGACTTATTAGGCGAAAGTAAGTTACAATTCAGTACCCTATCCTAAAGCTTGCTGTTAGGAGGGAATCTGCAGCTTGCAGTGAAAGCGCTTCCAGAGGGGAGTCTAACGAGGGCAAACATTTGATGGTAGCAGCTTCCCTGTGGGAGATACTCTCTTTGATAAAAACGACTTATTAGGCAAAAGTAAGTTACAATTCAGTACCCTATCCTAAAGCTTGCTGTTAGGAGGGAATCTGCAGCTTGCAGTGAAAGCGCTTCCAGAGGGGAGTCTAATGAGGGCAAACATTTGATGGTAGCAGCTTCCCTGCGGGAGATACTCTCTTTCCCATAATCTCTTTATTAGGCGTAAGTAAGTTACAATTCAGTACACTATCCTAAAGCTTGCTGTTAGGAGGGAATCTGCAGCTTGCAGTGAAAGCGCTTCCAGAGGGGAGTCTAATGAGGGCAAACACTTGATGGTAGCAGCTTCCTTGCGGGAGATACTCTCTTTGCAAAAATCGCATTATTAGGCAAAAGTAAGTTACAATTCAGTACCCTATCCTAAAGCTTGCTGTTAGGAGGGAATCTGCAGCTTGCAGTGAAAGTGCTTCAAGAGAGGAATCTAACGAGAGCCAGCATTTGATGGTAGCAGCTTCCCTGCGGCGATAATCTGTTTTCCAATTTTGCATAATTAGCCGCAGTTAAGATACAATTCAGTACCCTATCCTAAAGCTTGCTGTTAGGAGGGAATCTGCAGCTTGCAGTGAAAGCGCTTCCAGAGGGGAGTCTAACGAGGGCAAACATTTGATGGTAGCAGCTTCCCTACGGGACATACTCTCTTTGCCAAAATCGCATTATTAGGCGAAAGTAAGATACAATTCAGGACCATATCCTAAAGCTTGCTGTTAGGAGGGAATCTGCAGCTTGCAGTGAAAGCGCTTCCAGAGGGGAGTCTAATGAGGGCAAACATTTGATGGTAGCAGCTTCCCTGCGGGAGATACTCTCTTTTCCAATATCGCCTTATTAGCCGCAGTTAAGTTACAATTCAGTACCCTATCCTAAAGCTTGCTGTTAGGAGGGAATCTGCAGCTTGCAGTGAAAGCGCTTCCAGAGGGGAGTCTAATGAGGGCAAACATTTGATGGTAGCAGCTTCCCTGCTGGAGATAGTCTCTTTTACAAAATCGCCTTATTAGCCGCAGATAAGATATAATTCAGTACCCTATCCTAAAGCTTGCTGTTAGGAGGGAATCTGCAGCTTGCAGTGAAAGCGCTTCCAGAGGGGAGTCTAATGAGGGCAAACATTTGATGGTAGCAGCTTCCCTGCGGGAGATACTCTCTTTGCCAAAATCGCATTATTAGGCGAAAGTAAGTTACAATTCAGTACCCTATCCTAAAGCTTGCTGTTAGGAGGGAATCTGCAGCTTGCAGTGAAAGCGCTTCCAGAGGGGAGTCTAATGAGGGGAAGCATTTGATGGTAGCAGCATTCCTGCGGGAGATAGTCTCTTTGCCAAAATCGCATTATTAGGCGAAAGTAAGTTACAATTCAGCACACTATCCTAAAGCTAGCAGTTATGAGGGAATCTGCAGCTTGCAGTGAAAGCGCTTCCAGAGGGGAGTCTAATGAGGGCAAACATTTGATGGTAGCAGCTTCCCTGCGGGAGATACTCTCTTTGCCAAAATCGCCTTTTTAGCCGCAGTTAAGTTACTATTCAGTACCCTATCCTAAAGCTTGCTGTTAGGAGGGAATCTGCAGCTTGCAGTGAAAGCGCTTCCAGAGGGGAGTCTAATGAGGGCAAACATTTGATGGTAGCAGCTTCCCTGCGGGAGATACTCTCTTTTCCAATATCGCCTTATTAGCCGCAGTTAAGTTACAATTCAGTACCCTATCCTAAAGCTTGCTGTTAGGAGGGAATCTGCAGCTTGCAGTGAAAGCGCTTCCAGAGGGGAGTCTAATGAGGGCAAACATTTGATGGTAGCAGCTTCCCTGCGGGAGATACTCTCTTTGCTAAAAACGCATTATTAGGCGAAAGTAAGTTACAATTCAGTACCCTATCCTAAAGCTTGCTGTTAGGAGGGAATCTGCAGCTTGCAGAGAAAGCGCTTCCAGAGGGGAGTCTAATGAGGGGAAACATTTGATGGTAGCAGCTTCCCTGCGGGAGATACTCTCTTTGCTAAAAACGCATTATTATGCGAAAGTAAGATACAATTCAGTACCCTATCCTAAAGCTTGCTGTTAGGAGGGAATCTGCAGCTTGCAGTGAAAGCGCTTCCAGAGGGGAGTCTAATGAGGGGAAGCATTTGATGGTAGCAGCATTCCTGCGGGAGATACACTCTTTGCCAAAATCGCATTATTAGGCGAAAGTAAGTTACAATTCAGCACCCTATCCTAAAGCTAGCAGTTATGAGGGAATCTGCAGCTTGCAGTGAAAGCGCTTCCAGAGGGGAGTCTAATGAGGGCAAACATTTGATGGTAGCAGCTTCCCTGCGGGAGACACTCTCTTTGCCAAAATCGCATTATTAGGCGAAAGTAAGTTACAATTCAGTACCCTATCCTAAAGCTTGCTGTTAGGAGGGAATCTGCAGCTTGCAGTGAAAGCGCTTCCAGAGGGGAGTCTAACGAGGGCAAACACTTGATGGTAGCAGCTTCCCTGCGGGAGATACTCTCTTTGCCAAAATCGCATTATTAGCCGCAGTTAAGTTACAATTCAGTACCCTATCATAAACTTGCTGTTAGGAGGGAATCTGCAGCTTGCAGTGAAAGCGCTTCCAGAGGGGAGTCTAACGAGGGCAAACATTTGATGGTAGCAGCTTCCCTGTGGGAGATACTCTCTTTGATAAAATCGCATTATTAGGCGAAAGTAAGTTACAATTCAGTACCCTATCCTAAAGCTTGCTGTTAGGAGGGAATCTGCAGCTTGCAGTGAAAGCGCATCCAGAGGGGAGTCTAACGAGGGCAAACATTTGATGGTAGCAGCTTCCCTGTGGGAGATACTCTCTTTGATAAAAACGACTTATTAGGCGAAAGGAAGTTACAATTCAGTACCCTATCCTAAAGCTTGCTGTTAGGAGGGAATCTGCAGCTTGCAGTGAAAGCGCTTCCAGAGGGGAGTCTAACGAGGGCAAACATTTGATGGTAGCAGCTTCCCTGCGGGACATACTCTCTTTGCCAAAATCGCATTATTAGGCGAAAGTAACATACAATTCAGGACCCTATCCTAAAGCTTGCTGTTAGGAGGGAATCTGCAGCTTGCAGTGAAAGCGCTTCCAGAGGGGAGTCTAATGAGGGCAAACATTTGATGGTAGCAGCTTCCCTGCTGGAGATATTCTCTTTCCCAAAATCGCCTTATTAGCCGCAGATAAGTTACAATTCAGTACACTATCCTAAAGCTTGCTGTTAGGAGGGAATCTGCAGCTTGCAGTGAAAGCGCTTCCAGAGGGGAGTCTAATGAGGGCAAAAATTTGATGGTACCAGCTTCCCTGCGGGAGATATTCTCATTCCCAAAATCGCCTTATTAGCCGCAGATAAGTTACAATTCAGTACCCTATCCTAAAGCTTGCTGTTAGGAGGGAATCTGCAGCTTGCAGTGAAAGCGCTTCCAGAGGGGAGTCTAATGAGGGCAAACATTTGATGGTAGCAGCTTCCCTGCGGGAGATACTCTCTTTTCCAATATCGCCTTATTAGCCGCAGTTAAGATACAATTCAGTACCCTATCCTAAAGCTTGCTGTTAGGAGGGAATCTGCAGCTTGCAGTGAAAGCGCTTCCAGAGGGGAGTCTAATGAGGGGAAGCATTTGATGGTAGCAGCATTCCTGCGGGAGATACTCTCTTTGCCAAAATCGCATTATTAGGCGAAAGTAAGTTACAATTCAGTACCTTATCCTAAAGCTAGCAGTTATGAGGGAATCTGCAGCTTGCAGTGAAAGCGCTTCCAGAGGGGAGTCTAATGAGGGCAAACATTTGATGGTAGCAGCTTCCCTGCGGGAGACACTCTCTTTGCCAAAATCGCAGTATTAGGCGAAAGTAAGTTACAATTCAGTACCCTATCCTAAAGCTTGCTGTTAGGAGGGAATCTGCAGCTTGCAGTGAAAGCGCTTCCAGAGGGGAGTCTAACGAGGGCAAACATTTGATGGTAGCAGCTTCCCTGCGGGAGATACTCTCTTTGCCAAAATCGCATTATTAGCCGCAGTTAAGTTACAATTCAGTACACTATCATAAACTTGCTGTTAGGAGGGAATCTGCAGCTTGCAGTGAAAGCGCTTCCAGAGGGGAGTCTAACGAGGGCAAACATTTGATGGTAGCAGCTTCCCTGCGGGAGATACTCTCTTTGCCAAAATCGCATTATTAGCCGCAGTTAAGTTACAATTCAGTACACTATCATAAACTTGCTGTTAGGAGGGAATCTGCAGCTTGCAGTGAAAGCGCTTCCAGAGGGGAGTCTAACGAGGGCAAACATTTGATGGTAGCAGCTTCCCTGCGGGAGATACTCTCTTTTCCAATATCGCCTTATTAGCCGCATTTAGGTTACAATTCAGTACCCTATCCTAAAGATTGCTGTTAGGAGGGAATCTGCAGCTTGCAGTGAAAGCGCTTCCAGAGGGGAGTCTAATGAGGGCAAACACTTGATGGTAGCAGCTTCCTTGCGAGAGATATTCTCTTTGTCAAAATCGCATTATTAGGCGAAAGTAAGTTACAATTCAGTACCCTATCCTAAAGCTTGCTGTTAGGAGGGAATCTGCAGCTTGCAGTAAAGTGCTTCAAGAGAGGAATCTAACGAGAGCCATCATTTGATGGTAGCAGCTTCCCTGTGGGAGATACTCTCTTTGATAAAAACGCCTTATTAGGCGAAAGTAAGTTACAATTCAGTACACTATCGTAAAGCTTGCTGTTAGGAGGGAATCTGCAGCTTGCAGTGAAAGCGCTTCCAGAGGGGAGTCTAACGAGGGCAAACATTTGATGGTAGCAGCTTCCCTGTGGGAGATACTCTCCTTGATAAAAACGCCTTATTAGGCGAAAGTAAGTTACAATTCAGTACCCTATCCTAAAGCTTGCTGTTAGGAGGGAATCTGCAGCTTGCAGTGAAAGCGCTTCCAGAGGGGAGTCTAACGAGGGCAAACATTTGATGGTAGCAGCTTCCCTGTGGGAGATACTCTCTTTGATAAAAACGACTTATTAGGCGAAAGTAAGTTACAATTCAGTACCCTATCCTAAAGCTTGCTGTTAGGAGGGAATCTGCAGCTTGCAGTGAAAGCGCTTCCAGAGGGGAGTCTAACGAGGGCAAACATTTGATGGTAGCAGCTTCCCTGTGGGAGATACTCTCTTTGATAAAAACGACTTATTAGGCAAAAGTAAGTTACAATTCAGTACCCTATCCTAAAGCTTGCTGTTAGGAGGGAATCTGCAGCTTGCAGTGAAAGCGCTTCCAGAGGGGAGTCTAATGAGGGCAAACATTTGATGGTAGCAGCTTCCCTGCGGGAGATACTCTCTTTGCCAAAATCGCATTATTATGCGAAAGTAAGTTTCAATTCAGTACCCTATCCTAAAGCTTGCTGTTAGGAGGGAATCTGCAGCTTGCAGTGAAAGCGCTTCCAGAGGGGAGTCTAACGAGGGCAAACATTTGATGGTAGCAGCTTCCCTGCGGGAGATACTCTCTTTGCCAAAATCACATTATTAGCCGCAGTTAAGATACAATTCAGTACCCTATCCTAAAGCTTGCTGTTAGGAGGGAATCTGCAGCTTGCAGTGAAAGCGCTTCCAGAGGGGAGTCTAATGAGGGCAAACACTTGATGGTAGCAGCTTCCTTGCGGGAGATACTCTCTTTGCCAAAATCGCATTATTAGGCGAAAGTAAGTTACAATTCAGTACCCTATCCTAAAGCTTGCTGTTAGGAGGGAATCTACAGCTTGCAGTGAAAGTGCTTCAAGAGAGGAATCTAACGAGAGCCAGCATTTGATGGTAGCAGCTTCCCTGCGGGAGATAATCTCTTTTCCAATTTGGCATAATTAGCCGCAGTTAAGTTACAATTCAGTACCCTATCCTAAAGCTTGCTGTTAGGAGGGAATCTGCAGCTTGCAGTGAAGGCGCTTCCAGAGGGGAGTCTAACGAGGGCAAACATTTGATGGTAGCAGCTTCCCTGCGGGACATACTCTCTTTGCCAAAATCGCATTATTAGGCGAAAGTAAGATACAATTCAGTACCCTATCCTAAAGCTTGCTGTTAGGAGGGAATCTGCAGCTTGCAGTGAAAGCGCTTCCAGAGGGGAGTCTAATGAGGGCAAACATTTGATGGTAGCAGCTTCCCTGCTGGAGATATTCTCTTTCCCAAAATCGACTTATTAGCCGCAGATAAGTTATAATTCAGTACCCTATCCTAAAGCTTGCTGTTAGGAGGGAATCTGCAGCTTGCAGTGAAAGCGCTTCCAGAGGGGAGTCTAATGAGGGCAAACATTTGATGGTAGCAGCTTCCCTGCGGGAGATATTCTCTTTGCCAAAATCGCATTATTAGTCGAAAGTAAGTTACAATTCAGTACCCTATCCTAAAGCTTGCTGTTAGGAGGGAATCTGCAGCTTGCAGTGAAAGCGCTTCCAGAGGGGAGTCTAATGAGGGCAAACATTTGATGGTAGCAGCTTCCCTGCGGGAGATACTCTCTTTGCCGAAATCACATTATTATGCGAAAGTAAGTTTCAATTCAGTACCCTATCCTAAAGCTTGCTGTTAGGAGGGAATCTGCAGCTTGCAGTGAAAGCGCTTCCAGAGGGGAGTCTAACGAGGGCAAACATTTGATGGTAGCAGCTTCCCTGCGGGAGATACTCTCTTTGCCAAAATCGCATTATTAGGCGAAAGTAAGTTACAATTCAGGACCCTATCCTAAAGCTTGCTGTTAGGAGGGAATCTGCAGCTTGCAGTGAAAGCGCTTCCAGAGGGGAGTCTAACGAGGGCAAACATTTGATGGTAGCAGCTTCCCTGCGGGAGATAATCTCTTTTCCAATTTTGCCTTATTATCCGCAGTTAAGATACAATTCAGTACCCTATCCTAAAGCTTGCTGTTAGGAGGGAATCTGCAGCTTGCAGTGAAAGCGCTTCCAGAGGGGAGTCTAACGAGGGCAAACATTTGATGGTAGCAGCTTCCCTGCGGGAGATACTCTCTTTGCTAAAATCGCATTATTAGGCGAAAGTAAGTTACAATTCAGGACCCTATCCTAAAGCTTGCAGTTAGGAGGGAATCTGCAGCTTGCAGTGAAAGCGCTTCCAGAGGGGAGTCTAATGAGGGCAAACATTTGATGGTAGCAGCTTCCCTGCGGGAGATATTCTCTTTCCCAAAACCGCCTTATTAGCCGCAGTTAAGTTACAATTCAGTACCCTATCCTAAAGCTTGCTGTTAGGAGGGAATCTGCAGCTTGCAGTGAAAGCGCTTCCAGAGGGGAGTCTAATGAGGGCAAACATTTGATGGTAGCAGCTTCCCTGCTGGAGATATTCTCTTTCCCAAAATCGCATTATTAGGCGAAAGTAAGTTACAATTCAGTACCCTATCCTAAAGCTTGCTGTTAGGAGGGAATCTGCAGCTTGCAGTGAAAGCGCTTCCAGAGGGGAGTCTAATGAGGGCAAACATTTGATGGTAGCAGCTTCCCTGCGGGAGAAATTCTCTTTCCCATAATCGCCTTATTAGCCGCAGTTAAGTTACAATTCAGTACACTATCCTAAAGCTTGCTGTTAGGAGGGAATCTGCAGCTTGCAGTGAAAGCGCTTCCAGAGGGGAGTCTAATGAGGGCAAACATTTGATGGTAGCAGCTTCCCTGCGGGAGATACTCTCTTTGCCAAAATCGCATTATTAGGCGAAAGTAAGTTACAATTCAGTACCCTATCCTAAAGCTTGCTGTTAGGAGGGAATCTGCAGCTTGCAGTGAAAGCGCTTCCAGAGGGGAGTCTAATGAGGGGAAGCATTTGATGGTAGCAGCATTCCTGCGGGAGATAGTCTCTTTGCCAAAATCGCATTATTAGGCGAAAGTAAGTTACAATTCAGCACACTATCCTAAAGCTAGCAGTTATGAGGGAATCTGCAGCTTGCAGTGAAAGCGCTTCCAGAGGGGAGTCTAATGAGGGCAAACATTTGATGGTAGCAGCTTCCCTGCGGGAGATACTCTCTTTGCCAAAATCGCCTTTTTAGCCGCAGTTAAGTTACAATTCAGTACACTATCCTAAAGCTTGCTGTTAGGAGGGAATCTGCAGCTTGCAGTGAAAGCGCTTCCAGAGGGGAGTCTAATGAGGGCAAACATTTGATGGTAGCAGCTTCCCTGCGGGAGATACTCTCTTTTCCAATATCGCCTTATTAGCCGCAGTTAAGTTACAATTCAGTACCCTATCCTAAATCTTGCTGTTAGGAGGGAATCTGCAGCTTGCAGTGAAAGCGCTTCCAGAGGGGAGTCTAATGAGGGCAAACATTT
The DNA here is from genome assembly GCF_032191515.1 of Phaenicophaeus curvirostris. NCBI lineage: Eukaryota > Metazoa > Chordata > Aves > Cuculiformes > Cuculidae > Phaenicophaeus > Phaenicophaeus curvirostris. The sequence continues at coordinate 171,677 of NW_027206760.1, read as the reverse complement.
GATGGTAGCAGCTTCCCTGCGGGAGATACTCTCTTTGCTAAAAACGCATTATTAGGCGAAAGTAAGTTACAATTCAGTACCCTATCCTAAAGCTTGCTGTTAGGAGGGAATCTGCAGCTTGCAGAGAAAGCGCTTCCAGAGGGGAGTCTAATGAGGGCAAACATTTGATGGTAGCAGCTTCCCTACGGGAGATACTCTCTTTGCTAAAAACGCATTATTATGCGAAAGTAAGATACAATTCAGTACCCTATCCTAAAGCTTGCTGTTAGGAGGGAATCTGCAGCTTGCAGTGAAAGCGCTTCCAGAGGGGAGTCTAATGAGGGGAAGCATTTGATGGTAGCAGCATTCCTGCGGGAGATACACTCTTTGCCAAAATCGCATTATTAGGCGAAAGTAAGTTACAATTCAGCACCCTATCCTAAAGCTAGCAGTTATGAGGGAATCTGCAGCTTGCAGTGAAAGCGCTTCCAGAGGGGAGTCTAATGAGGGCAAACATTTGATGGTAGCAGCTTCCCTGCGGGAGATACTCTCTTTGCCAAAATCGCATTATTATGCGAAAGTAAGTTTCAATTCAGTACCCTATCCTAAAGCTTGCTGTTAGGAGGGAATCTGCAGCTTGCAGTGAAAGCGCTTCCAGAGGGGAGTCTAACGAGGGCAAACATTTGATGGTAGCAGCTTCCCTGCGGGAGATACTCTCTTTGCCAAAATCACATTATTAGCCGCAGTTAAGATACAATTCAGTACCCTATCCTAAAGCTTGCTGTTAGGAGGGAATCTGCAGCTTGCAGTGAAAGCGCTTCCAGAGGGGAGTCTAATGAGGGCAAACACTTGATGGTAGCAGCTTCCTTGCGGGAGATACTCTCTTTGCCAAAATCGCATTATTAGGCGAAAGTAAGTTACAATTCAGTACCCTATCCTAAAGCTTGCTGTTAGGAGGGAATCTACAGCTTGCAGTGAAAGTGCTTCAAGAGAGGAATCTAACGAGAGCCAGCATTTGATGGTAGCAGCTTCCCTGCGGGAGATAATCTCTTTTCCAATTTGGCATAATTAGCCGCAGTTAAGTTACAATTCAGTACCCTATCCTAAAGCTTGCTGTTAGGAGGGAATCTGCAGCTTGCAGTGAAGGCGCTTCCAGAGGGGAGTCTAACGAGGGCAAACATTTGATGGTAGCAGCTTCCCTGCGGGACATACTCTCTTTGCCAAAATCGCATTATTAGGCGAAAGTAAGATACAATTCAGTACCCTATCCTAAAGCTTGCTGTTAGGAGGGAATCTGCAGCTTGCAGTGAAAGCGCTTCCAGAGGGGAGTCTAATGAGGGCAAACATTTGATGGTAGCAGCTTCCCTGCTGGAGATATTCTCTTTCCCAAAATCGACTTATTAGCCGCAGATAAGTTATAATTCAGTACCCTATCCTAAAGCTTGCTGTTAGGAGGGAATCTGCAGCTTGCAGTGAAAGCGCTTCCAGAGGGGAGTCTAATGAGGGCAAACATTTGATGGTAGCAGCTTCCCTGCGGGAGATATTCTCTTTGCCAAAATCGCATTATTAGTCGAAAGTAAGTTACAATTCAGTACCCTATCCTAAAGCTTGCTGTTAGGAGGGAATCTGCAGCTTGCAGTGAAAGCGCTTCCAGAGGGGAGTCTAATGAGGGCAAACATTTGATGGTAGCAGCTTCCCTGCGGGAGATACTCTCTTTGCCGAAATCACATTATTATGCGAAAGTAAGTTTCAATTCAGTACCCTATCCTAAAGCTTGCTGTTAGGAGGGAATCTGCAGCTTGCAGTGAAAGCGCTTCCAGAGGGGAGTCTAACGAGGGCAAACATTTGATGGTAGCAGCTTCCCTGCGGGAGATACTCTCTTTGCCAAAATCGCATTATTAGGCGAAAGTAAGTTACAATTCAGGACCCTATCCTAAAGCTTGCTGTTAGGAGGGAATCTGCAGCTTGCAGTGAAAGCGCTTCCAGAGGGGAGTCTAACGAGGGCAAACATTTGATGGTAGCAGCTTCCCTGCGGGAGATAATCTCTTTTCCAATTTTGCCTTATTATCCGCAGTTAAGATACAATTCAGTAACCTATCCTAAAGCTTGCTGTTAGGAGGGAATCTGCAGCTTGCAGTGAAAGCGCTTCCAGAGGGGAGTCTAACGAGGGCAAACATTTGATGGTAGCAGCTTCCCTGCGGGAGATACTCTCTTTGCTAAAATCGCATTATTAGGCGAAAGTAAGTTACAATTCAGGACCCTATCCTAAAGCTTGCAGTTAGGAGGGAATCTGCAGCTTGCAGTGAAAGCGCTTCCAGAGGGGAGTCTAATGAGGGCAAACATTTGATGGTAGCAGCTTCCCTGCGGGAGATATTCTCTTTCCCAAAACCGCCTTATTAGCCGCAGTTAAGTTACAATTCAGTACCCTATCCTAAAGCTTGCTGTTAGGAGGGAATCTGCAGCTTGCAGTGAAAGCGCTTCCAGAGGGGAGTCTAATGAGGGCAAACATTTGATGGTAGCAGCTTCCCTGCTGGAGATATTCTCTTTCCCAAAATCGCATTATTAGGCGAAAGTAAGTTACAATTCAGTACCCTATCCTAAAGCTTGCTGTTAGGAGGGAATCTGCAGCTTGCAGTGAAAGCGCTTCCAGAGGGGAGTCTAATGAGGGCAAACATTTGATGGTAGCAGCTTCCCTGCGGGAGAAATTCTCTTTCCCAAAATCGCCTTATTAGCCGCAGTTAAGTTACAATTCAGTACACTATCCTAAAGCTTGCTGTTAGGAGGGAATCTGCAGCTTGCAGTGAAAGCGCTTCCAGAGGGGAGTCTAATGAGGGCAAACATTTGATGGTAGCAGCTTCCCTGCGGGAGATACTCTCTTTTCCAAAATCGCATTATTAGGCGAAAGTAAGTTACAATTCAGTACCCTATCCTAAAGCTTGCTGTTAGGAGGGAATCTGCAGCTTGCAGTGAAAGCGCTTCCAGAGGGGAGTCTAATGAGGGGAAGCATTTGATGGTAGCAGCATTCCTGCGGGAGATAGTCTCTTTGCCAAAATCGCATTATTAGGCGAAAGTAAGTTACAATTCAGCACACTATCCTAAAGCTAGCAGTTATGAGGGAATCTGCAGCTTGCAGTGAAAGCGCTTCCAGAGGGGAGTCTAATGAGGGCAAACATTTGATGGTAGCAGCTTCCCTGCGGGAGATACTCTCTTTGCCAAAATCGCCTTTTTAGCCGCAGTTAAGTTACAATTCAGTACACTATCCTAAAGCTTGCTGTTAGGAGGGAATCTGCAGCTTGCAGTGAAAGCGCTTCCAGAGGGGAGTCTAATGAGGGCAAACATTTGATGGTAGCAGCTTCCCTGCGGGAGATACTCTCTTTTCCAATATCGCCTTATTAGCCGCAGTTAAGTTACAATTCAGTACCCTATCCTAAATCTTGCTGTTAGGAGGGAATCTGCAGCTTGCAGTGAAAGCGCTTCCAGAGGGGAGTCTAATGAGGGCAAACATTTGATGGTAGCAGCTTCCCTGCGGGAGATACTCTCTTTGCTAAAAACGCATTATTAGGCGAAAGTAAGTTACAATTCAGTACCCTATCCTAAAGCTTGCTGTTAGGAGGGAATCTGCAGCTTGCAGAGAAAGCGCTTCCAGAGGGGAGTCTAATGAGGGGAAACATTTGATGGTAGCAGCTTCCCTACGGGAGATACTCTCTTTGCTAAAAACGCATTATTATGCGAAAGTAAGATACAATTCAGTACCCTATCCTAAAGCTTGCTGTTAGGAGGGAATCTGCAGCTTGCAGTGAAAGCGCTTCCAGAGGGGAGTCTAATGAGGGGAAGCATTTGATGGTAGCAGCATTCCTGCGGGAGATACACTCTTTGCCAAAATCGCATTATTAGGCGAAAGTAAGTTACAATTCAGCACCCTATCCTAAAGCTAGCAGTTATGAGGGAATCTTGCAGCTTGCAGTGAAAGCGCTTCCAGAGGGGAGTCTAATGAGGGCAAACATTTGATGGTAGCAGCTTCCCTGCGGGAGACACTCTCTTTGCCAAAATCGCATTATTAGGCGAAAGTAAGTTACAATTCAGTACCCTATCCTAAAGCTTGCTGTTAGGAGGGAATCTGCAGCTTGCAGTGAAAGCGCTTCCAGAGGGGAGTCTAACGAGGGCAAACACTTGATGGTAGCAGCTTCCCTGCGGGAGATACTCTCTTTTCCAAAATCGCATTATTAGCCGCAGTTAAGTTACAATTCAGTACCCTATCATAAACTTGCTGTTAGGAGGGAATCTGCAGCTTGCAGTGAAAGCGCTTCCAGAGGGGAGTCTAACGAGGGCAAACATTTGATGGTAGCAGCTTCCCTGTGGGAGATACTCTCTTTGATAAAATCGCATTATTAGGCGAAAGTAAGTTACAATTCAGTACCCTATCCTAAAGCTTGCTGTTAGGAGGGAATCTGCAGCTTGCAGTGAAAGCGCATCCAGAGGGGAGTCTAACGAGGGCAAACATTTGATGGTAGCAGCTTCCCTGTGGGAGATAGTCTCTTTGATAAAAACGACTTATTAGGCGAAAGTAAGTTACAATTCAGTACCCTATCCTAAAGCTTGCTGTTAGGAGGGAATCTGCAGCTTGCAGTGAAAGCGCTTCCAGAGGGGAGTCTAACGAGGGCAAACATTTGATGGTAGCAGCTTCCCTGTGGGAGATACTCTCTTTGATAAAAACGACTTATTAGGCAAAAGTAAGTTACAATTCAGTACCCTATCCTAAAGCTTGCTGTTAGGAGGGAATCTGCAGCTTGCAGTGAAAGCGCTTCCAGAGGGGAGTCTAATGAGGGCAAACATTTGATGGTAGCAGCTTCCCTGCGGGAGATACTCTCTTTCCCATAATCTCTTTATTAGGCGTAAGTAAGTTACAATTCAGTACACTATCCTAAAGCTTGCTGTTAGGAGGGAATCTGCAGCTTGCAGTGAAAGCGCTTCCAGAGGGGAGTCTAATGAGGGCAAACACTTGATGGTAGCAGCTTCCTTGCGGGAGATACTCTCTTTGCAAAAATCGCATTATTAGGCAAAAGTAAGTTACAATTCAGTACCCTATCCTAAAGCTTGCTGTTAGGAGGGAATCTGCAGCTTGCAGTGAAAGTGCTTCAAGAGAGGAATCTAACGAGAGCCAGCATTTGATGGTAGCAGCTTCCCTGCGGCGATAATCTGTTTTCCAATTTTGCATAATTAGCCGCAGTTAAGATACAATTCAGTACCCTATCCTAAAGCTTGCTGTTAGGAGGGAATCTGCAGCTTGCAGTGAAAGCGCTTCCAGAGGGGAGTCTAACGAGGGCAAACATTTGATGGTAGCAGCTTCCCTACGGGACATACTCTCTTTGCCAAAATCGCATTATTAGGCGAAAGTAAGATACAATTCAGGACCCTATCCTAAAGCTTGCTGTTAGGAGGGAATCTGCAGCTTGCAGTGAAAGCGCTTCCAGAGGGGAGTCTAATGAGGGCAAACATTTGATGGTAGCAGCTTCCCTGCGGGAGATACTCTCTTTTCCAATATCGCCTTATTAGCCGCAGTTAAGTTACAATTCAGTACCCTATCCTAAAGCTTGCTGTTAGGAGGGAATCTGCAGCTTGCAGTGAAAGCGCTTCCAGAGGGGAGTCTAATGAGGGCAAACATTTGATGGTAGCAGCTTCCCTGCTGGAGATAGTCTCTTTTACAAAATCGCCTTATTAGCCGCAGATAAGATATAATTCAGTACCCTATCCTAAAGCTTGCTGTTAGGAGGGAATCTGCAGCTTGCAGTGAAAGCGCTTCCAGAGGGGAGTCTAATGAGGGCAAACATTTGATGGTAGCAGCTTCCCTGCGGGAGATACTCTCTTTGCCAAAATCGCATTATTAGGCGAAAGTAAGTTACAATTCAGTACCCTATCCTAAAGCTTGCTGTTAGGAGGGAATCTGCAGCTTGCAGTGAAAGCGCTTCCAGAGGGGAGTCTAATGAGGGGAAGCATTTGATGGTAGCAGCATTCCTGCGGGAGATAGTCTCTTTGCCAAAATCGCATTATTAGGCGAAAGTAAGTTACAATTCAGCACACTATCCTAAAGCTAGCAGTTATGAGGGAATCTGCAGCTTGCAGTGAAAGCGCTTCCAGAGGGGAGTCTAATGAGGGCAAACATTTGATGGTAGCAGCTTCCCTGCGGGAGATACTCTCTTTGCCAAAATCGCCTTTTTAGCCGCAGTTAAGTTACTATTCAGTACCCTATCCTAAAGCTTGCTGTTAGGAGGGAATCTGCAGCTTGCAGTGAAAGCGCTTCCAGAGGGGAGTCTAATGAGGGCAAACATTTGATGGTAGCAGCTTCCCTGCGGGAGATACTCTCTTTTCCAATATCGCCTTATTAGCCGCAGTTAAGTTACAATTCAGTACCCTATCCTAAAGCTTGCTGTTAGGAGGGAATCTGCAGCTTGCAGTGAAAGCGCTTCCAGAGGGGAGTCTAATGAGGGCAAACATTTGATGGTAGCAGCTTCCCTGCGGGAGATACTCTCTTTGCTAAAAACGCATTATTAGGCGAAAGTAAGTTACAATTCAGTACCCTATCCTAAAGCTTGCTGTTAGGAGGGAATCTGCAGCTTGCAGAGAAAGCGCTTCCAGAGGGGAGTCTAATGAGGGGAAACATTTGATGGTAGCAGCTTCCCTGCGGGAGATACTCTCTTTGCTAAAAAAGCATTATTATGCGAAAGTAAGATACAATTCAGTACCCTATCCTAAAGCTTGCTGTTAGGAGGGAATCTGCAGCTTGCAGTGAAAGCGCTTCCAGAGGGGAGTCTAATGAGGGGAAGCATTTGATGGTAGCAGCATTCCTGCGGGAGATACACTCTTTGCCAAAATCGCATTATTAGGCGAAAGTAAGTTACAATTCAGCACCCTATCCTAAAGCTAGCAGTTATGAGGGAATCTGCAGCTTGCAGTGAAAGCGCTTCCAGAGGGGAGTCTAATGAGGGCAAACATTTGATGGTAGCAGCTTCCCTGCGGGAGACACTCTCTTTGCCAAAATCGCATTATTAGGCGAAAGTAAGTTACAATTCAGGACCCTATCCTAAAGCTTGCTGTTAGGAGGGAATCTGCAGCTTGCAGTGAAAGCGCTTCCAGAGGGGAGTCTAACGAGGGCAAACACTTGATGGTAGCAGCTTCCCTGCGGGAGATACTCTCTTTTCCAAAATCGCATTATTAGCCGCAGTTAAGTTACAATTCAGTACCCTATCATAAACTTGCTGTTAGGAGGGAATCTGCAGCTTGCAGTGAAAGCGCTTCCAGAGGGGAGTCTAACGAGGGCAAACATTTGATGGTAGCAGCTTCCCTGTGGGAGATACTCTCTTTGATAAAATCGCATTATTAGGCGAAAGTAAGTTACAATTCAGTACCCTATCCTAAAGCTTGCTGTTAGGAGGGAATCTGCAGCTTGCAGTGAAAGCGCATCCAGAGGGGAGTCTAACGAGGGCAAACATTTGATGGTAGCAGCTTCCCTGTGGGAGATACTCTCTTTGATAAAAACGACTTATTAGGCGAAAGTAAGTTACAATTCAGTACCCTATCCTAAAGCTTGCTGTTAGGAGGGAATCTGCAGCTTGCAGTGAAAGCGCTTCCAGAGGGGAGTCTAACGAGGGCAAACATTTGATGGTAGCAGCTTCCCTGTGGGAGATACTCTCTTTGATAAAAACGACTTATTAGGCAAAAGTAAGTTACAATTCAGTACCCTATCCTAAAGCTTGCTGTTAGGAGGGAATCTGCAGCTTGCAGTGAAAGCGCTTCCAGAGGGGAGTCTAATGAGGGCAAACATTTGATGGTAGCAGCTTGCCTGCGGGAGATACTCTCTTTCCCATAATCTCTTTATTAGGCGTAAGTAAGTTACAATTCAGTACCCTATCCTAAAGCTTGCTGTTAGGAGGGAATCTGCAGCTTGCAGTGAAAGCGCTTCCAGAGGGGAGTCTAATGAGGACAAACACTTGATGGTAGCAGCTTCCTTGCGGGAGATACTCTCTTTGCCAAAATCGCGTTATTAGTTGAATGTAAGTTACAATTCAGTACCCTATCCTAAAGCTTGCTGTTAGGAGGGAATCTGCAGCTTGCAGTGAAAGTGCTTCAAGAGAGGAATCTAACGAGAGCCAGCATTTGATGGTAGCAGCTTCCCTGCGGCGATAATCTGTTTTCCAATTTTGCATAATTAGCCGCAGTTAAGATACAATTCAGTACCCTATCCTAAAGCTTGCTGTTAGGAGGGAATCTGCAGCTTGCAGTGAAAGCGCTTCCAGAGGGGAGTCTAATGAGGGCAAACATTTGATGGTAGAAGCTTCCCTGCGGGATATACTCTCTTTGCCAAAATCGCATTATTAGGCGAAAGTAAGATACAATTCAGGACCCTATCCTAAAGCTTGCTGTTAGGAGGGAATCTGCAGCTTGCAGTGAAAGCGCTTCCAGAGGGGAGTCTAATGAGGGCAAACATTTGATGGTAGCAGCTTCCCTGCGGGAGAAAGTCTCTTTGCTAAAATCGCATTATTAAGCGAAAGTAAGATACAATTCAGTACCCTTTCCTAAAGATTGCTGTTAGGAGGGAATCTGCAGCTTGCAGTGAAAGCGCTTCCAGAGGCGAGTCTAATGAGGGCAAACATTTGATGGTAGCAGCTTCCCTGCTGGAGATAGTCTCTTTTACAAAATCGCCTTATTAGCCGCAGATAAGATATAATTCAGTACCCTATCCTAAAGCTTGCTGTTAGGAGGGAATCTGCAGCTTGCAGTGAAAGCGCTTCCAGAGGGGAGTCTAATGAGGGCAAACATTTGATGGTAGCAGCTTCCCTGCGGGAGATACTCTCTTTGCCAAAATCGCATTATTAGGCGAAAGTAAGTTACAATTCAGTACCCTATCCTAAAGCTTGCTGTTAGGAGGGAATCTGCAGCTTGCAGTGAAAGCGCTTCCAGAGGGGAGTCTAATGAGGGCAAACATTTGATGGTAGCAGCTTTCCTGCGGGAGATTGTCTCTTTTCCAAAATCGCATTATTAGGCGAAAGTAAGTTACAATTCAGTACCCTATCCTAAAGCTTGCTGTTAGGAGGGAATCTGCAGCTTGCAGTGAAAGCGCTTCCAGAGGGGAGTCTAACGAGGGCAAACATTTGATGGTAGCAGCTTCCCTGCGGGAGATACTCTCTTTGCCAAAATCGCATTATTAGCCGCAGTTAAGTTACAATTCAGTACCCTATCCTAAAGCTTGCTGTTAGGAGGGAATCTGCAGCTTGCAGTGAAAGCGCTTCCAGAGGGGAGTCTAACGAGGGCAAACATTTGATGGTAGCAGCTTCCCTGCGGGACATACTCTCTTTGCCAAAATCGCATTATTAGGCGAAAGTAAGATACAATTCAGGACCCTATCCTAAAGCTTGCTGTTAGGAGGGAATCTGCAGCTTGCAGTGAAAGCGCTTCCAGAGGGGAGTCTAATGAGGGCAAACATTTGATGGTAGCAGCTTCCCTGCTGGAGATATTCTCTTTCCCAAAATCGACTTATTAGCCGCAGATAAGTTATAATTCAGTACCCTATCCTAAAGCTTGCTGTTAGGAGGGAATCTGCAGCTTGCAGTGAAAGCGCTTCCAGAGGGGAGTCTAATGAGGGCAAAGATTTGATGGTAGCAGCTTCCCTGCGGGAGATAATCTCTTTTCCAATTTTGCCTTATTATCTGCAGTTAAGATACAATTCAGTACCCTATCCTAAAGCTTGCTGTTAGGAGGGAATCTGCAGCTTGCAGTGAAAGCGCTTCCAGAGGGGAGTCTAACGAGGGCAAACATTTGATGGTAGCAGCTTCCCTGCGGGAGATACTCTCTTTGCTAAAATCGCATTATTAGGCGAAAGTAAGTTACAATTCAGGACCCTATCCTAAAGCTTGCTGTTAGGAGGGAATCTGCAGCTTGCAGTGAAAGCGCTTCCAGAGGGGAGTCTAATGAGGGCAAACATTTGATGGTAGCAGCTTCCCTGCGGGAGATAGTCTCTTTGCCAAAATCGCATTATTTGGCAAAAGTAAGTTACAATTCAGGACCCTATCCTAAAGCTTGCTGTTAGGAGGGAATCTGCAGCTTGCAGTGAAAGCGCTTCCAGAGGGGAGTCTAATGAGGGCAAACATTTGATGGTAGCAGCTTCCCTGCTGGAGATATTCTCTTTCCCAAAATCGCCTTATTAGCCGCAGATAAGTTACAATTCAGTACCCTATCCTAAAGCTTGCTGTTAGGAGGGAATCTGCAGCTTGCAGTGAAAGCGCTTCCAGAGGGGAGTCTAATGAGGGCAAACATTTGATGGTAGCAGCTTCCCTGCGGGAGATACTCTCTTTGCCAATATCGCATTATTAGCCGCAGTTAAGATACAATTCAGTACCCTATCCTAAAGCTTGCTGTTAGGAGGGAATCTGCAGCTTGCAGTGAAAGCGCTTCCAGAGGGGAGTCTAATGAGGGGAAGCATTTGATGGTAGCAGCATTCCTGCGGGAGATAGTCTCTTTGCCAAAATCGCATTATTAGGCGAAAGTAAGTTACAATTCAGCACACTATCCTAAAGCTAGCAGTTATGAGGGAATCTGCAGCTTGCAGTGAAAGCGCTTCCAGAGGGGAGTCTAATGAGGGCAAACATTTGATGGTAGCAGCTTCCCTGCGGGAGATACTCTCTTTGCCAAAATCGCCTTTTTAGCCGCAGTTAAGTTACAATTCAGTACCCTATCCTAAAGCTTGCTGTTAGGAGGGAATCTGCAGCTTGCAGTGAAAGCGCTTCCAGAGGGGAGTCTAATGAGGGCAAACATTTGATGGTAGCAGCTTCCCTGCGGGAGATACTCTCTTTTCCAATATCGCCTTATTAGCCGCAGTTAAGTTACAATTCAGTACCCTATCCTAAAGCTTGCTGTTAGGAGGGAATCTGCAGCTTGCAGTGAAAGCGCTTCCAGAGGGGAGTCTAATGAGGGCAAACATTTGATGGTAGCAGCTTCCCTGCGGGAGATACTCTCTTTGCTAAAAACGCATTATTAGGCAAAAGTAAGTTACAATTCAGTACCCTATCCTAAAGCTTGCTGTTAGGAGGGAATCTGCAGCTTGCAGAGAAAGCGCTTCCAGAGGGGAGTCTAATGAGGGGAAACATTTGATGGTAGCAGCTTCCCTGCGGGAGATACTCTCTTTGCTAAAAACGCATTATTATGCGAAAGTAAGATACAATTCAGTACCCTATCCTAAAGCTTGCTGTTAGGAGGGAATCTGCAGCTTGCAGTGAAAGCGCTTCCAGAGGGGAGTCTAATGAGGGCAAACATTTGATGGTAGCAGCTTCCCTGCTGGAGATATTCTCTTTCCCAAAATCGCCTTATTAGCCGCAGATAAGTTACAATTCAGTACCCTATCCTAAAGCTTGCTGTTAGGAGGGAATCTGCAGCTTGCAGTGAAAGCGCTTCCAGAGGGGAGTCTAATGAGGGCAAACATTTGATGGTAGCAGCTTCCCTGCGGGAGATACTCTCTTTGCCAATATCGCATTATTAGCCGCAGTTAAGATACAATTCAGTACCCTATCCTAAAGCTTGCTGTTAGGAGGGAATCTGCAGCTTGCAGTGAAAGCGCTTCCAGAGGGGAGTCTAACGAGGGCAAACATTTGATGGTAGCAGCTTCCCTGCGGGAGATATTCTCTTTGCCAAAATCGCCTTATTAGCCGCAGTTAAGTTACAATTCAGTACCCTATCCTAAAGCTTGCTGTTAGGAGGGAATCTGCAGCTTGCAGTGAAAGCGCTTCCAGAGGGGAGTCTAATGAGGGGAAGCATTTGATGGTAGCAGCATTCCTGCGGGAGATAGTCTCTTTGCCAAAATCGCATTATTAGGCGAAAGTAAGTTACAATTCAGTACCCTATCCTAAAGCTAGCAGTTATGAGGGAATCTGCAGCTTGCAGTGAAAGCGCTTCCAGAGGGGAGTCTAATGAGGGCAAACATTTGATGGTAGCAGCTTCCCTGCGGGAGATACTCTCTTTGCCAAAATCGCCTTTTTAGCCGCAGTTAAGTTACAATTCAGTACCCTATCCTAAAGCTTGCTGTTAGGAGGGAATCTGCAGCTTGCAGTGAAAGCGCTTCCAGAGGGGAGTCTAATGAGGGCAAACATTTGATGGTAGCAGCTTCCCTGCGGGAGATACTCTCTTTGCCAAAATCGCATTATTAGGCGAAAGTAAGTTACAATTCAGTACACTATCCTAAAGCTTGCTGTTAGGAGGGAATCTGCAGCTTGCAGTGAAAGTGCTTCAAGAGAGGAATCTAACGAGAGCCAACATTTGATGGTAGCAGCTTCCCTGTGGGAGATATTCTCTTTGCCAAAATCGCCTTATTAGGCGAAAGTAAGTTACAATTCAGTACCCTATCCTAAAGCTTGCTGTTAGGAGGGAATCTGCAGCTTGCAGTGAAAGCGCTTCCAGAGGGGAGTCTAACGAGAACAAACATTTGATGGTAGCAGCTTCCCTGCGGGAGATACTCTCTTTGCCAAAATCGCATTATTAGCCGCAGTTAAGTTACAATTCAGTACCCTATCCTAAAGCTTGCTGTTAGGAGGGAATCTGCAGCTTGCAGTGAAAGCGCTTCCAGAGGGGAGTCTAACGAGGGCAAACATTTGATGGTAGCAGCTTCCCTGCGGGAGATAATCTCTTTTCCAATTTTGCCTTATTATCCGCAGTTAAGATACAATTCAGTACCCTATCCTAAAGCTTGCTGTTAGGAGGGAATCTGCAGCTTGCAGTGAAAGCGCTTCCAGAGGGGAGTCTAACGAGGGCAAACATTTGATGGTAGCAGCTTCCCTGCGGGACATACTCTCTTTGCCAAAATCGCATTATTAGGCGAAAGTAACATACAATTCAGGACCCTATCCTAAAGCTTGCTGTTAGGAGGGAATCTGCAGCTTGCAGTGAAAGCGCTTCCAGAGGGGAGTCTAATGAGGGCAAACATTTGATGGTAGCAGCTTCCCTGCTGGAGATATTCTCTTTCCCACAATCGCCTTATTAGCCGCAGATAAGTTACAATTCAGTACACTATCCTAAAGCTTGCTGTTAGGAGGGAATCTGCAGCTTGCAGTGAAAGCGCTTCCAGAGGGGAGTCTAATGAGGGCAAACATTTGATGGTACCAGCTTCCCTGCGGGAGATATTCTCTTTCCCAAAATCGCCTTATTAGCCGCAGATAAGTTACAATTCAGTACCCTATCCTAAAGCTTGCTGTTAGGAGGGAATCTGCAGCTTGCAGTGAAAGCGCTTCCAGAGGGGAGTCTAATGAGGGCAAACATTTGATGGTAGCAGCTTCCCTGCGGGAGATACTCTCTTTTCCAATATCGCCTTATTAGCCGCAGTTAAGATACAATTCAGTACCCTATCCTAAAGCTTGCTGTTAGGAGGGAATCTGCAGCTTGCAGTGAAAGCGCTTCCAGAGGGGAGTCTAATGAGGGGAAGCATTTGATGGTAGCAGCATTCCTGCGGGAGATACTCTCTTTGCCAAAATCGCATTATTAGGCGAAAGTAAGTTACAATTCAGTACCTTATCCTAAAGCTAGCAGTTATGAGGGAATCTGCAGATTGCAGTGAAAGCGCTTCCAGAGGGGAGTCTAATGAGGGCAAACATTTGATGGTAGCAGCTTCCCTGCGGGAGATACTCTCTTTGCCAAAATCGCAGTATTAGGCGAAAGTAAGTTACAATTCAGTACCCTATCCTAAAGCTTGCTGTTAGGAGGGAATCTGCAGCTTGCAGTGAAAGCGCTTCCAGAGGGGAGTCTAACGAGGGCAAACATTTGATGGTAGCAGCTTCCCTGCGGGAGATACTCTCTTTGCCAAAATCGCATTATTAGCCGCAGTTAAGTTACAATTCAGTACACTATCATAAACTTGCTGTTAGGAGGGAATCTGCAGCTTGCAGTGAAAGCGCTTCCAGAGGGGAGTCTAATGAGGGAAAACATTTGATGTTAGCAGCTTCCCTGCGGGAGATACTCTCTTTGCCAAAATCGCCTTATTAGCCGCAGTTAAGATACAATTCAGTACCCTATGCTAAAGCTTGCTGTTAGGAGGGAATCTGGAGCTTGCAGTGAAAGCGCTTCCAGAGGGGAGTCTAATGAGGGCAAACATTTGATGGTAGCAGCTTCCCTGTGGGAGATAGTCTCTTTTACAAAATCACATTATTAGGCGAAAGTAAGTTACAATTCAGTACACTATCCTAAAGCTTGCTGTTAGGAGGGAATCTGCAGCTTGCAGTGAAAGCGCTTCCAGAGGGGAGTCTAACGAGGGCAAACATTTGATGGTAGCAGCTTCCCTGCGGGAGATACTCTCTTTTCCAATATCGCCTTATTAGCCGCATTTAGGTTACAATTCAGTACCCTATCCTAAAGATTGCTGTTAGGAGGGAATCTGCAGCTTGCAGTGAAAGTGCTTCAAGAGAGGAATCGAACGAGAGCCAGCATTTGATGGTAGAAGCTTCCCTGTGGGAGATAGTCTCTTTTACAAAATCGCATTATTAGGCGAAAGTAAGATACAATTCAGTACATTATCCTAAAGCTTGCTGTTAGGAGGGAATCTGCAGCTTGCAGTGAAAGCGCTTCCAGAGGGGAGTCTAACGAGGTGAAACATTTGATGGTAGCAGCTTCCCTGCGGGAGATACTCTCTTTGCCAAAATCGCATTATTAGGCGAAAATAAGTTACAATTCAGTACCCTATCCTAAAGCTTGCTGTTAGGAGGGAATCTGCAGCTTGCAGTGAAAGCGCTTCCAGAGGGGAGTCTAAGGAGGGCAAACATTTGATGGTAGCAGCTTCCCTGTGGGAGATACTCTCTTTGTTAAAAACGCATTTTTAGGCGAAAGTAAGTTACAATTCAGTACCCTATCCTAAAGCTTGCTGTTAGGAGGGAATCTGCAGCTTGCAGTGAAAGCGCTTCCAGAGGGGAGTCTAATGAGGGCAAACATTTGATGGTAGCAGCTTCCCTGCGGGAGATACTCTCTTTGCCAAAATCGCATTATTAGCTGCAGTTATGATACAATTCAGTACCCTATCCTAAAGCTTGCTGTTAGGAGGGAATCTGCAGCTTGCAGTGAAAGTGCTTCAAGAGAGGAATCTAACAAGAGCCAGCATTTGATGGTAGCAGCTTCCCTGTGGGAGATATTCTCTTTGCCAAAATCGCATTATTAGGCGAAAGTAAGTTACAATTCAGGACCCTATCCTAAAGCTTGCTGTTAGGAGGGAATCTGCAGCTTGCAGTGAAAGCGCTTCCAGAGGGGAGTCTAATGAGGGCAAACATTTGATGGTAGCAGGTTCCCTGCGGGAGATACTCTCTTTGCAAAAATCGCATTATTAGGCGAAAGAAAGATACAATTCAGTACCCTATCCTACAGCTTGCTGTTAGGAGGGAATCTGCAGCTTGCAGTGAAAGCGCTTCCAGAGGGGAGTCTAACGAGGGCAAACATTTGATGGTAGAAGCTTCCCTGCGGGAGATACTCTCTTTGCCAAAATCGCATTATTAGGCGAAAGTAAGTTACAATTCAGCACCCTATCCTAAAGCTTGCTGTTAGGAGGGAATCTGCAGCTTGCAGTGAAAGCGCTTCCAGAGGGGAGTCTAACGAGGGCAAACATTTGATGGTAGCAGCTTCCCTGTGAGAGATACTCTCTTTGCTAAAAACGCCTTATTAGCCGCAGTTAAGTTACAATTCAGTACCCTATCCTAAAGCTTGCTGTTAGGAGGGAATCTGCAGCTTGCAGTGAA
The DNA here is from genome assembly GCF_032191515.1 of Phaenicophaeus curvirostris. NCBI lineage: Eukaryota > Metazoa > Chordata > Aves > Cuculiformes > Cuculidae > Phaenicophaeus > Phaenicophaeus curvirostris. The sequence goes on along the minus strand of NW_027206760.1, from coordinate 155,949 downwards.
AGCGCTTCCAGAGGGGAGTCTAATGAGGGCAAACATTTGATGGTAGCAGCTTCCCTGCGGGAGATACTCTCTTTGTTAAAAACGCATTTTTAGGCGAAAGTAAGATACAATTCAGTACCCTATCCTAAAGCTTGCTGTTAGGAGGGAATCTTCAGCTTGCAGTGAAAGCACTTCCAGAGGGGAGTCTAATGAGGGCAATCATTTGATGTTAGCAGCTTCCCTGCGGGAGATACTCTCTTTGCCAAAATCGCAATATTAGCTGCAGTTAAGATACAATTCAGTACCTTATGCTAAAGCTTGCTGTTTAGGAGGGAATCTGCAGCTTGCAGTGAAAGCGCTTCCAGAGGGGAGTCTAATGAGGGCAAACACTTGATGGTAGCAGCTTCCTTGCAGGAGATACTCTCTTTGCCACAATCGCATTATTAGGCGAAAGTAAGTTACAATTCAGTACCCTATCCTAAAGCTTGCTGTTAGGAGGGAATCTGCAGCTTGCAGTGAAAGTGCTTCAAGAGAGGAATCTAACGAGGGCAAAAATTTGATGGTAGCAGCTTCCCTGTGGGAGATATTCTCCTTTCCAAAATCGCATTATTAGGCGAAAGTAAGTTACAATTCAGTACCCTATCCTAAAGCTTGCTGTTAGGAGGGAATCTGAAGCTTGCAGAGAAAGCGCTTCCAGAGGGGAGTCTAACGAGGGCAAACATTTGATGGTAGCAGCTTCCCTGCGGGAGATACTCTCTTTGCCAAAATCGCATTATTAGGCGAAAGTAAGGTACAATTCAGTACCCTATCCTAAAGCTTGCTGTTAGGAGGGAATCTGCAGCTTGCAGTGAAAGCGCTTCCAGAGGGGAGTCTAATGAGGGCAAACATTTGATGGTAGCAGCTTTCCTGCGGGAGACAGTCTCTTTTCCATAATCGCATTATTAGGCGAAAGTAAGTTACAATTCAGTACCCTATCCTAAAGCTTGCTGTTAGGAGGGAGTCTGCAGCTTGCAGTGAAAGCGCTTCCAGAGGGGAGTCTAATGAGGGCAAACATTTGATGGTAGCAGCTTCCCTGCGGGAGATATTATCTTTGGAAATACCGCATTATTAGGCGAAAGTAAGTTACAATTCAGTACCCTATCCTAAAGCTTGCTGTTAGGAGGGAATCTGCAGCTTGCAGTGAAAGCGCTTCCAGAGGGGAGTCTAATGAGGTGAAGCATTTGATGGTAGCAGCATTCTTGCGGGAGATAATCTCTTTGCCAAAATCGCATTATTAGGCGAAAGTAAGTTACAATTCAGCACAATATCCTAAAGTTAGCAGTTATGAGGGAATCTGCAGCTTGCAGTGAAAGCGCTTCCAGAGGGGAGTCTAATGAGGGAAAACATTTGATGGTAGCAGCTTCCCTGCGGGAGACACTATCTTTGCCAAAATCGCATTATTAGGCGAAAGTAAGTTACAATTCAGTACCCTATCCTAAAGCTTGCTGTTAGGAGGGAATCTGCAGCTTGCAGTGAAAGCGCTTCCAGAGGGGAGTCTAACGAGGGCAAACATTTGATGGTAGCAGCTTCCCTGCGGGAGATACTCTCTTTGCCAAAATCGCATTATTAGCCGCAGTTAAGTTACAATTCAGTACCCTATCATAAACTTGCTGTTAGGAGGGAATCTGCAGCTTGCAGTGAAAGCACTTCCAGAGGGGAGTCTAATGAGGGCAAACATTTGATGGTAGCAGCTTCCCTGCGGGAGATACTCTCTTTGCCAAAATCGCAATATTAGCTGCAGTTAAGATACAATTCAGTACCTTATGCTAAAGCTTGCTGTTAGGAGGGAATCTGCAGCTTGCAGTGAAAGCGCTTCCAGAGGGGAGTCTAATGAGGGCAAACACTTGATGGTAGCAGCTTCCTTGCAGGAGATACTCTCTTTGCCAAAATCGCATTATTAGGCGAAAGTAAGTTACAATTCAGTACCCTATCCTAAAGCTTGCTGTTAGGAGGGAATCTGCAGCTTGCAGTGAAAGTGCTTCAAGAGAGGAATCTAACGAGGGCAAAAATTTGATGGTAGCAGCTTCCCTGTGGGAGATAGTCTCCTTTCCAAAATCGCATTATTAGGCGAAAGTAAGTTAAAATTCAGTACCCTATCCTAAAGCTAGCTGTTAGGAGGGAATCTGAAGCTTGCAGAGAAAGCGCTTCCAGAGGGTAGTCTAACGAGGGCAAACATTTGATGGTAGCAGCTTCCCTGCGGGAGATACTCTCTTTGCCAAAATCGCATTATTAGGCGAAAGTAAGTTACAATTCAGTACCCTATCCTAAAGCTTGCTGTTAGGAGGGAATCTGCAGCTTGCAGTGAAAGCGCTTCCAGAGGGGAGTCTAATGAGGGCAAACATTTGATGGTAGCAGCTTTCCTGCGGGAGACAGTCTCTTTTCCATAATCGCATTATTAGGCGAAAGTAAGTTACAATTCAGTACCCTATCCTAAAGCTTGCTGTTAGGAGGGAGTCTGCAGCTTGCAGTGAAAGCGCTTCCAGAGGGGAGTCTAATGAGGGCAAACATTTGATGGTAGCAGCTTCCCTGCGGGAGATATTATCTTTGGAAATATCGCATTATTAGGCGAAAGTAAGTTACAATTCAGTACCCTATCCTAAAGCTTGCTGTTAGGAGGGAATCTGCAGCTTGCAGTGAAAGCGCTTCCAGAGGGGAGTCTAATGAGGGCAAACATTTGATGGTAGCAGCTTCCTTGCGGGAGATACTCTCTTTGCCATAATCGCACTATTAGGCGAAAGTAAGTTACAATTAAGTGCCCTATCCTAAAGCTTGCTGTTAGGAGGGAATCTGCAGCTTGCAGTGAAAGCGCTTCCAGAGGGGAGTCTAACGAGGGAAAACATTTGATGGTAGCAGCTTCCCTGCGGGAGATACTCTCTTTGTAAAAACACATTATTAGGCGAAAGTAAGTTACAATTCAGTACCCTATTCTAAAGCTTGCTGTTAGGAGGGAATCTGCAGCTTGCAGTGAAAGCGCTTCCAGAGGGGAGTCTAATGAGGTGAAGCATTTGATGGTAGCAGCATTCCTGCGGGAGATAATCTCTTTGCCAAAATCGCATTATTAGGCGAAAGTAAGTTACAATTCAGCACCCTATCCTAAAGCTAGCAGTTATGAGGGAATCTGCAGCTTGCAGTGAAAGCGCTTCCAGAGGGGAGTCTAATGAGGGCAAACATTTGATGGTAGCAGCTTCCCTGCGGGAGACACTATCTTTGCCAAAATCGCATTATTAGGCGAAAGTAAGTTACAATTCAGTACCCTATCCTAAAGCTTGCTGTTAGGAGGGAATCTGCAGCTTGCAGTGAAAGCGCTTCCAGAGGGGAGTCTAACGAGGGCAAACATTTGATGGTAGCAGCTTCCCTGCGGGAGATACTCTCTTTTCCAAAATCGCATTATTAGCCGCAGTTAAGATACAATTCAGTACCCTATGCTAAAGCTTGCTGTTAGGAGGGAATCTGCAGCTTGCAGTGAAAGCGCTTCCAGAGGGGAGTCTAATGAGGGCAAACATTTGATGGTAGCAGCTTCCCTGCGGGAGATACTCTCTTTGCCAAAATCGCATTATTAGGCGAAAGTAAGTTACAATTCAGTACACTATCCTAAAGCTTGCTGTTAGGAGGGAATCTGCAGCTTGCAGTGAAAGTGCTTCAAGAGAGGAATCTAACGAGAGCCAACATTTGATGGTAGCAGCTTCCCTGTGGGAGATATTCTCTTTGCCAAAATCGCCTTATTAGGCGAAAGTAAGTTACAATTCAGTACCCTATCCTAAAGCTTGCTGTTAGGAGGGAATCTGCAGCTTGCAGTGAAAGCGCTTCCAGAGGGGAGTCTAACGAGGGCAAAGATTTGATGGTAGCAGCTTCCTTGTGGGAGATACTCTCTTTGATATAAACGCCTTATTAAGCGAAAGTAAGTTACAATTCAGTACCCTATCCTAAAGCTTGCTGTTAGGAGGGAATCTGCAGCTTGCAGTGAAAGCGCTTCCATAGGGGAGTCTAACGAGGGCAAACGTTTGATGGTAACAGCTTCCCTGTGGGAGATACTCTCTTTGCCATAATCGCATTATTAGGCGAAAGTGAGTTACAATTCAGTACCCTATCCTAAAGCTTGCTGTTAGGAGGGAATCTGCAGCTTGCAGTGAAAGCGCTTCCAGAGGGGAGTCTAATGAGGGCAAACATTTGATGGTAGCAGCTTCCCTGCGGGAGATACTCTCTTTGCCAAAATTGCATTATTAGCCGCAGTTAAGATACAATTCAGTACCCTATGCTAAAGCTTGCTGTTAGGAGGGAATCTGGAGCTTGCAGTGAAAGCGCTTCCAGAGGGGAGTCTAATGAGGGCAAACATTTGATGGTAGCAGCTTCCTTGCGGGAGATACTCTCTTTGCCATAATCGCACTATTAGGCGAAAGTAAGTTACAATTAAGTGCCCTATCCTAAAGCTTGCTGTTAGGAGGGAATTTGCAGCTTGCAGTGAAAGCGTTTCCAGAGGGGAGTCTAACGAGTGAAAACATTTGATGGTAGCAGCTTCCCTGCGGGAGATACTCTCTTTGTTAAATACGCATTATTAGGCGAAAGTAAGTTACAATTCAGTACCCTATTCTAAAGCTTGCTGTTAGGAGGGAATCTGCAGCTTGCAGTGAAAGCGCTTCCAGAGGGGAGTATAATGAGGGGAAGCATTTGATGGTAGCAGCATTCCTGCGGGAGATAATCTCTTTGCCAAAATCGCATTATTAGGCGAAAGTAAGTTACAATTCAGCACCCTATCCTAAAGCTAGCAGTTATGAGGGAATCTGCAGCTTGCAGTGAAAGCGCTTCCAGAGGGGAGTCTAATGAGGGCAAACATTTGATGGTAGCAGCTTCCCTGCGGGAGACACTCTCTTTGCCAAAATCGCATTATTAGGCGAAAGTAAGTTACAATTCAGTACCCTATCCTAAAGCTTGCTGTTAGGAGGGAATCTGCAGCTTGCAGTGAAAGCGCTTCCAGAGGGGAGTCTAACGAGGGCAAACATTTGATGGTAGCAGCTTCCCTGCGGGAGATACTCTCTTTTCCAAAATCGCATTATTAGCCGCAGTTAAGTTACAATTCAGTACCCTATCATAAACTTGCTGTTAGGAGGGAATCTGCAGCTTGCAGTGAAAGCGCTTCCAGAGGGGAGTCTAATGAGGGAAAACATTTGATGTTAGCAGCTTCCCTGCGGGAGATACTCTCTTTGCCAAAATCGCCTTATTAGCCGCAGTTAAGGTACAATTCAGTACACTATGCTAAAGCTTGCTGTTAGGAGGGAATCTGGAGCTTGCAGTGAAAGCGCTTCCAGAGGGGAGTCTAATGAGGGCAAACATTTGATGGTAGCAGCTTCCCTGCGGGAGATACTCTCTTTGCCAAAATCGCATTATTAGGCGAAAGTAAGTTACAATTCAGTACACTATCCTAAAGCTTGCTGTTAGGAGGGAATCTGCAGCTTGCAGTGAAAGTGCTTCAAGAGAGGAATCTAACGAGAGCCAACATTTGATGGTAGCAGCTTCCCTGTGGGAGATATTCTCTTTGCCAAAATCGCCTTATTAGGCGAAAGTAAGATACAATTCAGTACCCTATCCTAAAGCTTGCTGTTAGGAGGGAATCTGCAGCTTGCAGTGAAAGCGCTTCCAGAGGGGAGTCTAACGAGGGCAAACATTTGATGGTAGCAGCTTCCCTGTGGGAGATACTCTCTTTGATATAAACGCCTTATTAGGCGAAAGTAAGTTACAATTCAGTACCCTATCCTAAAGCTTGCTGTTAGGAGGGAATCTGCAGCTTGCAGAGAAAGCGCTTCCAGAGGGGAGTCTAATGAGGGCAAACATTTGATGGTAGCAGCTTCCCTGCGGGAGATACTCTCTTTGCCAAAATCACATTATTAGCTGCATTTAAGATACAATTCCGTACCCTATCCTAAAGCTTCCTGTTAGGAGGGAATCTGCAGCTTGCAGTGAAAGCGCTTCCAGAGGGGAGTCTAACGAGGGCAAACATTTGATGGTAGCAGCTTCCCTGCGGGAGATACTCTCTTTGCCAAAATCTTATTATTAGTCGAAAGTAAGTTACAATTCAGTACCCTATCCTAAAGCTTGCTGTTAGGAGGGAATCTGCAGCTGCAGTGAAAGCGCTTCCAGAGGGGAGTCTAATGAGGGCAAACATTTGATGGTAGCAGCTTCCCTGCGGGAGATACTCTCTTTGCCAAAATCGCATTATTAGGCGAAAGTAAGTTACAATTCAGTACCCTATCCTAAAGCTTGCTGTTAGGAGGGAATCTGCAGCTTGCAGTGAAAGCGCTTCCAGAGGGGAGTCTAACGAGGGCAAACATTTGATGGTAGCAGCTTTCCTGCGGGAGATAGTCTCTTTTCCAAAATCGCATTATTAGGCGAAAGTAAGTTACAATTCAGCACCCTATCCTAAAGCTAGCAGTTATGAGGGAATCTGCAGCTTGCAGTGAAAGCGCTTCCAGAGGGGAGTCTAACGAGGGCAAACATTTGATGGTAGCAGCTTCCCTGTGGGAGATACTCTCTTTGCTAAAAACGCCTTATTAGGCGAAAGTAAGTTACAATTCAGTACCCTATCCTAAAGCTTGCTGTTAGGAGGGAATCTGCAGCTTGCAGTGAAAGCGCTTCCAGAGGGGAGTCTAACGAGGGCAAACATTTGATGGTAGCAGCTTTCCTGCGGGAGATAGTCTCTTTTCCAAAATCGCATTATTAGGCGAAAGTAAGTTACAATTCAGCACCCTATCCTAAAGCTAGCTGTTATGAGGGAATCTGCAGCTTGCAGTGAAAGCGCTACCAGAGGGGAGTCTAATGAGGGCAAACATTTGATGGTAGCAGCTTCCCTGCGGGAGATACTCTCTTTGACAAAATCGCATTATTAGGCGAAAGTAAGTTACAATTCAGTACCCTATTCTAAAGCTTGCTGTTAGGAGGGAATCTGCAGCTTGCAGTGAAAGCGCTTCCAGAGGGGAGTCTAACGAGGGCAAACATTTGATGGTAGCAGCTTCCCTGCGGGAGATAGTTTCTTTGCCAAAATCGCTTTATTAGCCGCAGTTAAGTTACAATTCAGTACCCTATCCTAAAGCTTGCTGTTAGGAGGGAATCTGCAGCTTGCAGTGAACGCGCTTCCAGAGGGGAGTCTAATGAGGGCAAACATTTGATGGTAGCAGCTTCCCTGCGGGAGATAGTCTCTTTGCCATAATCGCCTTATTAGCCGCAGTTAATTTACAATTCAGTACCCTATCCTAAAGCTTGCTGTTAGGAGGGAATCTGCAGCTTGCAGTGAAAGCGCTTCCAGAGGGGAGTCTAATGAGGGAAAATATTTGATGGTAGCAGCTTCCCTGCGGGAGATACTCTCTTTTCCAAAATCGCATTATTAGGCGAAAGTAAGTTACAATTAAGTACCCTATCCTAAAGCTTGCTGTTAGGAGGGAATCTGCAGCTTGCAGTGAAAGCGCTTCCAGAGGGGAGTCTAACGAGGGCAAACATTTGATGGTAGCAGCTTCCCTGCGGGAGATAGTCTCTTTTCCAAAATCGCCTTATTAGGCGCAGTTAAGTTACAGTTCAGTACCCTATCCTAAAGCTTGCTGTTATGAGGGAATCTGCACCTTGCAGTGAAAGTGCTTCCAGAGGGGAGTCTAATGAGGGAAAACATTTGATGGTAGCAGCTTCCCTGCGGGAGATACTCTCTTTGCTAAAAACGCATTATTAGGCGAAAGTAAGTTACAATTCAGTACCCTATCCTAAAGCTTGCTGTTAGGAGGGAATCTGCAGCTTGCAGAGAAAGCGCTTCCAGAGGGGAGTCTAATGAGGGCAATCATTTGATGGTAGCAGCTTCCCTGCGGGAGATACTCTCTTTTCCAAAATCGCATTATTAGGCGAAAGTAAGTTACAATTCAGTACCCTATCCTAAAGCTTGCTGTTAGGAGGGAATCTGCAGCTTGCAGTGAAAGCGCTTCCAGAGGGGAGTCTAACGAGGGCAAACATTTGATGGTAGCAGCTTCCCTGTGGGAGATACTCTCGTTGCTAAAAACGCCTTATTAGGCGAAAGTAAGTTACAATTCAGTACCCTATCCTAAAGCTTGCTGTTAGGAGGGAATCTGCAGCTTGCAGTGAAAGCGCTTCCAGAGGGGAGTCTAACGAGGGCAAACATTTGATGGTAGCAGCTTTCCTGCGGGAGATAGTCTCTTTGCCAAAATCGCATTATTAGGCGAAAGTAAGTTACAATTCAGCACCCTATCCTAAAGCTTGCTGTTAGGAGGGAATCTGCAGCTTGCAGTGAACGCGCTTCCAGAGGGGAGTCTAATGAGGGCAAACATTTGATGGTAGCAGCTTCCCTGCGGGAGATACTCTCTTTGCCAAAATCGCCTTATTAGCCGCAGTTAAGTTACAATTCAGTACCCTATCCTAAAGCTTGCTGTTAGGAGGGAATCTGCAGCTTGCAGTGAAAGTGCTTCCAGAAGGGAGTCTAATGAGGGCAAACATTTGATGGTAGCAGCTTTCCTGCGGGAGATAGTCTCTATTCTAAAATCGCATTATTAGGCGAAAGTAAGTTACAATTCAGTACCCTATCCTAAAGCTTGCTGTTAGGAGGGAATCTGCAGCTTGCAGTGAAAGCGCTTCCAGAGGGGAGTATAATGAGGGCAAACATTTGATGGTAGCAGCTTCCCTGCGGGAGATACTCTCTTTTCCAAAATCGCATTATTAGGCGAAAGTAAGTTACAATTCAGTACCCTATCCTAAAGCTTGCCGTTAGGAGGGAATCTGCAGCTTGCAGTGAAAGCGCTTCCAGAGGGGAGTCTAACGAGGGCAAATATTTGATGGTAGCAGCTTCCCTGCGGGAGATAGTCTCTTTTCCACAATCGCATTATTAGCCGCAGTTAAGCTACAGTTCAGTACCCTATCCTAAAGCTTGCTGTTATGAGGGAATCTGCACCTTGCAGTGAAAGTGCTTCCAGAGGGGACTCTAATGAGGGCAAACATTTGATGGTAGCAGCTTCCCTGCGGGAGATACTCTCTTTGCCAAAATCGCATTATTAGGCGAAAGTAAGTTACAATTCAGTACCCTATCCTAAAGCTTGCTGTTAGGAGGGAATCTGCAGCTTGCAGAGAAAGCGCTTCCAGAGGGGAGTCTAATGAGGGCAAACATTTGATGGTAGCAGCTTCCCTGCGGGAGATACTCTCTTTTCCAAAATCGCATTATTAGGCGAAAGTAAGTTACAATTCAGTACCCTATCCTAAAGCTTGCTGTTAGGAGGGAATCTGCAGATTGCAGTGAAAGCGCTTCCAGAGGGGAGTCTAATGAGGGCAAACATTTGATGGTAGCAGCTTTCCTGCGGGAGATTGTCTCTTTTCCAAAATCGCATTATTAGGCGAAAGTAAGTTACAATTCAGTACCCTATCCTAAAGCTTGCTGTTAGGAGGGAATCTGCAGCTTGCAGTGAAAGCGCTTCCAGAGGGGAGTCTAATGAGGGAAAACATTTGATGGTAGCAGCTTCCCTGCGGGAGATACTCTCTTTGACAAAATCGCCTTATTAGCCGCAGTTAAGATACAATTCAGTACCCTATCCTAAAGCTTGCTGTTAGGAGGGAATCTGCAGCTTGCAGAGAAAGCGCTTCCAGAGGGGAGTCTAACGAGGGCAAACATTTGATGGTAGCAGCTTCCCTGCGGGAGATAGTCTCTTTGCCAAAATCGCATTATTAGGCGAAAGTAAGTTACAATTCAGTACCCTATCCTAAAGCTTGCTGTTAGGAGGGAATCTGCAGCTTGCACTGAAAGCGCTTCCAGAGGGGAGTCTAACGAGGGCAAACATTTGATGGTAGCAGCTTCCCTGCGGGAGATACTCTCTTTGCCAAAATCGCATTATTAGGCGAAAGTAAGTTACAATTCAGGACCCTATCCTAAAGCTTGCTGTTAGGAGGGAATCTGCAGCTTGCAGTGAAAGCGCTTCCAGAGGGGAGTCTAACGAGGGCAAACATTTGATGGTAGCAGCTTTCCTGCGGGAGATAGTCTCTTTTCCAAAATCGCATTATTAGCCGCAGTTAAGTTACAGTTCAGTACCCTATCCTAAAGCTTGCTGTTAGGAGGGAATCTGCAGCTTGCAGTGAAAGCGCTTCCAGAGGGGAGTCTAACGAGGGCAAACATTTGATGGTAGCAGCTTCCCTGCGGGAGATACTCTCTTTTCCAAAATCGCATTATTAGCCGCAGTTAAGTTACAATTCAGTACCCTATCATAAACTTGCTGTTAGGAGGGAATCTGCAGCTTGGAGTGAAAGCGCTTCCAGAGGGGAGTCTAATGAGGGAAAACATTTGATGTTAGCAGCTTCCCTGCGGGAGATACTCTCTTTGCCAAAATCGCCTTATTAGCCGCAGTTAAGATACAATTCAGTACCCTATGCTAAAGCTTGCTGTTAGGAGGGAATCTGCAGCTTGCAGTGAAAGCGCTTCCAGAGGGGAGTCTAACGAGGGCAAACATTTGATGGTAGCAGCTTCCCTGCGGGAGACACTATCTTTGCCAAAATCGCATTATTAGGCGAAAGTAAGTTACAATTCAGTACCCTATCCTAAAGCTTGCTGTTAGGAGGGAATCTGCAGCTTGCAGTGAAAGCGCTTCCAGAGGGGAGTCTAATGAGGGAAAACATTTGATGGTAGCAGCTTCCCTGCGGGAGATACTCTCTTTGACAAAATCGCCTTATTAGCCGCAGTTAAGATACAATTCAGTACCCTATCCTAAAGCTTGCTGTTAGGAGGGAATCTGCAGCTTGCAGAGAAAGCGCTTCCAGAGGGGAGTCTAACGAGGGCAAACATTTGATGGTAGCAGCTTCCCTGCGGGAGATAGTCTCTTTGCCAAAATCGCATTATTAGGCGAAAGTAAGTTACAATTCAGTACCCTATCCTAAAGCTTGCTGTTAGGAGGGAATCTGCAGCTTGCACTGAAAGCGCTTCCAGAGGGGAGTCTAACGAGGGCAAACATTTGATGGTAGCAGCTTCCCTGCGGGAGACACTATCTTTGCCAAAATCGCATTATTAGGCGAAAGTAAGTTACAATTCAGGACCCTATCCTAAAGCTTGCTGTTAGGAGGGAATCTGCAGCTTGCAGTGAAAGTGCTTCAAGAGAGGAATCTAACGAGAGCCAACATTTGATGGTAGCAGCTTCCCTGTGGGAGATATTCTCTTTGCCAAAATCGCCTTATTAGGCGAAAGTAAGTTACAATTCAGTACCCTATCCTAAAGCTTGCTGTTAGGAGGGAATCTGCAGCTTGCAGTGAAAGCGCTTCCAGAGGGGAGTCTAACGAGGGCAAAGATTTGATGGTAGCAGCTTCCCTGTGGGAGATACTCTCTTTGATATAAACGCCTTATTAGGCGAAAGTAAGTTACAATTCAGTACCCTATCCTAAAGCTTGCTGTTAGGAGGGAATCTGCAGCTTGCAGTGAAAGCGCTTCCATAGGGGAGTCTAACGAGGGCAAACGTTTGATGGTAACAGCTTCCCTGTGGGAGATACTCTCTTTGCCATAATCGCATTATTAGGCGAAAGTGAGTTACAATTCAGTACCCTATCCTAAAGCTTGCTGTTAGGAGGGAATCTGCAGCTTGCAGTGAAAGCGCTTCCAGAGGGGAGTCTAATGAGGGAAAACATTTGATGGTAGCAGCTTCCCTGCGGGAGATACTCTCTTTGCCAAAATTGCATTATTAGCCGCAGTTAAGATACAATTCAGTACCCTATGCTAAAGCTTGCTGTTAGGAGGGAATCTGGAGCTTGCAGTGAAAGCGCTTCCAGAGGGGAGTCTAACGAGGGCAAACATTTGATGGTAGCAGCTTCCTTGCGGGAGATACTCTCTTTGCCATAATCGCACTATTAGGCGAAAGTAAGTTACAATTAAGTGCCCTATCCTAAAGCTTGCTGTTAGGAGGGAATTTGCAGCTTGCAGTGAAAGCGCTTCCAGAGGGGAGTCTAACGAGGGAAAACATTTGATGGTAGCAGCTTCCCTGCGGGAGATACTCTCTTTGTTAAATACGCATTATTAGGCGAAAGTAAGTTACAATTCAGTACCCTATTCTAAAGCTTGCTGTTAGGAGGGAATCTGCAGCTTGCAGTGAAAGCGCTTCCAGAGGGGAGTATAATGAGGGGAAGCATTTGATGGTAGCAGCATTCCTGCGGGAGATAATCTCTTTGCCAAAATCGCATTATTAGGCGAAAGTAAGTTACAATTCAGCACCCTATCCTAAAGCTAGCAGTTATGAGGGAATCTGCAGCTTGCAGTGAAAGCGCTTCCAGAGGGGAGTCTAATGAGGGCAAACATTTGATGGTAGCAGCTTCCCTGCGGGAGACACTCTCTTTGCCAAAATCGCATTATTAGGCGAAAGTAAGTTACAATTCAGTACCCTATCCTAAAGCTTGCTGTTAGGAGGGAATCTGCAGCTTGCAGTGAAAGCGCTTCCAGAGGGGAGTCTAACGAGGGCAAACATTTGATGGTAGCAGCTTCCCTGCGGGAGATACTCTCTTTTCCAAAATCGCATTATTAGCCGCAGTTAAGTTACAATTCAGTACCCTATCATAAACTTGCTGTTAGGAGGGAATCTGCAGCTTGCAGTGAAAGCGCTTCCAGAGGGGAGTCTAATGAGGGAAAACATTTGATGTTAGCAGCTTCCCTGCGGGAGATACTCTCTTTGCCAAAATCGCCTTATTAGCCGCAGTTAAGATACAATTCAGTACACTATGCTAAAGCTTGCTGTTAGGAGGGAATCTGGAGCTTGCAGTGAAAGCGCTTCCAGAGGGGAGTCTAATGAGGGCAAACATTTGATGGTAGCAGCTTCCCTGCGGGAGATACTCTCTTTGCCAAAATCGCATTATTAGGCGAAAGTAAGTTACAATTCAGTACACTATCCTAAAGCTTGCTGTTAGGAGGGAATCTGCAGCTTGCAGTGAAAGTGCTTCAAGAGAGGAATCTAACGAGAGCCAACATTTGATGGTAGCAGCTTCCCTGTGGGAGATATTCTCTTTGCCAAAATCGCCTTATTAGGCGAAAGTAAGTTACAATTCAGTACCCTATCCTAAAGCTTGCTGTTAGGAGGGAATCTGCAGCTTGCAGTGAAAGCGCTTCCAGAGGGGAGTCTAACGAGGGCAAACATTTGATGGTAGCAGCTTCCCTGTGGGAGATACTCTCTTTGATATAAACGCCTTATTAGGCGAAAGTAAGTTACAATTCAGTACCCTATCCTAAAGCTTGCTGTTAGGAGGGAATCTGCAGCTTGCAGAGAAAGCGCTTCCAGAGGGGAGTCTAATGAGGGCAAACATTTGATGGTAGCAGCTTCCCTGCGGGAGATACTCTCTTTGCCAAAATCGCATTATTAGCTGCATTTAAGATACAATTCCGTACCCTATCCTAAAGCTTGCTGTTAGGAGGGAATCTGCAGCTTGCAGTGAAAGCGCTTCCAGAGGGGAGTCTAACGAGGGCAAACATTTGATGGTAGCAGCTTCCCTGCGGGAGATACTCTCTTTTCCAAAATCTTATTATTAGTCGAAAGTAAGTTACAATTCAGTACCCTATCCTAAAGCTTGCTGTTAGGAGGGAATCTGCAGCTGCAGTGAAAGCGCTTCCAGAGGGGAGTCTAATGAGGGCAAACATTTGATGGTAGCAGCTTCCCTGCGGGAGATACTCTCTTTGCCAAAATCGCATTATTAGGCGAAAGTAAGTTACAATTCAGTACCCTATCCTAAAGCTTGCTGTTAGGAGGGAATCTGCAGCTTGCAGTGAAAGCGCTTCCAGAGGGGAGTCTAACGAGGGCAAACATTTGATGGTAGCAGCTTTCCTGCGGGAGATAGTCTCTTTGCCAAAATCGCATTATTAGGCGAAAGTAAGTTACAATTCAGCACCCTATCCTAAAGCTAGCTGTTATGAGGGAATCTGCAGCTTGCAGTGAAAGCGCTTCCAGAGGGGAGTCTAACGAGGGCAAACATTTGATGGTAGCAGCTTCCCTGTGGGAGATACTCTCGTTGCTAAAAACGCCTTATTAGGCGAAAGTAAGTTACAATTCAGTACCCTATCCTAAAGCTTGCTGTTAGGAGGGAATCTGCAGCTTGCAGTGAAAGCGCTTCCAGAGGGGAGTCTAACGAGGGCAAACATTTGATGGTAGCAGCTTTCCTGCGGGAGATAGTCTCTTTTCCAAAATCGCATTATTAGGCGAAAGTAAGTTACAATTCAGCACCCTATCCTAAAGCTTGCTGTTAGGAGGGAATCTGCAGCTTGCAGTGAACGCGCTTCCAGAGGGGAGTCTAATGAGGGCAAACATTTGATGGTAGCAGCTTCCCTGCGGGAGATACTCTCTTTGCCAAAATCGCCTTATTAGCCGCAGTTAAGTTACAATTCAGTACCCTATCCTAAAGCTTGCTGTTAGGAGGGAATCTGCAGCTTGCAGTGAAAGTGCTTCCAGAGGGGAGTCTAATGAGGGCAAACATTTGATGGTAGCAGCTTTCCTGCGGGAGATAGTCTCTATTCTAAAATCGCATTATTAGGGGAAAGTAAGTTACAATTCAGTACCCTATCCTAAAGCTTGCTGTTAGGAGGGAATCTGCAGCTTGCAGTGAAAGCGCTTCCAGAGGGGAGTCTAATGAGGGAAAACATTTGATGGTAGCAGCTTCCCTGCGGGAGATACTCTCTTTTCCAAAATCGCATTAATAGGCGAAAGTAAGTTACAATTCAGTACCCTATCCTAAAGCTTGCTGTTAGGAGGGAATCTGCAGCTTGCAGTGAAAGCGCTTCCAGAGGGGAGTCTAACGAGGGCAAACATTTGATGGTAGCAGCTTCCCTGCGGGAGATAGTCTCTTTTCCAAAATCGCATTATTAGCCGCAGTTAAGTTACAGTTCAGTACCCTATCCTAAAGCTTGCTGTTATGAGGGAATCTGCACCTTGCAGTGAAAGTGCTTCCAGAGGGGAGTCTAATGAGGGCAAACATTTGATGGTAGCAGCTTCCCTGCGGGAGATACTCTCTTTGCTAAAAACGCAGTATTAGGCGAAAGTAAGTTACAATTCAGTACCCTATCCTAAAGCTTGCTGTTAGGAGGGAATCTGCAGCTTGCAGAGAAAGCGCTTCCAGAGGGGAGTCTAATGAGGGCAAACATTTGATGGTAGCAGCTTCCCTGCGGGAGATACTCTCTTTTCTAAAAACGCATTATTAGGCGAAAGTAAGTTACAATTCAGTACCCTATCCTAAAGCTTGCTGTTAGGAGGGAATCTGCAGATTGCAGTGAAAGCGCTTCCAGAGGGGAGTCTAATGAGGGCAAACATTTGATGGTAGCAGCTTTCCTGCGGGAGATGGTCTCTTTTCCAAAATCGCATTATTAGGCGAAAGTAAGTTACAATTCAGTACCCTATCCTAAAGCTTGCTGTTAGGAGGGAATCTGCAGCTTGCAGTGAAAGCGCTTCCAGAGGGGAGTCTAATGAGGGAAAACATTTGATGGTAGCAGCTTCCCTGCGGGAGATGCTCTCTTTGACAAAATCGCCTTATTAGCCGCAGTTAAGATACAATTCAGTACCCTATCCTAAAGCTTGCCGTTAGGAGGGAATCTGCAGCTTGCAGAGAAAGCGCTTCCATAGGGGAGTCTAACGAGGGCAAACATTTGATGGTAGCAGCTTCCCTGCGGGAGATAGTCTCTTTGCCAAAATCGCATTATTAGGCGAAAGTAAGTTACAATTCAGTACCCTATCCTAAAGCTTGCTGTTAGGAGGGAATCTGCAGCTTGCAGTGAATGCGCTTCCAGAGGGGAGTCTAACGAGGGCAAACATTTGATGGTAGCAGCTTCCCTGCGGGAGATACTCTCTTTGCCAAAATCGCATTATTAGGCGAAAGTAAGTTACAATTCAGGACCCTATCCTAAAGCTTGCTGTTAGGAGGGAATGTGCAGCTTGCAGTGAAAGCGCTTCCAGAGGGGAGTCTAACGAGGGCAAACATTTGATGGTAGCAGCTTTCCTGCGGGAGATAGTCTCTTTTCCAAAATCGCATTATTAGGCGAAAGTAAGTTACAATTCAGCACCCTATCCTAAAGCTAGCTGTTATGAGGGAATCTGCAGCTTGCAGTGAAAGCGCTTCCAGAGGGGAGTCTAACGAGGGCAAACATTTGATGGTAGCAGCTTCCCTGTGGGAGATACTCTCGTTGCTAAAAACGCCTTATTAGGCGAAAGTAAGTTACAATTCAGTACCCTATCCTAAAGCTTGCTGTTAGGTGGGAATCTGCAGCTTGCAGTGAAAGCGCTTCCAGAGGGGAGTCTAACGAGGGCAAACATTTGATGGTAGCAGCTTTCCTGCGGGAGATAGTCTCTTTTCCAAAATCGCATTATTAGGCGAAAGTAAGTTACAATTCAGCACACTATCCTAAAGCTTGCTGTTAGGAGGGAATCTGCAGCTTGCAGTGAACGCGCTTCCAGAGGGGAGTCTAATGAGGGCAAACATTTGATGGTAGCAGCTTCCCTGCGGGAGATACTCTCTTTGCCAAAATCGCCTTATTAGCCGCAGTTAAGTTACAATTCAGTACCCTATCCTAAAGCTTGCTGTTAGGAGGGAATCTGCAGCTTGCAGTGAAAGTGCTTCCAGAAGGGAGTCTAATGAGGGCAAACATTTGATGGTAGCAGCTTTCCTGCGGGAGATAGTCTCTATTCTAAAATCGCATTATTAGGCGAAAGTAAGTTACAATTCAGTACCCTATCCTAAAGCTTGCTGTTAGGAGGGAATCTGCAGCTTGCAGTGAAAGCGCTTCCAGAGGGGAGTCTAATGAGGGCAAACATTTGATGGTAGCAGCTTCCCTGCGGGAGATACTCTCTTTTCCAAAATCGCATTATTAGGCGAAAGTAAGTTACAATTCAGTACCCTATCCTAAAGCTTGCTGTTAGGAGGGAATCTGCAGCTTGCAGTGAAAGCGCTTCCAGAGGGGAGTCTAACGAGGGCAAATATTTGATGGTAGCAGCTTCCCTGCGGGAGATAGTCTCTTTTCCAAAATCGCATTATTAGCCGCAGTTAAGTTACAGTTCAGTACCCTATCCTAAAGCTTGCTGTTATGAGGGAATCTGCACCTTGCAGTGAAAGTGCTTCCAGAGGGGAGTCTAATGAGGGCAAACATTTGATGGTAGCAGCTTCCCTGCGGGAGATACTCTCTTTGCCAAAATCGCATTATTAGGCGAAAGTAAGTTACAATTCAGTACCCTATCCTAAAGCTTGCTGTTAGGAGGGAATCTGCAGCTTGCAGAGAAAGCGCTTCCAGAGGGGAGTCTAATGAGGGCAAACATTTGATGGTAGCAGCTTCCCTGCGGGAGATACTCTCTTTTCCAAAATCGCATTATTAGGCGAAAGTAAGTTACAATTCAGTACCCTATCCTAAAGCTTGCTGTTAGGAGGGAATCTGCAGATTGCAGTGAAAGCGCTTCCAGAGGGGAGTCTAATGAGGGCAAACATTTGATGGTAGCAGCTTTCCTGCGGGAGATTGTCTCTTTTCCAAAATCGCATTATTAGGCGAAAGTAAGTTACAATTCAGTACCCTATCCTAAAGCTTGCTGTTAGGAGGGAATCTGCAGCTTGCAGTGAAAGCGCTTCCAGAGGGGAGTCTAATGAGGGAAAACATTTGATGGTAGCAGCTTCCCTGCGGGAGATACTCTCTTTGACAAAATCGCCTTATTAGCCGCAGTTAAGATACAATTCAGTACCCTATCCTAAAGCTTGCTGTTAGGAGGGAATCTGCAGCTTGCAGAGAAAGCGCTTCCAGAGGGGAGTCTAACGAGGGCAAACATTTGATGGTAGCAGCTTCCCTGCGGGAGATAGTCTCTTTGCCAAAATCGCATTATTAGGCGAAAGTAAGTTACAATTCAGTACCCTATCCTAAAGCTTGATGTTAGGAGGGAATCTGCAGCTTGCACTGAAAGCGCTTCCAGAGGGGAGTCTAACGAGGGCAAACATTTGATGGTAGCAGCTTCCCTGCGGGAGATACTCTCTTTGCCAAAATCGCATTATTAGGCGAAAGTAAGTTACAATTCAGTACCCTATCCTAAAGCTTGCTGTTAGGAGGGAATCTGCAGCTTGCAGTGAAAGCGCTTCCAGAGGGGAGTCTAACGAGGGCAAACATTTGATGGTAGCAGCTTTCCTGCGGGAGATAGTCTCTTTTCCAAAATCGCATTATTAGCCGCAGTTAAGTTACAGTTCAGTACCCTATCCTAAAGCTTGCTGTTAGGAGGGAATCTGCAGCTTGCAGTGAAAGCGCTTCCAGAGGGGAGTCTAACGAGGGCAAACATTTGATGGTAGCAGCTTCCCTGCGGGAGATACTCTCTTTTCCAAAATCGCATTATTAGCCGCAGTTAAGTTACAATTCAGTACCCTATCATAAACTTGCTGTTAGGAGGGAATCTGCAGCTTGGAGTGAAAGCGCTTCCAGAGGGGAGTCTAATGAGGGAAAACATTTGATGTTAGCAGCTTCCCTGCGGGAGATACTCTCTTTGCCAAAATCGCCTTATTAGCCGCAGTTAAGATACAATTCAGTACCCTATGCTAAAGCTTGCTGTTAGGAGGGAATCTGCAGCTTGCAGTGAAAGCGCTTCCAGAGGGGAGTCTAACGAGGGCAAACATTTGATGGTAGCAGCTTCCCTGTGGGAGATACTCTCTTTGATATAAACGCCTTATTAGGCGAAAGTAAGTTACAATTCAGTACCCTATCCTAAAGCTTGCTGTTAGGAGGGAATCTGCAGCTTGCAGTGAAAGCGCTTCCAGAGGGGAGTCTAACGAGGGAAAACATTTGATGGTAGCAGCTTCCCTGCGGGAGATACTCTCTTTGTTAAATACGCATTATTAGGCGAAAGTAAGTTACAATTCAGTACCCTATCCTAAAGCTTGCTGTTAGGAGGGAATCTGCAGCTTGCAGTGAAAGCGCTTCCAGAGGGGAGTCTAATGAGGGGAAGCATTTGATGGTAGCAGCATTCCTGCAGGAGATAATCTCTTTGCCAAAATCGCATTATTAGGCGAAAGTGAGTTACAATTCAGCACCCTATCCTAAAGCTAGCAGTTATGAGGGAATCTGCAGCTTGCAGTGAAAGCGCTTCCAGAGGGGAGTCTAATGAGGGCAAACATTTGATGGTAGCAGCTTCCCTGCGGGAGACACTCTCTTTGCCAAAATCGCATTATTAGGCGAAAGTAAGTTACAATTCAGTACCCTATCCTAAAGCTTGCTGTTAGGAGGGAATCTGCAGCTTGCAGTGAAAGCGCTTCCAGAGGGGAGTCTAATGAGGGCAAACATTTGATGGTAGCAGCTTCCCTGTGGGAGATACTCTCTTTGATATAAACGCCTTATTAGGCGAAAGTAAGTTACAATTCAGTACCCTATCCTAAAGCTTGCTGTTAGGAGGGAATCTGCAGCTTGCAGTGAAAGTGCTTCAAGAGAGGAATCTAACGAGAGCCAGCATTTGATGGTAGCAGCTTCCCTGTGGGAGATAGTCTCTTTTACAAAATCGCATTATTAGGCGAAAGTAAGATACAATTAAGTACACTATCCTAAAGCTTGCTGTTAGGAGGGAATCTGCAGCTTGCAGTGAAAGCGCTTCCAGAGGGGAGTCTAACGAGGGCAAACATTTGATGATAGCAGCTTCCCTGCGGGAGATACTCTCTCTGCCAAAATCGCATTATTAGGCGAAAGTAAGTTACAATTCAGTACCCTATCCTAAAGCTTGCTGTTAGGAGGGAATCTGCAGCTTGCAGTGAAAGCGCTTCCAGAGGGGAGTCTAACGAGGGCAAACATTTGATGGTAGCAGCTTCCCTGCGGGAGATACTCTCTTTTCCAAAATCGCATTATTAGGCGAAAGTAAGTTACAATTCAGTACCCTATCCTAAAGCTTGCTGTTAGGAGGGAATCTGCAGCTTGCAGTGAAAGCGCTTCCAGAGGGGAGTCTAACGAGGGCAAACATTTGATGGTAGCAGCTTTCCTGCGGGAGATAGTCTCTTTTCCAAAATCGCATTATTAGGCGTAAGTAAGTTACAATTCAGCACCCTATCCTAAATCTTGCTGTTAGGAGGGAATCTGCAGCTTGCAGTGAACGCGCTTCCAGAGGGGAGTCTAATGAGGGCAAACATTTGATGGTAGCAGCTTCCCTGCGGGAGATACTCTCTTTGCCAAAATCGCCTTATTAGCCGCAGTTAAGTTACAATTCAGTACCCTATCCTAAAGCTTGCTGTTAGGAGGGAATCTGCAGCTTGCAGTGAAAGCGCTTCCAGAGGGGAGTCTAATGAGGGCAAACATTTGATGGTAGCAGCTTTCCTGCGGGAGATAGTCTCTATTCTAAAATCGCATTATTAGGCGAAAGTAAGTTACAATTCAGTACCCTATCCTAAAGCTTGCTGTTAGGAGGGAATCTGCAGCTTGCAGTGAAAGCGCTTCCAGAGGGGAGTCTAATGAGGGAAAACATTTGATGGTAGCAGCTTCCCTGCGGGAGATACTCTCTTTTCCAAAATCGCATTATTAGGCGAAAGTAAGTTACAATTCAGTACCCTATCCTAAAGCTTGCTGTTAGGAGGGAATCTGCAGCTTGCAGTGAAAGCGCTTCCAGAGGGGAGTCTAACGAGGGCAAACATTTGATGGTAGCAGCTTCCCTGCGGGAGATAGTCTCTTTTCCAAAATCGCATTATTAGCCGCAGTTAAGTTACAGTTCAGTACCCTATCCTAAAGCTTGCTGTTATGAGGGAATCTGCACCTTGCAGTGAAAGCGCTTCCAGAGGGGAGTCTAATGAGGGCAAACATTTGATGGTAGCAGCTTCCCTGCGGGAGATACTCTCTTTGCTAAAAACGCATTATTAGGCGAAAGTAAGTTACAATTCAGTACCCTATCCTAAAGCTTGCTGTTAGGAGGGAATCTGCAGCTTGCAGAGAAAGCGCTTCCAGAGGGGAGTCTAATGAGGGCAAACATTTGATGGTAGCAGCTTCCCTGCGGGAGATATTCTCTTTTCCAAAATCGCATTATTAGGCGAAAGTAAGTTACAATTCAGTACCCTATCCTAAAGCTTGCTGTTAGGAGGGAATCTGCAGATTGCAGTGAAAGCGCTTCCAGAGGGGAGTCTAATGAGGGCAAACATTTGATGGTAGCAGCTTTCCTGCGGGAGATTGTCTCTTTTCCAAAATCGCATTATTATGCGAAAGTAAGTTACAATTCAGTACCCTATCCTAAAGCTTGCTGTTAGGAGGGAATCTGCAGCTTGCAGTGAAAGCGCTTCCAGAGGGGAGTCTAATGAGGGAAAACATTTGATGGTAGCAGCTTCCCTGCGGGAGATACTCTCTTTGACATAATCGCCTTATTAGCCGCAGTTAAGATACAATTCAGTACCCTATCCTAAAGCTTGCTGTTAGGAGGGAATCTGCAGCTTGCAGTGAAAGCGCTTCCAGAGGGGAGTCTAACGAGGGCAAACATTTGATGGTAGCAGCTTCCCTGCGGGAGATAGTCTCTTTTCCAAAATCGCATTATTAGCCGCAGTTAAGATACAGTTCAGTACCCTATCCTAAAGCTTGCTGTTATGAGGGAATCTGCACCTTGCAGTGAAAGCGCTTCCAGAGGGGAGTCTAATGAGGGCAAACATTTGATGGTAGCAGCTTCCCTGCGGGAGATACTCTCTTTGCTAAAAACGCATTATTAGGCGAAAGTAAGTTACAATTCAGTACCCTATCCTAAAGCTTGCTGTTAGGAGGGAATCTGCAGCTTGCAGAGAAAGCGCTTCCAGAGGGGAGTCTAATGAGGGCAAACATTTGATGGTAGCAGCTTCCCTGCGGGAGATATTCTCTTTTCCAAAATCGCATTATTAGGCGAAAGTAAGTTACAATTCAGTACCCTATCCTAAAGCTTGCTGTTAGGAGGGAATCTGCAGATTGCAGTGAAAGCGCTTCCAGAGGGGAGTCTAATGAGGGCAAACATTTGATGGTAGCAGCTTTCCTGCGGGAGATTGTCTCTTTTCCAAAATCGCATTATTAGGCGAAAGTAAGTTACAATTCAGTACCCTATCCTAAAGCTTGCTGTTAGGAGGGAATCTGCAGCTTGCAGTGAAAGCGCTTCCAGAGGGGAGTCTAATGAGGGAAAACATTTGATGGTAGCAGCTTCCCTGCGGGAGATACTCTCTTTGACATAATCGCCTTATTAGCCGCAGTTAAGATACAATTCAGTACCCTATCCTAAAGCTTGCTGTTAGGAGGGAATCTGCAGCTTGCAGAGAAAGCGCTTCCAGAGGGGAGTCTAACGAGGGCAAACATTTGATGGTAGCAGCTTCCCTGCGGGAGATAGTCTCTTTGCCAAAATCGCATTATTAGGCGAAAGTAAGTTACAATTCAGTACCCTATCCTAAAGCTTGCTGTTAGGAGGGAATCTGCAGCTTGCAGTGAAAGTGCTTCCAGAGGGGAGTCTAACGAGGGCAAACATTTGATGGTAGCAGCTTCCCTGCGGGAGATACTCTCTTTGCCAAAATCGCATTATTAGGCGAAAGTAAGTTACAATTCAGGACCCTATCCTAAAGCTTGCTGTTAGGAGGGAATCTGCAGCTTGCAGTGAAAGCGCTTCCAGAGGGGAGTCTAACGAGGGCAAACATTTGATGGTAGCAGCTTTCCTGCGGGAGATAGTCTCTTTGCCAAAATCGCATTATTAGGCGAAAGTAAGTTACAATTCAGCACCCTATCCTAAAGCTAGCTGTTATGAGGGAATCTGCAGCTTGCAGTGAAAGCGCTTCCAGAGGGGAGTCTAACGAGGGCAAACATTTGATGGTAGCAGCTTTCCTGCGGGAGATAGTCTCTATTCTAAAATCGCATTATTAGGCGAAAGTAAGTTACAATTCAGTACCATATCCTAAAGCTTGCTGTTGGGAGGGAATCTGCAGCTTGCAGTGAAAGCGCTTCCAGAGGGGAGTCTAATGAGGGAAAACATTTGATGGTAGCAGCTTCCCTGCGGGAGATACTCTCTTTTCCAAAATCGCATTATTAGGCGAAAGTAAGTTACAATTCAGTACCCTATCCTAAAGCTTGCTGTAAGGAGGGAATCTGCAGCTTGCAGTGAAAGCGCTTCCAGAGGGGAGTCTAACGAGGGCAAACATTTGATGGTAGCAGCTTCCCTGTGGGAGATAGTCTCTTTTCCAAAATCGCATTATTATCCGCAGTTAAGTTACAGTTCAGTACCCTATCCTAAAGCTTGCTGTTATGAGGGAATCTGCACCTTGCAGTGAAAGTGCTTCCAGAGGGGAGTCTAATGAGGGCAAACATTTGATGGTAGCAGCTTCCCTGCGGGAGATACTCTCTTTGCTAAAAACGCATTATTAGGCGAAAGTAAGTTACAATTCAGTACCCTATCCTAAAGCTTGCTGTTAGGAGGGAATCTGCAGCTTGCAGAGAAAGCGCTTCCAGAGGGGAGTCTAACGAGGGCAAACATTTGATGGTAGCAGCTTCCCTGCGGGAGATACTCTCTTTGCCAAAATCGCATTATTAGGCGAAAGTAAGTTACAATTCAGTACCCTATCCTAAAGCTTGCTGTTAGGAGGGAATCTGCAGCTTGCAGTGAAAGCGCTTCCAGAGGGGAGTCTAACGAGGGCAAACATTTGATGGTAGCAGCTTCCCTGCGGGAGATAGTCTCTTTTCCATAATCGCATTATTAGCCGCAGTTAAGTTACAGTTCAGTACCCTATCATAAAGCTTGCTGTTATGAGGGAATCTGCACCTTGCAGTGAAAGCGCTTCCAGAGGGGAGTCTAATGAGGGCAAACATTTGATGGTAGCAGCTTCCCTGCGGGAGATACTCTCTTTGCTAATAACGCATTATTAGGCGAAAGTAAGTTACAATTCAGTACCCTATCCTAAAGCTTGCTGTTAGGAGGGAATCTGCAGCTTGCAGAGAAAGCGCTTCCAGAGGGGAGTCTAATGAGGGCAAACATTTGATGGTAGCAGCTTCCCTGCGGGAGATATTCTCTTTTCCAAAATCGCATTATTAGGCGAAAGTAAGTTACAATTCAGTACCCTATCCTAAAGCTTGCTGTTAGGAGGGAATCTGCAGATTGCAGTGAAAGCGCTTCCAGAGGGGAGTCTAATGAGGGCAAACATTTGATGGTAGCAGCTTTCCTGCGGGAGATTGTCTCTTTTCCAAAATCGCATTATTAGGCGAAAGTAAGTTACAATTCAGTACCCTATCCTAAAGCTTGCTGTTAGGAGGGAATCTGCAGCTTGCAGTGAAAGCGCTTCCAGAGGGGAGTCTAATGAGGGAAAACATTTGATGGTAGCAGCTTCCCTGCGGGAGATACTCTCTTTGACAAAATCCCCTTATTAGCCGCAGTTAAGATACAATTCAGTACCCTATCCTAAAGCTTGCTGTTAGGAGGGAATCTGCAGCTTGCAGAGAAAGCGCTTCCAGAGGGGAGTCTAACGAGGGCAAACATTTGATGGTAGCAGCTTCCCTGCGGGAGATAGTCTCTTTGCCAAAATCGCATTATTAGGCGAAAGTAAGTTACAATTCAGTACCCTATCCTAAAGCTTGCTGTTAGGAGGGAATCTGCAGCTTGCACTGAAAGCGCTTCCAGAGGGGAGTCTAACGAGGGCAAACATTTGATGGTAGCAGCTTCCCTGCGGGAGATACTCTCTTTGCCAAAATCGCATTATTAGGCGAAAGTAAGTTACAATTCAGGACCCTATCCTAAAGCTTGCTGTTAGGAGGGAATCTGCAGCTTGCAGTGAAAGCGCTTCCAGAGGGGAGTCTAACGAGGGCAAACATTTGATGGTAGCAGCTTTCCTGCGGGAGATAGTCTCTTTTCCAAAATCGCATTATTAGGCGAAAGTAAGTTACAATTCAGCACCCTATCCTAAAGCTAGCTGTTATGAGGGAATCTGCAGCTTGCAGTGAAAGCGCTTCCAGAGGGGAGTCTAACGAGGGCAAACATTTGATGGTAGCAGCTTTCCTGCGGAAGATAGTCTCTATTCTAAAATCGCATTATTAGGCGAAAGTAAGTTACAATTCAGTACCATATCCTAAAGCTTGCTGTTAGGAGGGAATCTGCAGCTTGCAGTGAAAGCGCTTCCAGAGGGGAGTCTAATGAGGGAAAACATTTGATGGTAGCAGCTTCCCTGCGGGAGATACTCTCTTTTCCAAAATCGCATTATTAGGCGAAAGTAAGTTACAATTCAGTACCCTATCCTAAAGCTTGCTGTTAGGAGGGAATCTGCAGCTTGCAGTGAAAGCGCTTCCAGAGGGGAGTCTAACGAGGGCAAACATTTGATGGTAGCAGCTTCCCTGCGGGAGATAGTCTCTTTTCCAAAATCGCATTATTAGCCGCAGTTAAGTTACAGTTCAGTACCCTATCCTAAAGCTTGCTGTTATGAGGGAATCTGCACCTTGCAGTGAAAGTGCTTCCAGAGGGGAGTCTAATGAGGGCAAACATTTGATGGTAGCAGCTTCCCTGCGGGAGATACTCTCTTTGCTAAAAACCCATTATTAGGCGAAAGTAAGTTACAATTCAGTACCCTATCCTAAAGCTTGCTGTTAGGAGGGAATCTGCAGCTTGCAGAGAAAGCGCTTCCAGAGGGGAGTCTAATGAGGGCAAACATTTGATGGTAGCAGCTTCCCTGCGGGAGATACTCTCTTTTCCAAAATCGCATTATTAGGCGAAAGTAAGTTACAATTCAGTACCCTATCCTAAAGCTTGCTGTTAGGAGGGAATCTGCAGCTTGCACTGAAAGCGCTTCCAGAGGGGAGTCTAACGAGGGCAAACATTTGATGGTAGCAGCTTCCCTGCGGGAGATACTCTCTTTGCCAAAATCGCATTATTAGGCGAAAGTAAGTTACAATTCAGGACCCTATCCTAAAGCTTGCTGTTAGGAGGGAATCTGCAGCTTGCAGTGAAAGCGCTTCCAGAGGGGAGTCTAACGAGGGCAAACATTTGATGGTAGCAGCTTCCCTGCGGGAGATAGTCTCTTTTCCAAAATCGCATTATTAGCCGCAGTTAAGTTACAGTTCAGTACCCTATCCTAAAGCTTGCTGTTATGAGGGAATCTGCACCTTGCAGTGAAAGCGCTTCCAGAGGGGAGTCTAATGAGGGCAAACATTTGATGGTAGCAGCTTCCCTGCGGGAGATACTCTCTTTGCTAATAACGCATTATTAGGCGAAAGTAAGTTACAATTCAGTACCCTATCCTAAAGCTTGCTGTTAGGAGGGAATCTGCAGCTTGCAGAGAAAGCGCTTCCAGAGGGGAGTCTAATGAGGGCAAACATTTGATGGTAGCAGCTTCCCTGCGGGAGATATTCTCTTTGCCAAAATCGCATTATTAGGCGAAAGTAAGTTACAATTCAGTACCCTATCCTAAAGCTTGCTGTTAGGAGGGAATCTGCAGATTGCAGTGAAAGCGCTTCCAGAGGGGAGTCTAATGAGGGCAAACATTTGATGGTAGCAGCTTTCCTGCGGGAGATTGTCTCTTTTCCAAAATCGCATTATTAGGCGAAAGTAAGTTACAATTCAGTACCCTATCCTAAAGCTTGCCGTTAGGAGGGAATCTGCAGCTTGCAGTGAAAGCGCTTCCAGAGGGGAGTCTAATGAGGGAAAACATTTGATGGTAGCAGCTTCCCTGCGGGAGATACTCTCTTTGACAAAATCGCCTTATTAGCCGCAGTTAAGATACAATTCAGTACCCTATCCTAAAGCTTGCTGTTAGGAGGGAATCTGCAGCTTGCAGAGAAAGCGCTTCCAGAGGGGAGTCTAACGAGGGCAAACATTTGATGGTAGCAGCTTCCCTGCGGGAGATAGTCTCTTTGCCAAAATCGCATTATTAGGCGAAAGTAAGTTACAATTCAGTACCCTATCCTAAAGCTTGCTGTTAGGAGGGAATCTGCAGCTTGCACTGAAAGCGCTTCCAGAGGGGAGTCTAACGAGGGCAAACATTTGATGGTAGCAGCTTCCCTGCGGGAGATACTCTCTTTGCCAAAATCGCATTATTAGGCGAAAGTAAGTTACAATTCAGGACCCTATCCTAAAGCTTGCTGTTAGGAGGGAATCTGCAGCTTGCAGTGAAAGCGCTTCCAGAGGGGAGTCTAACGAGGGCAAACATTTGATGGTAGCAGCTTTCCTGCGGGAGATAGTCTCTTTTCCAAAATCGCATTATTAGGCGAAAGTAAGTTACAATTCAGCACCCTATCCTAAAGCTAGCTGTTATGAGGGAATCTGCAGCTTGCAGTGAAAGCGCTTCCAGAGGGGAGTCTAACGAGGGCAAACATTTGATGGTAGCAGCTTTCCTGCGGGAGATAGTCTCTATTCTAAAATCGCATTATTAGGCGAAAGTAAGTTACAATTCAGTACCATATCCTAAAGCTTGCTGTTAGGAGGGAATCTGCAGCTTGCAGTGAAAGCGCTTCCAGAGCGGTGTCTAATGAGGGAAAACATTTGATGGTAGCAGCTTCCCTGCAGGAGATACTCTCTTTTCCAAAATCGCATTATTAGGCGAAAGTAAGTTACAATTCAGTACCCTATCCTAAAGCTTGCTGTTAGGAGGGAATCTGCAGCTTGCAGTGAAAGCGCTTCCAGAGGGGAGTCTAACGAGGGCAAACATTTGATGGTAGCAGCTTCCCTGCGGGAGATAGTCTCTTTTCCAAAATCGCATTATTAGCCGCAGTTAAGTTACAGTTCAGTACCCTATCCTAAAGCTTGCTGTTATGAGGGAATCTGCACCTTGCAGTGAAAGTGCTTCCAGAGGGGAGTCTAATGAGGGCAAACATTTGATGGTAGCAGCTTCCCTGCGGGAGATACTCTCTTTGCTAAAAACGCATTATTAGGCGAAAGTAAGTTACAATTCAGTACCCTATCCTAAAGCTTGCTGTTAGGAGGGAATCTGCAGCTTGCAGAGAAAGCGCTTCCAGAGGGGAGTCTAATGAGGGCAAACATTTGATGGTAGCAGCTTCCCTGCGGGAGATACTCTCTTTTCCAAAATCGCATTATTAGGCGAAAGTAAGTTACAATTCAGTACCCTATCCTAAAGCTTGCTGTTAGGAGGGAATCTGCAGATTGCAGTGAAAGCGCTTCCAGAGGGGAGTCTAATGAGGGCAAACATTTGATGGTAGCAGCTTTCCTGCGGGAGATTGTCTCTTTTCCAAAATCGCATTATTAGGCGAAAGTAAGTTACAATTCAGTACCCTATCCTAAAGCTTGCTGTTAGGAGGGAATCTGCAGCTTGCAGTGAAAGCGCTTCCAGAGGGGAGTCTAATGAGGGAAAACATTTGATGGTAGCAGCTTCCCTGCGGGAGATACTCTCTTTGACAAAATCCCCTTATTAGCCGCAGTTAAGATACAATTCAGTACCCTATCCTAAAGCTTGCTGTTAGGAGGGAATCTGCAGCTTGCAGAGAAAGCGCTTCCAGAGGGGAGTCTAACGAGGGCAAACATTTGATGGTAGCAGCTTCCCTGCGGGAGATAGTCTCTTTGCCAAAATCGCATTATTAGGCGAAAGTAAGTTACAATTCAGTACCCTATCCTAAAGCTTGCTGTTAGGAGGGAATCTGCAGCTTGCACTGAAAGCGCTTCCAGAGGGGAGTCTAACGAGGGCAAACATTTGATGGTAGCAGCTTCCCTGCGGGAGATACTCTCTTTGCCAAAATCGCATTATTAGGCGAAAGTAAGTTACAATTCAGTACGCTATCCTAAAGCTTGCTGTTAGGAGGGAATCTGCAGCTTGCAGTGAAAGCGCTTCCAGAGGGGAGTCTAACGAGGGCAAACATTTGATGGTAGCAGCTTTCCTGCGGGAGATAGTCTCTTTTCCAAAATCGCATTATTAGCCGCAGTTAAGTTACAGTTCAGTACCCTATCCTAAAGCTTGCTGTTAGGAGGGAATCTGCAGCTTGCAGTGAAAGCGCTTCCAGAGGGGAGTCTAATGAGGGCAAACATTTGATGGTAGCAGCTTCCCTGCGGGAGATACTCTCTTTGCTAAAAACGCATTATTAGGCGAAAGTAAGTTACAATTCAGTACCCTATCCTAAAGCTTGCTGTTAGGAGGGAATCTGCAGCTTGCAGAGAAAGCGCTTCCAGAGGGGAGTCTAATGAGGGCAAACATTTGATGGTAGCAGCTTCCCTGCGGGAGATACTCTCTTTGCCAAAATCGCATTATTAGGCGAAAGTAAGTTACAATTCAGTACCTTATCCTAAAGCTTGCTGTTAGGAGGGAATCTGCAGCTTGCAGTGAAAGCGCTTCCAGAGGGGAGTCTAATGAGGGAAAACATTTGATGGTAGCAACTTCCCTGCGGGAGATACTCTCTTTGACAAAATCGCCTTATTAGCCGCAGTTAAGATACAATTCAGTACCCTATCCTAAAGCTTGCTGTTAGGAGGGAATCTGCAGCTTGCAGAGAAAGCGCTTCCAGAGGGGAGTCTAACGAGGGCAAACATTTGATGGTAGCAGCTTCCCTGCGGGAGATAGTCTCTTTGCCATAATCGCATTATTAGGCGAAAGTAAGATACAATTCAGGACCCTATCCTAAAGCTTGCTGTTAGGAGGGAATCTGCAGCTTGCAGTGAAAGCGCTTCCAGAGGGGAGCCTAACGAGGGCAAACATTTGATGGTAGCAGCTTTCCTGTGGGAGATAGTCTCTTTTCCAAAATCGCTTTATTAGGCGAAAGTAAGTTACAATTCAGTACCCTGTCCTAAAGCTTGTTGTTAGGAGGGAATCTGCAGCTTGCAGTGAAAGCGCTTCCAGAGGGGAGTCTAATGAGGGCAAACATTTGATGGTAGCAGCTTCCCTGCGGGAGATAGTCTCTTTTCCAAAATCTCATTATTAGGCGAAAGTAAGTTACAATTCAGTACCCTACCCTAAAGCTTGCTTAAACTTTCTTTCGCCTAATAATGCGATTTTGGCAAAGAGAGTATCTCCCGCAGGGAAGCTGCTACCATCAAGTGTTTGCCCTCATTAGACTCCCCTCTGGAAGCGCTTTCAGTGCAAGCTGCAGATTCCCTCCTAACAGCAAACTGTAGGATAGGGTACTTAATTGTAACGTACTTTCGCCTAATAATGCGGTTTTGTAAAAGAGAGTATTTCCCGCAGGGAAGCAGGTACCATCAAATGTTTGCCCTCATTAGACTCCCCTCTGGAAGCGCTTTCACTGCAAGCTGCAGATTCCCTCCTAACAGCAAGCTTTAGGATAGGGTACTGAATTGTACCTTAACTGCGGCTTAGAATGCGATTTTGGAAAAGAGAGTATCTCCCGCAGGGAAGCTGCTACCATCAAATGTTTGCCCTCGTTAGACTCATCTCTGGAAGCGCTTTCACTGCAAGGTGCAGATTCCCTCCTAACAGCAAGCTTTAGGATTGGGTACTGAATGGTAACTTTCTTTCGCCTAATAATGCGATTTTGGCAAAGAGAGTATCTCCCGCAGGGAAGCTGCTACCATCAAATGTTTGCCCTCATTAGACTCCCCTCTGGAAGCGCTTTCACTGCAAGCTGCAGATTCCCTCCTAACAGCTAGCTTTAGGATAGGGTACTGAATTGTATCTTAAATGCGGCTAATAATGCGATTTTGGAAAATAGAATATCTCCCGCAGGGAAGCTGCTACCATCAAGTGTTTGCCCTCTTTTGACTTCCCTCTGGAAGCGCTTTCACTGCAAGCTGCAGATTCCCCTGGTGGAGCTTGAGGCCATTGCCTCTTGTCCTGTCCCCTGTCACTTTGGAGAAATGGCCATCATCCTCCTCTCTACAATCTCCTTTCAGGTAATTGTAGAGAGCAATGAAGTCTCCCCTCATCCTCCTTTTCTCCAGACTAAACAACCCCAGTCCTCTCAGCTGTTTCTCATAAGGCCATGTGTGTACATAAAAAAGCGCTGACTTTTTTGAGAGGAACTAGGAGCACTACAGACAGACAGAGGATTATAAAAAGGGGAGGGACTAGCACAAAGATTCAGAAACAGCAAGAGGAGCAAAGGGGAGTATCAACAGAATGAGGAACGCAAATTGGTAGAAAGATGGAAAAGGAGAAAAAAAGTATGGACAGAGAACTGATACTGAAGACTGGGGGAAAAAAGAGAGAGAAAAGAGCACAGAAAAATTAAAGAGTAGGGGTATAGGGATACCTGGGAACAGTAATTGTAGCAGCACGATAAATGAAAGGAACAAAAAAGTCCAGGTCTAAAATGTTCATTACCTAGTTCCATCACTGTCACAACTAGCAATGTTGCAGTGACAGCACGCATACTGTTATTTCTTGTAAGGATGCTTTCAGACACATAGTAGTGTTGTTCTAGCTGAGAATGTAAGGCAGAGTTAATAAAACACAGCTGCTCCCCAGGCACTCTTTATACCTGTGAGGGCTTCACCACACCCCAGTCACAGGTGGTGGGTGGGAAGGGCCAGGGGGTATATAAGCTACAGGCCTTGCCTCTGGAGGTCATTTAGGTTGTGGTTTATCCTTGAGATTAGAGTTTTGCTGCTGTTTCAATTCATTATATATTTTAGGCTAGTTGGGTAAGTGGTGTTTTTTGGCTTTTTTTTTTGATTTTTTTTTTTTTTTCTGATCCTCTAAAGAAGCAGAGGCATCTGTTGGAGGAGGTATGAGCTTTGGAAGAATCCAGGCAAAGCAGCACATACAGCTGTAACTATGGGGCTTTTTTGTCAGTAATTTTTGATTGGGTGTTGGAGGGGGCAAGATGTTTTAATGGTTTGTTTTCCTTCTTTGTTTTTTTTCTGGGTGCTTTGCCTGGAGTTTTTAGTTATGGGATGATTTGTTGTTGTTCCTCATTCTGTGTGGCATGATGTATTGGCCCTAGGGGCTCTGCAGTTTGTAATGGGCATCTTGTGGGTGATAATAACCTGGAATGAGCCTTGTTGGCCTGTGGTAGGAAGTTGAGTCTGTGGGTTGGTGGAAGATAGAAGGGGCCAGGGGAGCCTTGGGAAGGGCTCAGGAGCCCAGCTCCCAAGGAACAGCAACACAGAAGGGTCAGGGGGGTTAAAATATAGGGCAGGTTCTGTTAAGAAGGAGCAGGGTTCCTTCTCTGATACTTCAGGGGTAGAAAAGGGCTTTAATGGTTTGGGGAAAGGGAGATGGGTTCATCAGTCTTTCTTGGGTCAGTTTGGTGGTCAGATGCAAGTGCTATTCAGGTGTCTGTTGTTCTAGTCTCTCTGTAGCCAACGAGGTAACGATGAGGTTGAGACACAAGTTGAAAAGCATTAGTTACCCTAAGAAATGTAATCTCTAGGGCTGTGAGATCTCTGCTCCCTTATACTTTCTACTTATTGTGTTCCTCAACCAACTTCTTTGCATCCATCCTGTCTCCATCCATCTGAATGTCCAGAGAAGAGTACTGTAGCTGGTGAGGGGGCTGGTGAATAAGCCTTATGAGGAGTGGCTGAGAGGGCTGGGGGTGTTTAGCCTGGAGAAGAGGAGGCTGAGGGGAGACCTCATTGCTGAAAGGAGGTTGTGGAGATAAGGAAGCTGGCCACCTCTCCAAAGTGACAGGGGACAGGACAAGAGGGAATAGCCTCAAGCTCTGCCAGGGAAGGTTCAGGCTGTACATCAGGAAAAAATATTTCACTGAAAGGGTTATTAGGGATGGGCAAAGGCTGCCCAAGGAGGTGGTAGAGTCACCTTCCCTGGAGGTGTTTAAAGGACGGGTGGCCGAAGTGCTGAGGGACGTGGTTTAGTGATTGATAGGAATGGTTGGACTCAATGATCCAATGGGTCTTTTCCAACCGGGTGATCCTATGAATATCAGACACCTTGCTACTTAAACATATGGACTCACTGCCTATCTACAGTGCAGGATTCTGCCGCTTGTTTCGCTTGCATTTCTCAGGGAAGAGATTGGATATTGTTTTGGCTCGTAACAGTTAGCAGCTGAGCAACTCTTTTTCATCTGGTCTGTGGGCACACAAGCCTCCCTTATTTAGTAGAGTTTTGGATTTTTCCTGAACTTACCAGTGAGGTTTGCTTTGTTATTGCTTACAGCAGTTGTTACCTTGTCCCTGTTATCCATTGTGTTTTTTTACGGTCATTGAGTTTCCAATTTAGGTCTTAGAGCAGTCAAATCCCACTGTTGCGAGTTTTTCATTGGCTGACTGCCTCTGTAATTCCAGTCTCCATTGCTGTGTGGTGAGTGTCCTGTGTTTTTATGTCTTCTGTGTTAATAATCTTTACTGGGTTTTGATAAGAATATTCTTTTTCAAGTTCTTCTTGTTTACTCCTGTGACTAAAGTCTGGTAACTTCCTAGAATTAGGATCTCCATGGCTCATCTTTCTTTTGTCCTGGGTATCACCACTACTGGTCCTACAACTTAAGTGGTGAGGAGGAGAGGAGAAGTAAGCAGACAGCAGAGAATTTTGGGGTGCTGGTGAGGTAGTCAGGCTTTTTCTCATCATTGTGGGGCTGATGGTGAGGAGGAAGTTGAGTATGTCTAGAAGAGCAAAGTATTATTTGGCAACATAGTATTTACTTTTGGTTTGGCAGGCACTGTGTGGGCCACCTTGGGAATGGGAAGAGCATTTGAGATGAGCTGGGTAGTAGGGAGAAGGAGCATGGGGCAGACTTCTCACAGGTGTGAGTAATTCTCTTAATTTAATTACCCTGGGTGATAACAGCTGCAGCATCTGACATAAGAACTGCTGTGGAGCAAGTGAGTGGAAGAACATGGCAGTTAGGCAGAGCAAGTTGTCATGTAAGGTGCTGACATTGATCAGTGCAATGCTGGCTGTTGGCACTATTTTAGTTTTCTCATTGGTTTTCTTACAGATGGCCAAGTGGAACCTGGCAACTGTAGGATCATCCCAGGGAGCTGATGCTCTTGGAGTTTTTTCTGCTGAGGAAGCCTCCTGGTGGTCTGAAAGCTAAGTTGAGGGACGGGGGCAAGGGTGGGGTGTGACAGAGGGGAGAAGGCTGGGGATGGCAGGGTGGAGTTTTAAAAGTAGCCTAGGGGAGAGGGCTGTGCAGGAAATGTCCCCTTTGGGCATGGAGAGCTGGAGGGTGTTACTTCTCAGCCCAAAGCTAGCATGTTCCAGGTAGGGCCGTTCCAGCTTGTCTGTGCTGTGTGCTTTATATTCTGTTTCTCTTTCATGTTTCTTAAGCCTTGATGTCCCCTTTGCTTTAAAGGAATGCAGCATATGACTTGAGCAGCATCTCGAGGGTCTTGAATGCCTGTACTCATGGGTACAATACCAATTAGGCACTGTTCTTCTTGCATCATAACCTAAGTGTGGATTGGCTTCACATTTTCAAAGTTTCTAGTCAGCCATCTTTTCCTGTGACCTTGCAGACTGTGTTGGTGGCCACAATCGCTAGTCTTGTATTTTCAAGGATCCCTGTAGGCCTAAGACTTCTTCCACGCATCTTGTGTCTTTAGACATTTAAAAGGTGATCCTCTCACGTACATCATCCCAGTCTTGGCCACATACCATTGTAATGAGGGATCCTTTACAGCATGCCGGACATGCCTCGAGCACCATATCTAGGGTCCTGAATGCTTGTACCCATCAATGCACTGTCGATTGGGCACTGCTTTTCTTGCATCGTGCTCCTAAAGCCGGGATCGTTCTCGTGTTTTGGCACTGTGTTTTTCTCCTTGTTTTCCTTGCAGATGCTGAAGAGGAACCCAGTGACTGCAGGATTATTTCTGTTAGCTGATGTGATTTGAGCTGCTTTGGCCAAGGACAGCTTCATTCGTGGCCCTCTGAAAGCTAAGTTGAGGGACCAGATTTGGGAAGCGGGAGGCGGGTTGGGGATAGCAGGGAGGGGTTTTGAAGGTAGCCTAGGCTGTGTAGGGAGAGTCCTCTTTGGGCAGGTGAAGGCAGAGGGGCGTACTTCTGAGCCCAAACCCTGCATGGGCAGGGCAGTTCCAGCCTGTATCTGTTGTTATCTAGTTTGTGTAGTCACTGTGCTGTGTCTGAAATTTTCTGCAGGTCTTGATGTCCTCTTTTGTACTCGAGGCATGCCGGATGTGCCTTGGGCACCATGTCTAGGGTCCCAAATGCTCGTACTGATCAAAGCAGTGTCGATGGGGCACTGCTTTTCTTTCTTCACATTTTTAAAGCGTGGATCGCTCTTGTGTTTTGGAAGCATCCGGTCAGTTGTCTTCTGCTGCAGCCTTGCAGCCGGCCTTATTATCCAGGATAGTTAGTCTTCCGTTTTGTTGGATCCCTGTTCTGGGACTTGTTCCATCCATCCTCTGCATCTTTAGGACTTTAAAAGGGTTTCTTGCCCGTTCATCTTGCCAGTTGCAGCCACATCTCTTTGGAACCATCTTTGCTTTTCCAGGGCTACCGTAGGTTCTTCCTCAGAGCCCTGTCCATTGCCTTGCCCATTGGCAAGCGTGGTCCAAGAGTCCTCCATGTTGCTGCAAATCTTCTTTTGTCCTCGGTTCACGACATCGGTCTTGTGTGTTAGTGTTCCGTGTGTATTTGTGTCCAGTTCAAGCTGCTCTGCCTGGTGCATGGAGGAGGTGATAAGAGTCAGCCAAGGTATAGCGGCCCGGTTCTTAATGTTTTAATGTGACTAGACCATGCAGTCTAGGGGCATCCATTACTTTGGAGAGCTAGCAGCCCTAAGTGTGGTAGTTTCTGCTAGTCTCTGAAACCATGGAGGGGATGCAGAGAAGTACTGTAGGGAAGCTGCTATGATCAAATTCTGGCTTTTGTTAGAGTCTTCTCTGGAAGCGCCTTCACTGCAAGCTGCAGAAGAATGTCTAACAGAATGGTTTAGTATAGGGTACTGAATTGTGACTTACTTTCGCCTAATAAGGCGATTTGGGAAAAGAGAGTGTCTCCCGCAGGGAAGATGCTAGCATGGAATGCTGCTGTTTCTGAATGTCTTCTCTTAGAGTGCTTTCAGTGCAAAGCAAGGCTTGTAGAATGTTCAGTCTCGGCTTGTGTACAGTAACATCAGAATGGCGGTTAAAGTGTCACTTTGAAATTTCATACCGTTCAGCACAAGGACTGCGGGGAATCTGCTACAATCAAATGCTGGCTCTCAGTAGAGTCTTCTCCGGAAGTGCTTTCACTTCAAGCTGGTTAAGCTCGACTAACAGAACGTTTAATACAAGGTACTGAGTTGAGACTGAACTGCACCTCCACCCCGTGCGGCCCTGCTCTTACCCCGTGCGGCCCTGCTCTTACCCCGTGCGGCCCTGCTCTTACCCCGTGCGGCCCTGCTCTTACCCCTGTCCGGTATTTTCCGCACTTGCCCGGCCCGACTTGGGCCCCTCCCGGCCCGACTTGGGCCCTTGTCCCGTATTCTCCGCCCTTGTCCGCCCCTCTGTGCCCTTGTCCCGTGTTCTCCGCCCTTGTCCGCCCCTCTGTGGCCTTGTCCCGTATTATCCGCACTTGTCCGGTATTTTCCGCACTTGCCCGGCCCGACTTGGGCCCTTGTCCCGTGTCTCCGCCCTTGTCCGCCCCTCTGTGGCCTTGTCCTGTGTTCTCTGCCCTTGTCCGCCCCTCTGTGGCCTTGTCCCGTATTATCCGCACTTGTCCGGTATTTTCCGCACTTGCCCGCCCCGACTTGGGCCCCTCCCGGCCCGACTTGGGCCCTTGTCCCGTGTTCTCCGCCCTTGTCCGCCCCTCTGTGCCCTTGTCCCATGTTCTCCGCCCTTGTCCGCCAATCTGTGGCCTTGTCCCGTGTTCTCCGCCATTGTCCACCACTCTGTGGCCTTGTCCCGTGTTCTCCGCCATTGTCCGCCACTCTGTGGCCTTGTACCGTGTTCTCCACACTTGTCCGACCCTCTTTCCCCTTGTCCCGTGTTCTCTGCCCTTGTCCGCCCCTCTGTGGCCTTGTCCCGTATTATCCGCACTTGTCCGCCCCTCTGGGCCCGTGTCCGCCCCTCTGGGCCCGTGTCCGCCCCTCTGTGGCCTTGTCCCGTATTATCCGCACTTGTCCGCCCCTCTGGGCCCGTGTCCGCCCCTCTGGGCCCTTGTCCCGTATTCTCCGAACTTGTCCGCCCCTCTGGGCTCGTGTCCGCCCGTCTGGGCCCTTGTCCCGTATTCTCCAAACTTGTCCGCCCCTCTGGGCCCGTGTCCCGTGTTCTCTGGGCCCGTGTCCCGTGTTCTCTGGGCCCGTGTCCCGTGTTCTCCTAACTTGTCTGCACCTCTGGGCCCGTGTCCCGTATTCTCCTAACTTGTCCGCCCCTCTGGGCCCTTGTCCGCCCCTCTGGGCCCTTGTCCCGTATTCTCCGAAATTGTCTGCCAATCTGGGCCCTTGTCCGCCCCTCTGTGCCCTTGTCCCGTACTCTCCGAACTTGTCCGCCCCTCTTTGCCCTGGTCGGGCCCTCTTTGCCCTGGTCGGGCCCTCTTTGCCCTTGTCCGCCCCTATTTGCACTTTTCCGCCCGTCTTCGCCCTTTTTCGGTATTCCCCGCACTTGTCCGCCCGTGTTTGCCCTTTTCCGGTATTCCCCGCACTTGTCCGCCCGTCTTTGCCCTTGTCCGCCCGTCTTTGCCCTTGTCCGCCCGTCTTTGCCCTTGTCCGGTATTCTCCGCACTTGTCCGCCCGGCTTTGCCCTTGTCCAGTATTCTCCGCACTTGTCCGGTATTCTCCGCACTTGTCCGCCCGGCTTTGCCCTTGTCCGCCCGGCTTTGCCCTTGTCCGCCCGGCTTTGCCCTTGTCCGCCCGGCTTTGCCCTTGTCCGCCCGGCTTTGCCCTTGTCCGGTATTCTCCGCACTTGTCCGCCCGTCTTTGCCCTTGTCCGCCCGTCTTTGCCCTTGTCCGCCCGTCTTTGCCCTTGTCCGGTATTCTCTGCACATCTCCGCCCCCCTTAGCCCTGGTCCGCCCCCCTTAGCCCTGGTCCGCCCCCCTTAGCCCTGGTCCGGTATTCTCCGTACTTCTCCGCCCATCTTTGCCCTTCTCTGCCCATCTTTGCCCTTGTCCGCCTATCTTTGCCCTTGTCCCATATTCTCCGCACTTGTCCGCCCGTCTTTGCCCTTGTCCGCCCGTCTTTGCCCTTGTCCGCCCGTCTTTGCCCTTGTCCGCCCGTCTTTGCCCTTGTCCGGTATTCTGCAAACGTGTCCGCCCGTCTTTGCCCTTGTCCGGTATTCTGCAAACGTCTCTGCCCCTCTTTGCACTTGTCCGCCCCTCTTTGCAATTGTCCGCCCCTCTTTGCAATTGTCCGCCCCTCTTTGCAATTGTCCGCCCCTCTTTGCAATTGTCCGCCCCTCTTTGCAATTTTTCGCACCTCTTTGCACTTGTCCGGTATTCTCCACAATTCTGCGCCCCTCTTTGCCCTTGTCCGCCCCTCTTTGCCCTTGTCCGCCCCTCTTTGCCCTTGTCCGCCCCTCTTTGCCCTTGTCCGCCCCTCTTTGCCCTTGTCCGCCCCTCTTTGCCCTTGTCCGCCCCTCTTTGCCCTTGTCCGCCCCTCTTTGCCCTTGTCCGCCCCTCTTTGCCCTTGTCCGCCCCTCTTTGCCCTTGTCCGCCCCTCTTTGCCCTTGTCCGCCCCTCTTTGCCCTTGTCCGCCCCTCTTTGCCCTTGTCCGCCCCTCTTTGCCCTTGTCCGCCCCTCTTTGCCCTTGTCCGCCCCTCTTTGCCCTTGTCCGCCCCTCTTTGCCCTTGTCCGCCCCTCTTTGCCCTTGTCCGCCCCTCTTTGCCCTTGTCCGCCCCTCTTTGCCCTTGTCCTGTACTCGCCTGACTTGTCCGCCCCTCTTTGCCCTTGTCCGCCCCTCTTTGCCCTTGTCCCGAATGCTCCGCACTTCTCTGCCCCTCTTTACTCTTGTCCCGTATTCTCTGCACTTCTCTGCCCCTCTTTACTCTTGTCCCGTATTCTCTGCACTTCTCCGTCCCTCTTTACTCTTGTCCCGTATTCTCTGCACTTCTCCGTCCCTCTTTGCAATTGTGCAACCCTCTTTGCCATTGTCCGCTCCTCTTTGCCCTTGTCCCTTATTCTCCGCACTTTTCCGCACCTCTTTGCCCTTGTCCGCCCCTCTTTGCCTTGTCCCGTATTCTCCGCACTTGTCCGCCCCTCTTTGCCCTTGTCCGCCCCTCTTTGCCCTTGTCCGCCCCTCTTTGCCCTTGTCCGCCCCTCTTTGCCCTTGTCCGCCCCTCTTTGCCCTTGTCCGCCCCTCTTTGCCCTTGTCCGCCCCTCTTTGCCCTTGTCCGCCCCTCTTTGCCCTTGTCCGCCCCTCTTTGCCCTTGTCCGCCCCTCTTTGCCCTTGTCCGCCCCTCTTTGCCCTTGTCCGCCCCTCTTTGCCCTTGTCCGCCCCTCTTTGCCCTTGTCCGCCCCTCTTTGCCCTTGTCCGCCCCTCTTTGCCCTTGTCCGCCCCTCTTTGCCCTTGTCCGCCCCTCTTTGCCCTTGTCCTGTACTCGCCTGACTTGTCCGCCCCTCTTTGCCCTTGTCCGCCCCTCTTTGCCCTTGTCCCGAATGCTCCGCACTTCTCTGCCCCTCTTTACTCTTGTCCCGTATTCTCTGCACTTCTCTGCCCCTCTTTACTCTTGTCCCGTATTCTCTGCACTTCTCTGCCCCTCTTTACTCTTGTCCCGTATTCTCTGCACTTCTCCGTCCCTCTTTGCAATTGTGCAACCCTCTTTGCCATTGTCCGCTCCTCTTTGCCCTTGTCCCTTATTCTCCGCACTTTTCCGCACCTCTTTGCCCTTGTCCGCCCCTCTTTGCCTTGTCCCGTATTCTCCGCACTTGTCCGCCCCTCTTTGCCCTTGTCCGCCCCTCTTTGCCCTTGTCCGCCCCTCTTTGCCCTTGTCCGCCCCTCTTTGCCCTTGTCCGCCCCTCTTTGCCCTTGTCCGCCCCTCTTTGCCCTTGTCCGCCCCTCTTTGCCCTTGTCCGCCCCTCTTTGCCCTTGTCCGCCCCTCTTTGCCCTTGTCCGCCCCTCTTTGCCCTTGTCCGCCCCTCTTTGCCCTTGTCCGCCCCTCTTTGCCCTTGTCCGCCCCTCTTTGCCCTTGTCCGCCCCTCTTTGCCCTTGTCCGCCCCTCTTTGCCCTTGTCCGCCCCTCTTTGCCCTTGTCCGCCCCTCTTTGCCCTTGTCCGCACCATTTTACTCCTGTCTGCCCCTCTTTTCCCTTGTCCGCCCGTCTTTGCCCTTTTCCGCACCTCTTTGCCCTTTTCCGCACCTCTTTGCCCTTGTCCTGTATTCTCCGCACTTGTCCACCGCTCTTTGCCATTGTCCGCACCTCTTTGCCCTTGTCCCATATTCTCCACAATTGTCCGCCCCTCTTTGCCCTTGTCCGCAATTCTTTGCCCTTGTCCCTTATTCTCCGCACTTGTCCGCCCCTCTTTGCCCTTGTCCGCCCCTCTTTGCCCTTGTCCGCCCCTCTTTGCCCTTGTCCGCCCCTCTTTGCCCTTGTCCGCCCCTCTTTGCCCTTGTCCGCCCCTTTCGCAATTTTCCTCCCCTCTTTGCCCTTGTCCGCCCCTCTTTGCCATTGTCCCATATTCTCTCTCTTTGCCAAAATCGCATTATTAGGCGAAAGTAAGTTACAATTCAGTACCCTATCCTAAAGCTTGCTGTTAGGAGGGAATCTACAGCTTGAAGTGAATGCGCTTCCAGAGGGGAGTCTAACGAGGGCAAACATTTGATGGTAGCAGCTTCCCTGCGGAAGATACTCTCTTTGCCAAAATCGCATTATTAGGCGAAAGTAAGATACAATTCAGTACCCTATCTTAAAGCTTGCTGTTGGGAGGGAATCTGCAGCTTGCAGTGAAAGCGCTTCCAGAGTGGAGTCTAATGAGGGCAAATATTTGATGGTAGCATCTTCCCTGCGGGAGATATTCTCTTTGCCAAAATCGCATTATTAGGCAAAAGTAAGTTACAATTCAGTACCCTTTCCTAAAGCTTTCTGTTAGGAGGGAATCTGCAGCTTGCAGTGAAAGCGCTTCCAGAGGGGAGTCTAATGAGGGCAAACATTTGATGGTAGCAGCTTCCCTGCGGGAGATACTCTCTTTGCCAAAATCGCATTATTAGGCGAAAGTAAGTTACAATTCAGTACCCTATCCTAAAGCTTGCTGTTAGGAGGGAATCTGCAGCTTGCAGTCAAAGCGCTTCCAGAGGGGAGTCTAATGAGGGCAAACATTTGATGGCAGCAGCTTCCCTGTGGGAGATACTCTCTTTGCCAAAATCGCATTATTAGGCGAAAGTAAGTTACAATTCAGTACCCTATCCTAAAGCTTGCTGTTAGGAGGGAATCTGCAGCTTGCAGTGAAAGCGCTTCCAGAGGGGAGTCTAATGAGGGCAAACATTTGATGGTAACAGCTTCCCTGCGGGAGATATTCTCATTGCCAAAATCGCTTTATTAGCCGCAGTTAAGATACAATTCAGTACCCTATCCTAAAGCTTGCTGTTAGGAGGGAATCTGCAGCTTGCAGTGAAAGCGCTTCCAGAGGGGAGTCTAAGGAGGGCAAACATTTGATGGTAGCAGCTTCCCTGCGGGAGATATTCTCTTTGCCAAAATCGCCTTATTAGCCGCAGTTAAGTTACAATTCAGTACCCTATCCTAAAGCTTGCTGTTAGGAGGGAATCTGCAGCTTGCAGTGAAAGCGCTTCCAGAGTGGAGTCTAATGAGGGCAAACATTTGATGGTAGCAGCTTCCCTGCGGGAGATACTCTCTTTGCCAAAATCGCCTTAATGGCCGCAGTTAAGTTACAATTCGGTACCTTATCCTAAAGCTTGCTGTTAGGAGGGAATTTGCAGCTTGCAGTGAAAGCGCTTCCAGAGGGGAGTCTAATGAGGGCAAACATTTGATGGTAGCAGCTTCCCTGCGGGAGATACTCTCTTTGCCAAAATCGCGTTATTAGGCGAAAGTAAGTTACAATTCAGTACCCTATCCTAAAGCTTGCTCTTAGGAGGGAATCTGCAGCTTGAAGTGAATGCGCTTCCAGAGGGGAGTCTAATGAGGGCAAACATTTGATGGTAGCAGCTTCCCTGCGGGAGATATTCTCTTTGCCAAAATCGCCTTATTAGCCGCAGTTAAGTTACAATTCAGTACCCTATCCTAAAGCTTGCTGTTAGGAGGGAATCTACAGCTTGCAGTGAAAGCGCTTCCAGAGGGGAGTCTAATGAGGGCAAACATTTGATGTTAGCAGCTTCCCTGCGGGAGATAATCTCTTTGCCAATATCGCATTATTAGGTGAAAGTAAGTTACAATTCAGTACCCTATCCTAAAGCTTGCTGTTAGGAGGGAATCTGCAGCTTGCAGTGAAAGCGCTTCCAGAGGGGAGTCTAATGAGGGCAAACATTTGATGGTAGCAGCTTCCCTGCGGGAGATACCCTCTTTGCCAAAACCGCATTATTAGGCGAAAGTAAGTTACAATTCAGTACCCTATCCTAAAGCTTGCTGTTAGGAGGGAATCTGCAGCTTGCAGTGAAAGCGCTTCCAGAGGGGAGTCTAATGAGGGCAAACATTTGATGGTAGCAGCTTCCCTGCG
Organism: Phaenicophaeus curvirostris; assembly: GCF_032191515.1. Lineage (NCBI taxonomy): Eukaryota > Metazoa > Chordata > Aves > Cuculiformes > Cuculidae > Phaenicophaeus > Phaenicophaeus curvirostris. The sequence continues at coordinate 113,604 of NW_027206760.1, read as the reverse complement.
GGAGATAATCTCGTTGCCAAAATCGCATTATTAGGCGAAAGTAAGTTAAAATTCAGAACCCTTTCCTAAAGCTTGCTGTTAGGAGGGAATCCGCAGCTTGCAGTAAAAGCGCTTCCAGAGGGGAGTCTAATGAGGGCAAACATTTGATGGTAGCAGCTTCCCTGCGGGAGATACTCTCTTTGCCAAAACCGCATTATTAGGCGAAAGTAAGTTACAATTCAGTACCCTATCCTAAAGCTTGCTGTTAGGAGGGAATCTGCAGCTTGCAGTGAAAGCGCTTCCAGATTGGAGTCTAATGAGGGAAAACATTTGATGGTAGCAGCTTCCCTGCGGGAGATACTCTCTTTGCCAAAATCGCCTTAATGGCCGCAGTTAAGTTACAATTCGGTACCTTATCCTAAAGCTTGCTGTTAGGAGGGAATTTGCAGCTTGCAGTGAAAGCGCTTCCAGAGGGGAGTCTAATGAGGGCAAACATTTGATGGTAGCAGCTTCCCTGCGGGAGATACTCTCTTTGCCAAAATCGCGTTATTAGGCGAAAGTAAGTTACAATTCAGTACCCTATCCTAAAGCTTGCTCTTAGGAGGGAATCTGCAGCTTGAAGTGAATGCGCTTCCAGAGGGGAGTCTAATGAGGGCAAACATTTGATGGTAGCAGCTTCCCTGCGGGAGATATTCTCTTTGCCAAAATCGCCTTATTAGCCGCAGTTAAGTTACAATTCAGTACCCTATCCTAAAGCTTGCTGTTAGGAGGGAATCTGCAGCTTGCAGTGAAAGCGCTTCCAGAGGGGAGTCTAATGAGGGCAAACATTTGATGGTAGCAGCTTCCCTGCGGGAGATACTCTCTTTGCCAAAATCGCATTATTAGGCGAAAGTAAGTTACAATTCAGTACACTTTCCTAAAGCTTGCTGTTAGGAGGGAATCTGCAGCTTGCAGTGAAAGCGCTTCCAGAGGGGAGTCTAAGGAGGGCAAACATTTGATGGTAGCAGCTTCCCTGCGGGAGATACTCTCTTTGCCAAAATCGCATTATTAGGCGAAAGTAAGTTACAATTCAGTACCCTATCCTAAAGCTTGCTGTTAGGAGGGAATCTGCAGCTTGCAGTGAAAGCGCTTCCAGAGGGGAGTCTAACGAGGGCAAACATTTGATGGTAGCAGCTTCCCTGCGGGAGATACTCTCTTTGCCAAAATCGCATTATTAGGCGAAAGTAAGTTACAATTCAGTACCCAATCCTAAAGCTTGCTGTTAGGAGGGAATCTGCAGCTTGCAGTGAAAGCGCTTCCAGAGGGGAGTCTAATGAGGGCAAACATTTGATGGTAGCAGCTTCCCTGCGGGAGATACACTCTTTGCTAAAATAGCATTATTAGGCGAAACTAAGATACAATTCAGTACCCTATCCTAAAGCTTGCTGTTAGGAGGGAATCTGCAGCTTGCAGTGAAAGCGCTTCCAGAGCGGTGTCTAATGAGGGCAAACATTTGATGGTAGCAGCTTCCCTGCGGGAGATACTCTCTTTGCCAAAATCGCATTATTAGGCGAAAGTAAGTTACAATTCAGTACCCTATCCTAAAGCTTGCTGTTAGGAGGGAATCTGCAGCTTGCAGAGAAAGCGCTTCCAGAGGGGAGTCTAACGAGGGCAAAAATTTGATGGTAGCAGCTTCCCTGCGGGAGATACTCTCTTTGCCAAAATCGCCTTATTAGCCGCAGTTAAGATACAATTCAGTACCCTATCCTAAAGCTTGCTGTTAGGAGGGAATCTGCAGCTTGCAGTGAAAGCGCTTCCAGAGGGGATCTAACGAGGGCAAACATTTGATGGTAGCAGCTTCCCTGCGGGAGATACTCTCTTTGCCAAAATCGCATTATTAGGCGAAAGTAAGTTACAATTCAGTACCCTATCCTAAAGCTTGCTGTTAGGAGGGAATCTGCAGCTTGCAGTGAAAGCGCTTCCAGAGGGGAGTCTAATGAGGGCAAACATTTGATGGTAGCAACTTCCCTGCGGGAGAAAGTCTCTTTGCTAATATCGCATTATTAGGCGAAAGTACGTTACAATTCAGTACACTTTCCTAAAGCTTGCTGTTAGGAGGGAATCTGCAGCTTGCAGTGAAAGCGCTTCCAGAGGGGAGTCTAATGAGGGCAAACATTTGATGGTAGCAGCTTCCCTGTGGGAGATACTCCCTTTGCTAAAATCGCATTATTAGGCGAAAGTAAGTTACAATTCAGTACCCTATCCTAAAGCTTGCTGTTAGGAGGGAATCTGCAGCTTGCAGTGAAAGCGCTTCCAGAAGGGAGTCTACTGAGGGCAAACATTTGATGGTAGCAGCTTCCCTGCGGGAGAAAGTCTCTTTGCTATAATCGCATTATTAGGCGAAAGTACGTTACAATTCAGTACACTTTCCTAAAGATTGCTGTTAGGAGGGAATCTGCAGCTTGCAGTGAAAGCGCTTCCAGAGGGGAGTCTAATGAGGGCAAACATTTGATGGTAGCAGCTTCCCTGCGGGAGATACTCTTTTTGCCAAAATCGCATTATTAGGCGAAAGTAAGTTACAATTCAGTACCCTATCCTAAAGCTTGCTGTTAGGAGGGAATCTGCAGCTTGCAGTGAAAGCGCTTCCAGAGGGGAGTCTAATGAGGGCAAACATTTGATGGTAGCAGCTTCCCTGCGGGAGATACTCTCTTTGCCAAAATCGCCTTATTAGCCGCAGTTAAGTTACAATTCAGTACCCTATCCTAAAGCTTGCTGTTAGGAGGGAATCTGCAGCTTGCAGTGAAAGCGCTTCCAGAGGGGAGTCTAATGAGGGCAAGCATTTGATGGTAGCAGCTTCCCTGCGGGAGATACTCTCTTTGCCAAAATCGCATTATTAGCCGCAGTTAAGTTACAATTCAGTACACTCTCCTACAGCTTGCTGTTAGGAGGGAATCTGCAGCTTGCAGTGAAAGCGCTTCCAGAGGGGAGTCTAATGAGGGCAAACATTTGATGGTAGCAGCTTCCCTGCGGGAGATAGTCTCTTTGCCAAAATCGCATTATTAGGCGAAAGTAAGTTACAATTCAGTACCCTATCCTAAAGCTTGCTGTTAGGAGGGAATCTGCAGATTGCAGAGAAAGCGCTTCCAGAGGGGAGTCTAATGAGGGCAAACATTTGATGGTAGCAGCTTCCCTGCGGGAGATACTCTCTTTGCCAAAATCGCATTATTAGGCAAAATTAAGTTACAATTCAGTACCCTATCCTAAAGCTTGCTGTTAGGAGGGAATCTGAAGATTGCAGTGAAAGCGCTTCCAGAGGGGAGTCTAATGAGGGCAAACATTTGATGGTAGCAGCTTCCCTGCGGGAGAAAGTCTCTTTGGGAAAATCGCATTATTAGGCGAAAGTACGTTACAATTCAGTACCCTTTCCTAAAGATTGCTGTTAGGAGGGAATCTGCAGCTTGCAGTGAAAGCGCTTCCAGAGGGGAGTCTAATGAGGGTAAGCATTTGATGGTAGCAGCTTCCCTGTGGGAGATAGTCTCTTTGCCAAAATCTCCTTATTAGCCGCAATTAAGTTACAATTCAGTACACTGTCCTACAGCTTGCTGTTAGGAGGGAATCTGCAGCTTGCAGTGAAAGCGCTTCCAGAGAGGAGTCTAATGAGGGCAAACATTTGATGGTAGCAGCTTCCCTGCGGGAGATACTCTCTTTGCCAAAATCGCATTATTAGTTGAAAGTAAGTTACAATTCAGTACCCTATCCTAAAGCTTGCTGTTAGGAGGGAATCTGCAGCTTGCAGTGAAAGCGCTTCCAGAGGGGAGTCTAATGAGGGCAAACATTTGATGGTAACAGCTTCCCTGCGGGAGATATTCTCTTTGCCATAATCGCCTTATTAGCCGCAGTTAAGTTACAATTCAGTACCCTATCCTAAAGCTTGCTGTTAGGAGGGAATCTGCAGCTTGCAGTGAAAGCGCTTCCAGAGGGGAGTGTAATGAGGGCAAACATTTGATGGTAGCAGCTTCCCTGCGGGAGATACTCTCTTTGCCAAAATCGCATTATTAGGCGAAAGTAAGTTACGATTCAGTACCCTATCCTAAAGCTTGCTGTTAGGAGGGAATCTGCAGCTTGCAGTGAAAGCGCTTCCAGAGGGGAGTCTAATGAGGGCAAACATTTGATGGTAGCATCTTCCCTGCGGGAGATATTCTCTTTGCCAATTTCTCCTTATTAGCCGCAGTTAAGTTACAATTCAGTACCCTATCCTAAAGCTTGCTGTTAGGAGGGAATCTGCAGCTTGCAGTGAAAGCCCTTCCAGAGGGGAGTCTAATGAGGGCAAACATTTGATGGTAGCAGCTTCCCTGCCGGAGATACTCTCTTTGCCATAATCGCATTATTAGGCGAAAGTAAGTTACAATTCAGTACCCTATCCTAAAGCTTGCTGTTAGGAGGGAATCTGCAGCTTGCAGTGAAAGCGCTTCCAGAGGGGAGTCTAATGAGGGCAAACATTTGATGGTAGCAGCTTCCCTGCGGGAGATACTCTCTTTGCCAAAATCGCATTATTAGGCGAAAGTAAGTTACAATTCAGTACCCTATCCTAAAGCTTGCTGTTAGGAGGGAATCTGCAGCTTGCAGTGAAAGCGCTTCCAGAGGGGAGTCTAATGAGGGCAAACATTTGATGGTAGCAGCTTCCCTGCGGGAGATAGTCTCTTTGCCAAAATCGCATTATTAGGCGAAAGTAAGTTACAATTCAGTACCCTATCCTAAAGCTTGCTGTTAGGAGGGAATCTGCAGATTGCAGTGAATGCGCTTCCAGAGGGTAGTCTAACGAGGGCAAACATTTGATGGTAACAGCTTCCCTGCGGGAGATACTCTCTTTGCCAAAATCGCATTATTATGCGAAAGTAAGTTACAATTCAGTACCTTATCCTAAAGCTTGCTGTTAGGAGGGAATCTGCAGCTTGCAGAGAAAGCGCTTCCAGAGGGGAGTCTAACGAGGGCAAACATTTGATGGTAGCAGCTTCCCTGCGGGAGATACTCTCTTTGCCAAAATCGCATTATTAGGCGAAAGTAAGTTACAATTCAGTACCCTATCCTAAAGCTTGCTGTTAGGAGGGAATCTGCAGCTTGCAGTGAAAGCGCTTCCAGAGGGGAGTCTAATGAGGGCAAACATTTGATGGTAGCAGCTTCCCTGCGGGAGATACTCTCTTTGCCAAAATCGCATTATTAGGCGAAAGTAAGTTACAATTCAGGACCCTATCCTAAAGCTTGCTGTTAGGAGGGAATCTGCAGCTTGCAGTGAAAGCGCTTCCAGAGGGGAGTCTAAGGAGGGCAAACATTTGATGGTAGCAGCTTCCCTGCGGGAGATATTCTCTTTGCCATAATCGCCTTATTAGCCGCAGTTAACTTACAATTCAGTACCCTATCCTAAAGCTTGCTGTTAGGAGGGAATCTGCAGCTTGCAGTGAAAGCGCTTCCAGAGGGGAGTCTAATGAGGGCAAACATTTGATGGTAACAGCTTCCCTGCGGGAGATACTCTCTTTGCCAAAATCGCATTATTAGGCGAAAGTAAGTTACAATTCAGGACCCTATCCTAAAGCTTGCTGTTAGGAGGGAATCTGCAGCTTGCAGTGAAAGCGCTTCCAGAGGGGAGTCTAACGAGGGCAAACATTTGATGGTAGCAGCTTCCCTGCGGGAGATACTCTCTTTGTCAAAATCGCATTATTAGGCGAAAGTAAGTTACAATTCAGGACCCTATCCTAAAGCTTGCTGTTAGGAGGGAATCTGCAGCTTGCAGTGAAAGCGCTTCCAGAGGGGAGTCTAATGAGGGCAAACATTTGATGGTAGCAGCTTCCCTGCGGGAGATACTCTCTTTGCCAAAATCGCATTATTAGGCGAAAATAAGTTACAATTCAGTACCCTATCCTAAAGCTTGCTGTTAGGAGGGAATCTGCAGCTTGCAGTGAAAGCGCTTCCAGAGGGGAGTCTAACGAGGGCAAACATTTGATGGTAGCAGCTTCTCTGCGGGAGATAGTCTCTTTGCCAAAATCGCATTATTAGGCGAAAGTAAGTTACAATTCAGTACCCTATCCTAAAGCTTGCTGTTAGGATGGAATCTGCAGCTTGCAGTGAAAGCGCTTCCAGAGGGGAGTCTAATGAGGGCAAACATTTGATGGTAGCAGCTTCCCTGCGGGAGATAGTCTCTTTGCCAAAATCGCATTATTAGGCGAAAGTAAGTTACAATTCAGTACCCTATCCTAAAGCTTGCTGTTAGGAGGGAATCTGCAGCTTGCAGTGAAAGCGCTTCCAGAGGGGAGTCTAATGAGGGCAAACATTTGATGGTAGCAGCTTCCCTGCGGGAGATACTCTCTCCGCCAAAATCGCATTATTAGGCGAAAGTAAGTTACAATTCAGTACCCTATCCTAAAGCTTGCTGTTAGGAGGGAATCTGCAGCTTGCAGTGAAAGCGCTTCCAGAGGGGAGTCTAACGAGGGCAAACATTTGATGGTAGCAGCTTCTCTGCGGGAGATAGTTTCTTTGCCAAAATCGCATTATTAGGCGAAAGTAAGTTACAATTCAGTACCCTATCCTAAAGCTTGCTGTTAGGAGGGAATCTGCAGCTTGCAGTGAAAGCGCTTCCAGAGGGGAGTCTAATGAGGGCAAACATTTGATGGTAGCAGCTTCCCTGCGGGAGATACTCTCTTTGCCAAAATCGCATTATTAGGCGAAAGTAAGTTACAATTCAGTACCCTATCCTAAAGCTTGCTGTTAGGAGGGAATCTGCAGCTTGCAGTGAAAGCGCTTCCAGAGGGGAGTCTAACGAGGGCAAACATTTGATGGTAGCAGCTTCCCTGCGGGAGATAGTCTCTTTTCCAAAATCGCATTATTAGGCGAAAGTAAGTTACAATTCAGTACCCTATCCTAAAGCTTGCTGTTAGGAGGGAATCTGCAGCTTGCAGTGAAAGCGCTTCCAGAGGGGAGTCTAACGAGGGCAAACATTTGATGGTAGCAGCTTCCCTGCGGGAGATACTCTCTTTGCCAAAATCGCTTTATTAGGCGAAAGTAAGTTACAATTCAGTACCCTATCCTAAAGCTTGCTGTTAGGAGGGAATCTGCAGCTTGCAGTGAAAGCGCTTCCAGAGGGGAGTCTAATGAGGGCAAATATTTGATGGTAGCAGCTTCCCTGCGGGAGATATTCTCTTTGCCAAAATCGCATTATTAGGCGAAAGTAAGTTACAATTCAGTACCCTATCCTAAATCTTGCTGTTAGGAGGGAATCTGCAGCTTGCAGTGAAAGCGCTTCCAGAGGGGAGTCTAATGAGGGCAAACATTTGATGGTAGCAGCTTCCCTGCGGGAGATAGTCTCTTTGCCAAAATCGCATTATTAGGCGAAAGTAAGTTACAATTCAGTACCCTATCCTAAAGCTTGCTGTTCGGAGGGAATCTGCAGCTTGCAGTGAAAGCGCTTCCAGAGGGGAGTCTAATGAGGGCAAACATTTGATGGTAACAGCTTCCCTGCGGGAGATATTCTCTTTGCCAAAATCGCATTATTAGGCGAAAGTAAGTTACAATTCAGTACCCTATCCTAAAGCTTGCTGTTAGGAGGGAATCTGCAGCTTGCAGTGAAAGCGCTTCCAGAGGGGAGTCTAATGAGGGCAAGCATTTGATGGTAGCAGATTCCCTGCGGAAGATATTCTCTTTGCCAAAATCGCATTATTAGCCGCAGTTAAGTTACAATTCAGTACACTCTCCTACAGCTTGCTGTTAGGAGGGAATCTGCAGCTTGCAGTGAAAGCGCTTCCAGAGGGGAGTCTAATGAGGGCAAGCATTTGATGGTAGCAGCTTCCCTGCGGGAGATATTCTCTTTGCCAAAATCGCCTTATTAGCGGCAGTTAAGATACAATTCAGTACACTGTCCTACAGCTTGCTGTTAGGAGGGAATCTGCAGCTTGCAGTGAAAGCGCTTCCAGACGGGAGTCTAATGAGGGCAAACATTTGATGGTAGCAGCTTCCCTGCGGGAGATACTCTCTTTGCCAAAATCGCATTATTAGGCGAAAGTAAGTTACAATTCACTACCTTATACTAAAGCTTGCTGTTAGGAGGGAATCTGAAGCTTGCAGTGAAAGCGATTCCAGAGGGGAGTCTAATGAGGGCAAACATTTGATGGTAGCAGCTTCCCTGCGGGAGATACTCTCTTTGCCAAAATCGCATTATTAGGCGAAAGTAAGATACAATTCAGTACCCTATCCTAAAGCTTGCTGTTAGGAGGGAATCTGCAGCTTGCAGTGAAAGCGCTTCCAGAGGGGAGTCTAATGAGGGCAAACATTTCGTGGCAGCAGCTTCCCTGCGAGTTATAGTCTCTTTGCCAAAATCGCATTATTAGGCGAAAGTAAGTTACAATTCAGTACCCTATCCTAAAGCTTGCTGTTAGGAGGGAATCTGCAGCTTGCAGTGAAAGCACTTCCAGAGGGGAGTCTAATGAGGGCAAACATTTGATGGTAGCAGCTTCCCTGCGGGAGATACTCTCTTTGCCAAAATCGCCTTATGAGCCGCAGTTAAGTTACAATTCAGTACCCTATCCTAAAGCTTGCTGTTAGGAGGGAATCTGCAGCTTGCAGTGAAAGCGCTTCCAGAGGGGAGTCTAATGAGGGCAAATATTTGATGGTAGCAGCTTCCCTGCGGGAGATATTCTCTTTGCCAAAATCGCATTATTAGGCGAAAGTAAGTTACAATTCAGTACCCTATCCTAAAGCTTGCTGTTAGGAGGGAATCTGCAGCTTGCAGTGAAAGCGCTTCCAGAGGGGAGTCTAATGAGGGCAAACATTTGATGGTAGCAGCTTCCCTGCGGGAGATAGTCTCTTTGCCAAAATCGCATTATTAGGCGAAAGTAAGTTACAATTCAGTACCCTATCCTAAAGCTTGCTGTTCGGAGGGAATCTGCAGCTTGCAGTGAAAGCGCTTCCAGAGGGGAGTCTAATGAGGGCAATCATTTGATGGTAGCAGCTTCCCTGCGGGAGATATTCTCTTTGCCAAAATCGCATTATTAGCCGCAGTTAAGTTACAATTCAGTACACTCTCCTACAGCTTGCTGTTAGGAGGGAATCTGCAGCTTGCAGTGAAAGCGCTTCCAGAGGGGAGTCTAATGAGGGCAAGCATTTGATGGTAGCAGCTTCCCTGCGGGAGATATTCTCTTTGCCAAAATCGCCTTATTAGCGGCAGTTAAGATACAATTCAGTACACTGTCCTACAGCTTGCTGTTAGGAGGGAATCTGCAGCTTGCAGTGAAAGCGCTTCCAGACGGGAGTCTAATGAGGGCAAACATTTGATGTTAGCAGCTTCCCTGCGGGAGATACTCTCTTTGCCAAAATCGCATTATTAGGCGAAAGTAAGTTACAATTCACTACCTTATCCTAAAGCTTGCTGTTTGGAGGGAATCTGAAGCTTGCAGTGAAAGCGATTCCAGAGGGGAGTCTAATGAGGGCAAACATTTGATGGTAGCAGCTTCCCTGCGGGAGATACTCTCTTTGCCAAAATCGCATTATTAGGCGAAAGTAAGATACAATTCAGTACCCTATCCTAAAGCTTGCTGTTAGGAGGGAATCTGCAGCTTGCAGTGAAAGCGCTTCCAGAGGGGAGTCTAATGAGGGCAAACATTTCGTGGCGGCAGCTTCCCTGCGAGTTATAGTCTCTTTGCCAAAATCGCATTATTAGGCGAAAGTAAGTTACAATTCAGTACCCTATCCTAAAGCTTGCTGTTAGGAGGGAATCTGCAGCTTGCAGTGAAAACGCTTCCAGAGGGGAGTCTAATGAGGGCAAACGTTTGATGGTAACAGCTTCCCTGCGGGAGACAGTCTCTTTGCAAAAATCGCATTATTAGGCGACAGAAAGATACAATTCAGTACCCTATCCAAAGGTTGCTGTTAGGAGGGAATCTGCAGCTTGCAGCGAAAGCGCTTCCAGAGGGGAGTCTAATGAGGGCAAACATATGGTGGCAGCAGCTTCCCTGCGAGTTATAGTCTCTTTGCAAAATCGCATTATTAGGCGAAAGTAAGTTACAATTCAGTACCCTATCCTAAAGCTTGCTGTTAGGAGGGAATCTGCAGCTTGCAGTGAAAGCGCTTCCAGAGGGGAGTCTAATGAGGGCAAACATTTGATGGTAGCAGCTTCCCTGCGGGAGATACTCTCTTTGCCAAAATCGCATTATTAGTCGATAGTAAGTTACAATTCAGTACCCTATCCTAAAGCTTGCTGTTAGGAGGGAATCTGCAGCTTGCAGTGAAAGCGCTTCCAGAGGGGAGTCTAATGAGGGCAAACATTTGATGGTAGCAGCTTCCCTGCGGGAGATACTCTCTTTGCCAAAATCGCATTATTAGCCTCAGTTAAGTTACAATTCAGTACCCTATCCTAAAGCTTGCTGTTAGGAAGGAATCTGCAGCTTGCAGTGAAAGCAATTCCAGAGGGGAGTCTAATGAGGGCAAACATTTGATGGTAGCAGCTTCCCTGCGGGAGATAGTCTCTTTGCCAAAATCGCCTTATTAGCCGCAGTTAAGTTACAATTCAGTACCCTATCCTAAAGCTTGCTGTTAGGAAGGAATCTGCAGCTTGCAGTGAAAGCAATTCCAGAGGGGAGTCTAATGAGGGCAAACATTTGATGGTAGCAGCTTCCCTGCGGGAGATAGTCTCTTTGCCAAAATCGCCTTATTAGCCGCAGTTAAGTTACAATTCAGTACCCTATCCTAAAGCTTGCTGTTAGGAGGGAATCTGCAGCTTGCAGTGAAAGCGCTTCCAGAGGGGAGTCTAACGAGGGCAAACATTTGATGGTAGCAGCTTCCCTGCGGGAGATACTCTCTTTGCCAAAATCGCATTATTAGGCGAAAGTAAGTTACAATTCAGTACCTTATCCTAAAGCTTGCTGTTAGGAAGGAATCTGCAGCTTGCAGTGAAAGCGCTTCCAGAGGGGAGTCTAACTAGGGCAAACATTTGGTGGCAGCAGCTTCCCTGCGAGTTATAGTCTCTTTGCCAAAATCGCATTATTAGCCGAAAGTAAGTTACAATTCAGTACCCTATCCTAAAGCTTGCTGTTAGGAAGGAATCTGCAGCTTGCAGTGAAAGCGCTTCCAGAGGGGAGTCTAATGAGGGCAAACATTTGATGGTAGCAGCTTCCCTGCGGGAGATACTCTCTTTGCCAAAATCGCCTTATGAGCCGCAGTTAAGTTACAATTCAGTACCCTATCCTAAAGCTTGCTGTTAGGAGGGAATCTGCAGCTTGCAGTGAAAACGCTTCCAGAGGGGAGTCTAATGAGGGCAAACGTTTGATGGTAACAGCTTCCCTGCGGGAGACAGTCTCTTTGCAAAAATCGCATTATTAGGCGACAGAAAGATACAATTCAGTACCCTATCCTAAAGCTTGCTGTTAGGAGGGAATCTGCAGCTTGCAGTGAAAGCGCTTCCAGAGGGGAGTCTAATGAGGGCAAACATTTGGTGGCAGCAGCTTCCCTGCGGGAGATAGTCTCTTTGCCAAAATCGCATTATTAGGCGAAAGTAAGTTACAATTCAGTACCCTATCCTAAAGCTTGCTGTTAGGAGGGAATCTGCAGCTTGCAGTGAAAGCGCTTCCAGAGGGGAGTCTAACGAGGGCAAATATTTGATGGTAGCAGCTTCCCTGCGGGAGATACTCTCTTTCCCAAAATCGCATTATTAGGCGAAAGTAAGTTACAATTCAGTACCCTATCCTAAAGCTTGCTGTTAGGAAGGAATCTGCAGCTTGCAGTGAAAGCGCTTCCAGAGGGGAGTCTAATGAGGGCAAACATTTGATGGTAGCAGCTTCCCTGCGGGAGATAGTCTCTTTGCCAAAATCGCCTTATTAGCCGCAGTTAAGTTACAATTCAGTACCCTATCCTAAAGCTTGCTGTTAGGAGGGAATCTGCAGCTTGCAGTGAAAGCGCTTCCAGAGGGGAGTCTAATGAGGGCAAACATTTGATGGTAGCAGCTTCCCTGCGGGAGATAGTCTCTTTGCCAAAATCGCATTTTTAGGCGAAAGTAAGTTACAATTCAGTACCCTATCCTAAAGCTTGCTGTTAGGAGGGAATCTGCAGCTTGCAGTGAAAGCACTTCAAGAGGGGAGTCTAATGAGGGCAAACATTTGATGGTAGCAGCTTCCCTGCGGGAGATAGTCTCTTTGCCAAAATCGCATTATTAGGCGAAAGTAAGTTACAATTCAGTACCCTATCCTAAAGCTTGCTGTTAGGAGGGAATCTGCAGCTTGCAGTGAAAGCGCTTCCAGAGGGGAGTCTAATGAGGGCAAACATTTGATGGTAGCAGCTTCCCTGCGGGAGATAGTCTCTTTGCCAAAATCTCATTGTTAGGCGAAAGTAAGTTACAATTCAGTACCCTATCCTAAAGCTTGCTGTTAGGGGGGGAATCTGCAGCTTGCAGTGAAAGCGCTTCCAGAGGGGTGTCTAATGAGGGCAAACATTTGATGGTAACAGCTTCCCTGCGGGAGATACTCTCTTTGCCAAAATCGCATTATTAGGTGAAAGTAAGTTACAATTCAGTACCCTATCCTAAAGCTTGCTGTTAGGAGGGAATCTGCAGCTTGCAGTGAAAGCGCTTCCAGAGGGGAGTCTAACGAGGGCAAACATTTGATGGTAGCAGCTTCCCTGCGGGAGATACTCTCTTTGCCAAAATCGCATTATTAGGCGAAAGTAAGTTACAATTCAGTACCCTATCCTAAAGCTTGCTGTTAGGAGGGAATCTGCATCTTGCAGTGAAAGCGCTTCCAGAGGGGAGTCTAATGAGGGCAAACATTTGATGGTAGCAGCTTCCCTGCAGGAGATACTCTCTTTGCCAAAATCGCATTATTAGGCGAAAGTAAGTTACAATTCAGTACCCTATCCTAAAGCTTGCTGTTAGGAGGGAATCTGCAGCTTGCAGTGAAAGCGCTTCCAGAGGGGAGTCTAACGAGGGCAAACATTTGATGGTAGCAGCTTCCCTGCGGGAGATACTCTCTTTGCCAAAATCGCATTATTAGGCGAAAGTAAGTTACAATTCAGTACCCTATCCTAAAGCTTGCTGTTAGGAGGGAATCTGCAGCTTGCAGTGAAAGCGCTTCCAGAGGGGAGTCTAACGAGGGCAAACATTTGATGGTAGCAGCTTCCCTGCGGGAGATACTCTCTTTGCCAAAATCGCATTATTAGGCGAAAGTAAGTTACAATTCAGTACCCTATCCTAAAGCTTGCTGTTAGGAGGGAATCTGCAGCTTGCAGTGAAAGCGCTTCCAGAGGGGAGTCTAATGAGGGCAAACATTTGATGGTAGCAGCTTCCCTGCGGGAGATACTCTCTTTGCCAAAATCGCATTATTAGGCGAAAGTAAGTTACAATTCAGTACCCTATCCTAAAGCTTGCTGTTAGGAGGGAATCTGCAGCTTGCAGTGAAAGCGCTTCCAGAGGGGAGTCTAATGAGGGCAAACATTTGATGGTAGCAGCTTCCCTGCGGGAGATACTCTCTTTGCCAAAATCGCAGTATTAGGCGAAAGTAAGTTACAATTCAGTACCCTATCCTAAAGCTTGCTGTTAGGAGGGAATCTGCAGCTTGCAGTGAAAGCGCTTCCAGAGGGGAGTCTAATGAGGGCAAATATTTGATGGTAGCAGCTTCCCTGCGGGAGATACTCTCTTTGCCAAAATCGCATTATTAGGCGAAAGTAAGTTACGATTCAGTACCCTATCCTAAAGCTTGCTGTTAGGAGGGAATCTGCAGCTTGCAGTGAAAGCGCTTCCAGAGAGGAGTCTAATGAGGGCAAACATTTGATGGTAACAGCTTCCCTGCGGGAGATAGTCTCTTTGCCAAAATCGCATTATTAGGCGAAAGTAAGTTACAATTCAGTACCCTATCCTAAAGCTTGCTGTTAGGAGGGAATCTGCAGCTTGCAGTGAAAGCGCTTCCAGAGGGGAGTCTAATGAGGGCAAAAATTTGATGGTAGCAGCTTCCCTGCCGGAGATACTCTCTTTGCCAAAATCGCATTATTAGGCGAGAGTAAGTTTCAATTCAGTACCCTATCCTAAAGCTTGCTGTTAGGAGGGAATCTGCAGCTTGCAGTGAAAGCGCTTCCAGAGGGGAGTCTAATGAGGGCAAACATTTGATGGTAGCAGCTTCCCTGCGGGAGATACTCTCTTTTCCAAAATCGCATTATTAGGTGAAAGTAAGTTACAATTCAGTACCCTATCCTAAAGCTTGCTGTTAGGAGGGAATCTGCAGCTTGCAGTGAAAGCGCTTCCAGAGGGGAGTCTAACGAGGGCAAACATTTGATGGTAGCAGCTTCCCTGCGGGAGATACTCTCTTTGCCAAAATCGCATTATTAGGCGAAAGTAAGTTACAATTCAGTACCCTATCCTAAAGCTTGCTGTTAGGAGGGAATCTGCATCTTGCAGTGAAAGCGCTTCCAGAGGGGAGTCTAATGAGGGCAAACATTTGATGGTAGCAGCTTCCCTGCGGGAGATACTCTCTTTGCCAAAATCGCATTATTAGGCGAAAGTAAGTTACAATTCAGTACCCTATCCTAAAGCTTGCTGTTAGGAGGGAATCTGCAGCTTGCAGTGAAAGCGCTTCCAGAGGGGAGTCTAACGAGGGCAAACATTTGATGGTAGCAGCTTCCCTGCGGGAGATACTCTCTTTGCCAAAATCGCATTATTAGCCGCAGTTAAGTTACAATTCAGAACCCTATCCTAAAGCTTGCTGATAGGAGGGAATCTGCAGCTTGCAGTGAAAGCGCTTCCAGAGGGGAGTCTAATGAGGGCAACAATTTGATGGTAGCAGCTTCCCTGCGGGAGATAGTCTCTTTGCCAAAATCGCATTATTAGGCGAAAGTAAGTTACAATTCAGTACCCTATCCTAAAGCTTGCTGTTAGGAGGGAATCTGCAGCTTGCAGTGAAAGCGCTTCCAGAGGAGAGTCTAATGAGGGCAAATATTTGATGGTAGCAGCTTCCCTGCGGGAGATAGTCTCTTTTCCAAAATCGCATTATTAGGCGAAAGTAAGATACAATTCAGTACCCTATCCTAAAGCTTGCTGTTAGGAGGGAATCTGCAGCTTGCAGTGAAAGCGCTTCCAGAGGGGAGTCTAATGAGGGCAAACATTTGATGGTAGCAGCTTCCCTGCGGGAGATACTCTCTTTGCCAAAATCACATTATTAGGCGAAAGTAAGTTACAATTCAGTACCCTATCCTAAAGCTTGCTGTTAGGAGGGAATCTGCAGCTTGCAGTGAAAGCGCTTCCAGAGGGGAGTCTAATGAGGGCAAACATTTGATGGTAGCAGCTTCCCTGCGGGAGATATTCTCTTTGACAAAATCGCTTTATTAGACGAAAGTAAGTTACAATTCAGTACCCTATCCTAAAGCTTGCTGTTAGGAGGGAATCTGCAGCTTGCAGTGAAAGCGCTTCCAGAGGGGAGTCTAATGAGGGCAAACATTTGATGGTAGTAGCTTCACTGCGGGAGATACTCTCTTTGCCAAAATCGCATTATTAGGCGAAAGTGAGTTACAATTCAGTACCCTATCCTAAAGCTTGCTGTTAGGAGGGAATCTGCAGCTTGCAGTGAAAGCGCTTCCAGAGGGGAGTCTAACGAGGGCAAACATTTGATGGTAGCAGCTTCCCTGCGGGAGATAGTCTCTTTGCCAAAATTGCATTATTAGGCGAAAGTAAGTTACAATTCAGTACCCTATCCTAAAGCTTGCTATTAGGAGGGAATCTGCAGCTTGCAGTGAAAGCGCTTCCAGAGGGGAGTCTAATGAGGGCAAACATTTGATGGTAGCAGCTTCCCTGCGGGAGATAGTCTCTTTGCCAAAATCGCATTATTAGGCGAAAGTAAGTTACAATTCAGTACACTATCCTAAAGCTTGCTGTTAGGAGGGAATCTGCAGCTTGCAGTGAAAGCGCTTCCGGAGGGGAGTCTAACGAGGGCAAACATTTGATGGTAGCAGCTTCCCTGCGGGAGATACTCTCTTTGCCAAAATCGCATTATTAGGCGAAAGTAAGTTACGATTCAGTACCCTATCCTAAAGCTTGCTGTTAGGAGGGAATCTGCAGCTTGCAGTGAAAGCGCTTCCAGAGGGGAGTCTAATGAGGGCAAATATTTGATGGTAGCAGCTTCCCTGCGGGAGATATTCTCTTTGCCATAATCGCCTTATTAGCCGCAGTTAAGTTACAATTCAGTACCCTATCCTAAAGCTTGCTGTTAGGAGGGAATCTGCAGCTTGCAGTGAAAGCGCTTCCAGAGGGTAGTCTAACGAGGGCAAACATTTGATGGTAGCAGCTTCCCTGCGGGAGATATTCTCTTTGCCAAAATCACATTATTAGGCGAAAGTAAGTTACAATTCAGTACCCTATCCTAAAGCTTGCTGTTAGGAGGGAATCTGCAGCTTGCAGTGAAAGCGCTTCCAGAGGGGAGTCTAATGAGGGCAAACATTTGATGGTAGCAGCTTCCCTGCGGGAGATACTCTCTTTTCCAAAATCGCATTATTAGGCGAAAGTAAGTTACAATTCAGTACCCTATCCTAAAGCTTGCTGTTAGGAGGGAATCTGCAGCTTGCAGTGAAAGCGCTTCCAGAGGGGAGTCTAATGAGGGCAAACATTTGATGGTAGCAGCTTCCCTGCGGGAGATACTCTCTTTGCCAAAATCGCATTATTAGTCGATAGTAAGTTACAATTCAGTACCCTATCCTAAAGCTTGCTGTTAGGAGGGAATCTGCAGCTTGCAGTGAAAGCGCTTCCAGAGGGGAGTCTAATGAGGGCAAACATTTGATGGTAGCAGCTTCCCTGCGGGAGATACTCTCTTTGCCAAAATCGCATTATTAGCCTCAGTTAAGTTACAATTCAGTACCCTATCCTAAAGCTTGCTGTTAGGAAGGAATCTGAAGCTTGCAGTGAAAGCAATTCCAGAGGGGAGTCTAATGAGGGCAAACATTTGATGGTAGCAGCTTCCCTGCGGGAGATAGTCTCTTTGCCAAAATCGCCTTATTAGCCGCAGTTAAGTTACAATTCAGTACCCTATCCTAAAGCTTGCTGTTAGGAGGGAATCTGCAGCTTGCAGTGAAAGCGCTTCCAGAGGGGAGTCTAACGAGGGCAAACATTTGATGGTAGCAGCTTCCCTGCGGGAGATACTCTCTTTGCCAAAATCGCATTATTAGGCGAAAGTAAGTTACAATTCAGTACCCTATCCTAAAGCTTGCTGTTAGGAAGGAATCTGCAGCTTGCAGTGAAAGCGCTTCCAGAGGGGAGTCTAACTAGGGCAAACATTTGGTGGCAGCAGCTTCCCTGCGAGTTATAGTCTCTTTGCCAAAATCGCATTATTAGCCGAAAGTAAGTTACAATTCAGTACCCTATCCTAAAGCTTGCTGTTAGGAAGGAATCTGCAGCTTGCAGTGAAAGCGCTTCCAGAGGGGAGTCTAATGAGGGCAAACATTTGATGGTAGCAGCTTCCCTGCGGGAGATACTCTCTTTGCCAAAATCGCCTTATGAGCCGCAGTTAAGTTACAATTCAGTACCCTATCCTAAAGCTTGCTGTTAGGAGGGAATCTGCAGCTTGCAGTGAAAACGCTTCCAGAGGGGAGTCTAATGAGGGCAAACGTTTGATGGTAACAGCTTCCCTGCGGGAGACAGTCTCTTTGCAAAAATCGCATTATTAGGCGACAGAAAGATACAATTCAGTACCCTATCCTAAAGCTTGCTGTTAGGAGGGAATCTGCAGCTTGCAGTGAAAGCGCTTCCAGAGGGGAGTCTAATGAGGGCAAACATTTGGTGGCAGCAGCTTCCCTGCGGGAGATAGTCTCTTTGCCAAAATCGCATTATTAGGCGAAAGTAAGTTACAATTCAGTACCCTATCCTAAAGCTTGCTGTTAGGAGGGAATCTGCAGCTTGCAGTGAAAGCGCTTCCAGAGGGGAGTCTAACGAGGGCAAATATTTGATGGTAGCAGCTTCCCTGCGGGAGATACTCTCTTTCCCAAAATCGCATTATTAGGCGAAAGTAAGTTACAATTCAGTACCCTATCCTAAAGCTTGCTGTTAGGAAGGAATCTGCAGCTTGCAGTGAAAGCGCTTCCAGAGGGGAGTCTAATGAGGGCAAACATTTGATGGTAGCAGCTTCCCTGCGGGAGATAGTCTCTTTGCCAAAATCGCCTTATTAGCCGCAGTTAAGTTACAATTCAGTACCCTATCCTAAAGCTTGCTGTTAGGAGGGAATCTGCAGCTTGCAGTGAAAGCGCTTCCAGAGGGGAGTCTAATGAGGGCAAACATTTGATGGTAGCAGCTTCCCTGCGGGAGATAGTCTCTTTGCCAAAATCGCATTTTTAGGCGAAAGTAAGTTACAATTCAGTACCCTATCCTAAAGCTTGCTGTTAGGAGGGAATCTGCAGCTTGCAGTGAAAGCGCTTCCAGAGGGGAGTCTAACGAGGGCAAACATTTGATGGTAGCAGCTTCCCTGCCGGAGATACTCTCTTTGCCAAAATCGCATTAATAGGCGAAAGTAAGTTACGATTCAGTACCCTATCCTAAAGCTTGCTGTTAGGAGGGAATCTGCAGCTTGCAGTGAAAGCGCTTCCAGAGGGGAGTCTAATGAGGGCAAACATTTGATGGTAGCAGCTTCCCTGCGGGAGATAGTCTCTTTGCCAAAATCTCATTGTTAGGCGAAAGTAAGTTACAATTCAGTACCCTATCCTAAAGCTTGCTGTTAGGGGGGGAATCTGCAGCTTGCAGTGAAAGCGCTTCCAGAGGGGAGTCTAATGAGGGCAAACATTTGATGGTAGCAGCTTCCCTGCGGGAGATACTCTCTTTGCCAAAATCGCATTATTAGGTGAAAGTAAGTTACAATTCAGTACCCTATCCTAAAGCTTGCTGTTAGGAGGGAATCTGCAGCTTGCAGTGAAAGCGCTTCCAGAGGGGAGTCTAACGAGGGCAAACATTTGATGGTAGCAGCTTCCCTGCGGGAGATACTCTCTTTGCCAAAATCGCATTATTAGGCGAAAGTAAGTTACAATTCAGTACCCTATCCTAAAGCTTGCTGTTAGGAGGGAATCTGCATCTTGCAGTGAAAGCGCTTCCAGAGGGGAGTCTAATGAGGGCAAACATTTGATGGTAGCAGCTTCCCTGCAGGAGATACTCTCTTTGCCAAAATCGCATTATTAGGCGAAAGTAAGTTACAATTCAGTACCCTATCCTAAAGCTTGCTGTTAGGAGGGAATCTGCAGCTTGCAGTGAAAGCGCTTCCAGAGGGGAGTCTAACGAGGGCAAACATGTGATGGTAGCAGCTTCCCTGCGGGAGATACTCTCTTTGCCAAAATCGCATTATTAGGCGAAAGTAAGTTACAATTCAGTACCCTATCCTAAAGCTTGCTGTTAGGAGGGAATCTGCAGCTTGCAGTGAAAGCGCTTCCAGAGGGGAGTCTAACGAGGGCAAACATTTGATGGTAGCAGCTTCCCTGCGGGAGATACTCTCTTTGCCAAAATCGCATTATTAGGCGAAAGTAAGTTACAATTCAGTACCCTATCCTAAAGCTTGCTGTTAGGAGGGAATCTGCAGCTTGCAGTGAAAGCGCTTCCAGAGGGGAGTCTAATGAGGGCAAACATTTGATGGTAGCAGCTTCCCTGCGGGAGATAGTCTCTTTGCCAAAATCGCATTATTAGGCGAAAGTGAGTTACAATTCAGTACCCTATCCTAAAGCTTGCTGTTAGGAGGGAATCTGCAGCTTGCAGTGAAAGCGCTTCCAGAGGGGAGTCTAATGAGGGCAAACATTTGATGGTAGCAGCTTCCCTGTGGGAGATAGTCTCTTTGCCAAAATCGCATTATTAGGCGAAAGTAAGTTACAATTCAGTACCCTATCCTAAAGCTTGCTGTTAGGAGGGAATCTGCAGCTTGCAGTGAAAGCGCTTCCAGAGGGGAGTCTAACGAGGGCAAACATTTGATGGTAGCAGCTTCCCTGCGGGAGATAGTCTCTTTGCCAAAATCGCATTATTAGGCGAAAGTAAGTTACGATTCAGTACCCTATCCTAAAGCTTGCTGTTAGGAGGGAATCTGCAGCTTGCAGTGAAAGCGCTTCCAGAGAGGAGTCTAATGAGGGCAAACATTTGATGGTAACAGCTTCCCTGCGGGAGATATTCTCTTTTCCAAAATCGCATTATTAGGCGAAAGTAAGTTACAATTCAGTACCCTATCCTAAAGCTTGCTGTTAGGAGGGAATCTGCAGCTTGCAGTGAAAGCGCTTCCAGAGGGGAGTCTAATGAGGGCAAGCATTTGATGGTAGCAGCTTCCCTGCGGGAGATATTCTCTTTGCCAAAATCGCATTATTAGCCGCAGTTAAGTTACAATTCAGTACACTCTCCTACAGCTTGCTGTTAGGAGGGAATCTGCAGCTTGCAGTGAAAGCGCTTCCAGAGGGGAGTCTAATGAGGGCAAAGATTTGATGGTAGCAGCTTCCCTGCGGGAGATATTCTCTTTGCCAAAATCGCTTTATTAGGCAAAAGTAAGTTACAATTCAGTACCCTATCCTAAAGCTTGCTGTTAGGAGGGAATCTGCAGCTTGCAGTGAAAGCGCTTCCACAGGGTAGTCTAATGAGGGCAAACATTTGATGGTAGCAGCTTCCCTGCGGGAGATACTCTCTTTGCCAAAATCGCATTATTAGGCGAAAGTAAGTTACAATTCAGTACCCTATCCTAAAGCTTGCTGTTAGGAGGGAATCTGCAGCTTGCAGTGAAAGCGCTTCCAGAGGGGAGTCTAATGAGGGCAAACATTTGATGGTAGCAGCTTCCCTGCGGGAGATACTCTCTTTGCCAAAATCGCAGTATTAGGCGAAAGTAAGTTACAATTCAGTACCCTATCCTAAAGCTTGCTGTTAGGAGGGAATCTGCAGCTTGCAGTGAAAGTGCTTCCAGAGGGGAGTCTAATGAGGGCAAATATTTGATGGTAGCAGCTTCCCTGCGGGAGATACTCTCTTTGCCAAAATCGCATTATTAGGCGAAAGTAAGTTACGATTCAGTACCCTATCCTAAAGCTTGCTGTTAGGAGGGAATCTGCAGCTTGCAGTGAAAGCACTTCAAGAGGGGAGTCTAATGAGGGCAAACATTTGATGGTAGCAGCTTCCCTGCGGGAGATAGTCTCTTTGCCAAAATCGCATTATTAGGCGAAAGTAAGTTACAATTCAGTACCCTATCCTAAAGCTTGCTGTTAGGAGGGAATCTGCAGCTTGCAGTGAAAGCGCTTCCAGAGGGGAGTCTAATGAGGGCAAAAATTTGATGGTAGCAGCTTCCCTGCCGGAGATACTCTCTTTGCCAAAATCGCATTATTAGGCGAGAGTAAGTTTCAATTCAGTACCCTATCCTAAAGCTTGCTGTTAGGAGGGAATCTGCAGCTTGCAGTGAAAGCGCTTCCAGAGGGGAGTCTAATGAGGGCAAACATTTGATGGTAGCAGCTTCCCTGCGGGAGATACTCTCTTTTCCAAAATCGCATTATTAGGTGAAAGTAAGTTACAATTCAGTACCCTATCCTAAAGCTTGCTGTTAGGAGGGAATCTGCAGCTTGCAGTGAAAGCGCTTCCAGAGGGGAGTCTAACGAGGGCAAACATTTGATGGTAGCAGCTTCCCTGCGGGAGATACTCTCTTTGCCAAAATCGCATTATTAGGCGAAAGTAAGTTACAATTCAGTACCCTATCCTAAAGCTTGCTGTTAGGAGGGAATCTGCATCTTGCAGTGAAAGCGCTTCCAGAGGGGAGTCTAATGAGGGCAAACATTTGATGGTAGCAGCTTCCCTGCGGGAGATACTCTCTTTGCCAAAATCGCATTATTAGGCGAAAGTAAGTTACAATTCAGTACCCTATCCTAAAGCTTGCTGTTAGGAGGGAATCTGCAGCTTGCAGTGAAAGCGCTTCCAGAGGGGAGTCTAACGAGGGCAAACATTTGATGGTAGCAGCTTCCCTGCGGGAGATACTCTCTTTGCCAAAATCGCATTATTAGCCGCAGTTAAGTTACAATTCAGAACCCTATCCTAAAGCTTGCTGTTAGGAGGGAATCTGCAGCTTGCAGTGAAAGCGCTTCCAGAGGGGAGTCTAATGAGGGCAACAATTTGATGGTAGCAGCTTCCCTGCGGGAGATAGTCTCTTTGCCAAAATCGCATTATTAGGCGAAAGTAAGTTACAATTCAGTACCCTATCCTAAAGCTTGCTGTTAGGAGGGAATCTGCAGCTTGCAGTGAAAGCGCTTCCAGAGGAGAGTCTAATGAGGGCAAATATTTGATGGTAGCAGCTTCCCTGCGGGAGATAGTCTCTTTTCCAAAATCGCATTATTAGGCGAAAGTAAGATACAATTCAGTACCCTATCCTAAAGCTTGCTGTTAGGAGGGAATCTGCAGCTTGCAGTGAAAGCGCTTCCAGAGGGGAGTCTAATGAGGGCAAACATTTGATGGTAGCAGCTTCCCTGCGGGAGATACTCTCTTTGCCAAAATCACATTATTAGGCGAAAGTAAGTTACAATTCAGTACCCTATCCTAAAGCTTGCTGTTAGGAGGGAATCTGCAGCTTGCAGTGAAAGCGCTTCCAGAGGGGAGTCTAATGAGGGCAAACATTTGATGGTAGCAGCTTCCCTGCGGGAGATATTCTCTTTGACAAAATCGCTTTATTAGACGAAAGTAAGTTACAATTCAGTACCCTATCCTAAAGCTTGCTGTTAGGAGGGAATCTGCAGCTTGCAGTGAAAGCGCTTCCAGAGGGGAGTCTAATGAGGGCAAACATTTGATGGTAGTAGCTTCACTGCGGGAGATACTCTCTTTGCCAAAATCGCATTATTAGGCGAAAGTGAGTTACAATTCAGTACCCTATCCTAAAGCTTGCTGTTAGGAGGGAATCTGCAGCTTGCAGTGAAAGCGCTTCCAGAGGGGAGTCTAACGAGGGCAAACATTTGATGGTAGCAGCTTCCCTGCGGGAGATAGTCTCTTTGCCAAAATTGCATTATTAGGCGAAAGTAAGTTACAATTCAGTACCCTATCCTAAAGCTTGCTATTAGGAGGGAATCTGCAGCTTGCAGTGAAAGCGCTTCCAGAGGGGAGTCTAATGAGGGCAAACATTTGATGGTAGCAGCTTCCCTGCGGGAGATAGTCTCTTTGCCAAAATCGCATTATTAGGCGAAAGTAAGTTACAATTCAGTACACTATCCTAAAGCTTGCTGTTAGGAGGGAATCTGCAGCTTGCAGTGAAAGCGCTTCCAGAGGGGAGTCTAACGAGGGCAAACATTTGATGGTAGCAGCTTCCCTGCCGGAGATACTCTCTTTGCCAAAATCGCATTATTAGGCGAAAGTAAGTTACGATTCAGTACCCTATCCTAAAGCTTGCTGTTAGGAGGGAATCTGCAGCTTGCAGTGAAAGCGCTTCCAGAGGGGAGTCTAATGAGGGCAAATATTTGATGGTAGCAGCTTCCCTGCGGGAGATATTCTCTTTGCCATAATCGCCTTATTAGCCGCAGTTAAGTTACAATTCAGTACCCTATCCTAAAGCTTGCTGTTAGGAGGGAATCTGCAGCTTGCAGTGAAAGCGCTTCCAGAGGGGAGTCTAATGAGGGCAAACATTTGATGGTAGCACCTTCCCTGCGGGAGATACTCTCTTTGCCAAAATCACATTATTAGGCGAAAGTAAGTTACAATTCAGTACCCTATCCTAAAGCTTGCTGTTAGGAGGGAATCTGCAGCTTGCAGTGAAAGCGCTTCCAGAGGGGAGTCTAATGAGGGCAAACATTTGATGGTAGCAGCTTACCTGCGGGAGATACTCTCTTTTCCAAAATCGCATTATTAGGCGAAAGTAAGTTACAATTCAGTACCCTATCCTAAAGCTTGCTGTTAGGAGGGAATCTGCAGCTTGCAGTGAAAGCGCTTCCAGAGGGGAGTCTAACGAGGGCAAACATTTGATGGTAGCAGCTTCCCTGCGGGAGATACTCTCTTTGCCAAAATCGCATTATTAGGCGAAAGTAAGTTACAATTCAGTACCCTATCCTAAAGCTTTCTGTTAGGAGGGAATCTGCAGCTTGCAGTGAAAGCGCTTCCAGAGGGGAGTCTAATGAGGGCAAACATTTGATGGTAGCAGCTTCCCTGCGGGAGATAGTCTCTTTTCCAAAATCGCATTATTAGGCGAAAGTAAGTTACAATTCAGTACCCTATCCTAAAACTTGCTGTTAGGAGGGAATCTGCAGCTTGCAGTGAAAGCGCTTCCAGAGGGGAGTCTAACGAGGGCAAACATTTGATGGTAGCAGCTTCCCTGCGGGAGATACTCTCTTTGCCAAAATCGCATTATTAGGCGAAAGTAAGTTACAATTCAGTACCCTATCCTAAAGCTTGCTGTTAGGAGGGAATCTGCAGCTTGCAGTGAAAGCGCTTCCAGAGGGGAGTCTAATGAGGGCAAACATTTGATGGTAGCAGCTTCCCTGCGGGAGATAGTCTCTTTGCCAAAATCGCATTATTAGGCGAAAGTAAGTTACAATTCAGTACCCTATCCTAAAGCTTGCTGTTAGGAGGGAATCTGCAGCTTGCAGTGAAAGCGCTTCCAGAGGGGAGTCTAATGAGGGCAAACATTTGATGGTAACAGCTTCCCTGCGGGAGATATTCTCTTTGCCAAAATCGCATTATTAGGCGAAAGTAAGTTACAATTCAGTACCCTATCCTAAAGCTTGCTGTTAGGAGGGAATCTGCAGCTTGCAGTGAAAGCGCTTCCAGAGGGGAGTCTAATGAGGGCAAGCATTTGATGGTAGCAGCTTCCCTGCGGGAGATATTCTCTTTGCCAAAATCGCATTATTAGCCGCAGTTAAGTTACAATTCAGTACACTCTCCTACAGCTTGCTGTTAGGAGGGAATCTGCAGCTTGCAGTGAAAGCGCTTCCAGAGGGGAGTCTAATGAGGGCAAACATTTCGTGGCAGCAGCTTCCCTGCGAGTTATAGTCTCTTTGCCAAAATCGCATTATTAGGCGAAAGTAAGTTACAATTCAGTACCCTATCCTAAAGCTTGCTGTTAGGAGGGAATCTGCAGCTTGCAGTGAAAGCGCTTCCACAGGGTAGTCTAATGAGGGCAAACATTTGATGGTAGCAGCTTCCCTGCGGGAGATACTCTCTTTGCCAAAATCGCATTATTAGGCGAAAGTAAGTTACAATTCAGTACCCTATCCTAAAGCTTGCTGTTAGGAGGGAATCTGCAGCTTGCAGTGAAAGCGCTTCCAGAGGGGAGTCTAAGGAGGGCAAACATTTGATGGTAGCAGCTTCCCTGCGGGAGATACTCTCTTTGCCAAAATCGCAGTATTAGGCGAAAGTAAGTTACAATTCAGTACCCTATCCTAAAGCTTGCTGTTAGGAGGGAATCTGCAGCTTGCAGTAAAAGCGCTTCCAGAGGGGAGTCTAATGAGGGCAAATATTTGATGGTAGCATCTTCCCTGCGGGAGATATTCTCTTTGCCAAAATCGCCTTATTAGCCGCAGTTAAGTTACAATTCAGTACCCTATCCTAAAGCTTGCTGTTAGGAGGGAATCTGCAGCTTGCAGTGAAAGCACTTCCAGACGGGAGTCTAATGAGGGCAAACATTTGATGGTAGCATCTTCCCTGCGGGAGATAATCTCTTTGCCAAAATCGCATTATTAGGCGAAAGTAAGTTACAATTCAGTACCCTATCCTAAAGCTTGCTGTTAGGAGGGAATCTGCAGCTTGCAGTCAAAGCGCTTCCAGAGGGGAGTCTAATGAGGGCAAACATTTGATGGTAGCAGCTTCCCTGCGGGAGATACTCTCTTTGCCAAAATCGCCTTTTTAGCCGCAGTTAAGATACAATTCAGTACACTGTCCTACAGCTTGCTTTTAGGAGGGAATCTGCAGCTTGCAGTGAAAGCACTTCCAGACGGGAGTCTAATGAGGGCAAACATTTGATGTTAGCAGCTTCCCTGCGGGAGATACTCTCTTTGCCAAAATCGCATTATTAGGCGAAATTAAGTTACAATTCACTACCTTATCCTAAAGCTTGCTGTTAGGAGGGAATCTGAAGCTTGCAGTGAAAGCGATTCCAGAGGGGAGTCTAATGAGGGCAAACATTTGATGGTAGCAGCTTCCCTGCGGCAGATACTCTCTTTGCCAAAATCGCATTATTAGGCGAAAGTAAGTTACAATTCAGTACCCTATCCTAAAGCTTGCTGTTAGGAGGGAATCTGCAGCTTGCAGTGAAAGCGCTACCAGAGGGGAGTCTAAAGAGGGCAAACATTTGATGGTAGGAGCTTCCCTGCGGGAGATAGTCTCTTTTCCATAATCGCCTTATTAGCCGCAGTTAAGGTAAAATTCAGTACACTATCCTAAAGCTTGCTGTTAGGAGGGAATCTGCAGCTTGCAGTGAAAGCGCTTCCAGAGGGGAGTCTAACGAGGGCAAACATTTGATGGTAGCAGCTTCCCTGAGGGAGATACTCTCTTTGCCAAAATCGCATTATTTTGCGAAAGTAAGTTACAATTCAGTACCCTATCCTAAAGCTTGCTGTTAGGAGGGAATCTGCAGCTTGCAGTGAAAGCGCTTCCAGAGGGGAGTCTAATGAGGGCAAACATTTCGTGGCAGCAGCTTCCCTGCGAGTTATAGTCTCTTAGCCAAAATCGCATTATTATGCGAAAGTAAGTTACAATTCAGTACCCTATTCTAAAGCTTGCTGTTAGGAAGGAATCTGCAGCTTGCAGTGAAAGCGCTTCCAGAGGGGAGTCTAATGAGGGCAAACATTTGATGGTAGCAGCTTCCCTGCGGGAGATAGTCTCTTTGCCAAAATCGCATTATTAGGCGAAAGTAAGTTACAATTCAGTACCCTATCCTAAAGCTTGCTGTTAGGAGGGAATCTGCAGCTTGCAGTGAAAGCGCTTCCAGAGGGGAGTCTAATGAGGGCAAACATTTGATGGTAGCAGCTTCCCTGCGGGAGATACTCTCTTTGCCAAAATCGCATTATTAGGCGAAAGTAAGTTACAATTCAGTACCCTATCCTAAAGCTTGCTGTTAGGAGGGAATCTGCAGCTTGCAGTGAAAGCGCTTCCAGAGGGGAGTCTAATGAGGGCAAGCATTTGATGGTAGCAGCTTCCCTGCGGGAGATATTCTCTTTGCCAAAATCGCCTTTTTAGCCGCAGTTAAGATACAATTCAGTACACTGTCCTACAGCTTGCTGTTAGGAGGGAATCTGCAGCTTGCAGTGAAAGCGCTTCCAGAGGGGAGTCTAAAGAGGGCAAACATTTGATGGTAGCAGCTTCCCTGCTGGAGATACTCTCTTTGCCAAAATCGCATTATTAGGCGAAAGTAAGTTACAATTCAGTACCCTATCCTAAAGCTTGCTGTTAGGAGGGAATCTGCAGCTTGCAGTGAAAGCGCTTCCAGAGGGGAGTCTAATGAGGGCAAACATTTGATTTTAGCAGCTTCCCTGCGGGAGATACTCTCTTTGCCAAAATCGCATTATTAGGCGAAAGTAAGTTACAATTCAGTACCCTATCCTAAAGCTTGCTGTTAGGAGGGAATCTGCAGCTTGCAGTGAAAGCGCTTCCAGAGGGGAGTCTAACGAGGGCAAACATTTGATGGTAACAGCTTCCCTGCGGGAGATACTCTCTTTGCCAAAATCGCATTATTAGGCGAAAGTAAGTTACAATTCAGTACCCTATCCTAAAGCTTGCTGTTAGGAGGGAATCTGCAGCTTGCAGTGAAAGCGCTTCCAGAGGGGAGTCTAACGAGGGCAAACATTTGATGGTAACAGCTTCCCTGCGGGAGATACTCTCTTTGCCAAAATCGTCTTATTAGGCGAAAGTAAGTTACAATTCAGTACCCTATCCTAAAGCTTGCTGTTAGGAGGGAATCTGCAGCTTGCAGTGAAAGCGCTTCCAGAGGGGAGTCTAATGAGGGCAAACATTTGATGGTAGCAGCCTCCCTGCGGGAGATACTCTCTTTGCCAAAATCGCATTATTAGGCGAAAGTAAGATACAGTTCAGTACACTATCCTAAAGCTTGCTGTTAGGAGGGAATCTGCAGCTTGCAGTGAAAGCGCTTCCAGAGGGGAGTCTAATGAGGGCAAACATTTGATGGTAGCAGCTTCCCTGCGGCAGATACTCTCTTTGCCAAAATCGCATTATTAGGCGAAAGTAAGTTACAATTCAGTACCCTATCCTAAAGCTTGCTGTTAGGAGGGAATCTGCAGCTTGCAGTGAAAGCGCTTCCAGAGGGGAGTCTAATGAGGGCAAACATTTGATGGTAGCAGCTTCCCTGTGGGAGATATTCTCTTTGCCAAATTCGCCTTATTAGCCGCACTTAAGTTACAATTCATTACCCTATCCTAAAGCTTGCTGTTAGGAGGGAATCTGCAGCTTGCAGTGAAAGCGCTTCCAGAGGGGAGTCTAATGAGGGCAAACATTTGATGGTAGCAGCTTCCCTGCGGGAGATACTCTCTTTGCCAAAATCGCATTATTAGGCGAAAGTAAGTTACAATTCAGTACCCTATCCTAAAGCTTGCTGTTAGGAGGGAATCTGCAGCTTGCAGTGAAAGCGCTTCCAGAGGGGAGTCTAATGAGGGCAAACATTTGATGGTAGTAGCTTCCCTGCGGGAGATAATCTCTTTACCAAAATCGCATTATTAGGCGAAAGTAAGTTACAATTCAGTACCTATCCTAAAGCTTGCTGTTTGGAGGGAATCTGCAGCTTGCAGTGAATGCGCTTCCAGAGGGTAGTCTAACGAGGGCAAACATTTGATGGTAACAGCTTCTCTGCGGGAGATACACTCTTTGCCAAAATCTCATTATTAGGCGAAAGTAAGTTACAATTCAGTACCCTATCCTAAAGCTTGCTGTTAGGAGGGAATCTGCAGCTTGCAGTGAAAGCACTTCCAGAGGGGAGTCTAACGAGGGCAAACATTTGATGGTAGCAGCTTCCCTGCGGGAGATACTCTCTTTGCCAAAATCGCATTATTAGGCGAAAGTAAGTTACAATTCAGTACCCTATCCTAAAGCTTGCTGTTAGGAGGGAATCTGCAGCTTGCAGTGAAAGCGCTTCCAGAGGGGAGTCTAATGAGGGCAAATATTTGATGGTAGCAGCTTCCCTGCGGGAGATATTCTCTTTGCCAAAATCGCCTTATTAGCCGCAGTTAAGTTACAATTCAGTACCCTATCCTAAAGCTTGCTGTTAGGAGGGAATCTGCAGCTTGCAGTGAAAGCGCTTCCAGAGGGGAGTCTAACGAGGGCAAACATTTGATGGTAGCCGCTTCCCTGCGGGAGATACTCTCTTTGCCAAAATCGCCCTATTAGCCGCAAGTAAGTTACAATTCAGTACCCTATCCTAAAGCTTGCTGTTAGGAGGGAATCTGCAGCTTGCAGTGAAAGCGCTTCCAGAGGGGAGTCTAATGAGGGCAAACATTTGATGGTAGCAGCTTCCCTGCGGGAGATACTCTCTTTGCCATAATCGCATTATTAGGCGAAAGTAAGTTACAATTCAGTACCTATCCTAAAGCTTGCTGTTAGGAGGGAATCTGCAGCTTGCAGTGAAAGCGCTTCCAGAGGGGAGTCTAATGAGGGCAAACATTTGATGGTAACAGCTTCCCTGCGGGAGATATTCTCTTTGCCAAAATCGCATTATTAGGCGAAAGTAAGTTACAATTCAGTACCCTATCCTAAAGCTTGCTGTTAGGAGGGAATCTGCAGCTTGCAGTGAAAGCGCTTCCAGAGGGGAGTCTAATGAGGGCAAGCATTTGATGGTAGCAGCTTCCCTGCGGGAGATATTCTCTTTGCCAAAATCGCATTATTAGCCGCAGTTAAGTTACAATTCAGTACACTCTCCTACAGCTTGTTGTTAGGAGGGAATCTGCAGCTTGCAGTGAAAGCGCTTCCAGAGGGGAGTCTAATGAGGGCAAAGATTTGATGGTAGCAGCTTCCCTGCGGGAGATAATCTCTTTACCAAAATCGCATTATTAGGCGAAAGTAAGTTACAATTCAGTACCTATCCTAAAGCTTGCTGTTAGGAGGGAATCTGCAGCTTGCAGTGAAAGCGCTTCCAGAGGGGAGTCTAATGAGGGCAAACATTTGATGGTAACAGCTTCCCTGCGGGAGATATTCTCTTTGCCAAAATCGCATTATTAGGCGAAAGTAAGTTACAATTCAGTACCCTATCCTAAAGCTTGCTGTTAGGAGGGAATCTGCAGCTTGCAGTGAAAGCGCTTCCAGAGGGGAGTCTAATGAGGGCAAGCATTTGATGGTAGCAGCTTCCCTGCGGGAGATATTCTCTTTGCCAAAATCGCATTATTAGCCGCAGTTAAGTTACAATTCAGTACACTCTCCTACAGCTTGTTGTTAGGAGGGAATCTGCAGCTTGCAGTGAAAGCGCTTCCAGAGGGGAGTCTAATGAGGGCAAAGATTTGATGGTAGCAGCTTCCCTGCGGGAGATATTCTCTTTGCCAAAATCGCTTTATTAGGCGAAAGTAAGTTACAATTCAGTACCCTATCCTAAAGCTTGCTGTTAGGAGGGAATCTGCAGCTTGCAGTGAAAGCGCTTCCACAGGGTAGTCTAATGAGGGCAAACATTTGATGGTAGCAGCTTCCCTGCGGGAGATACTCTCTTTGCCAAAATCGCAGTATTAGGCGAAAGTAAGTTACAATTCAGTACCCTATCCTAAAGCTTGCTGTTAGGAGGGAATCTGCAGCTTGCAGTGAAAGCGCTTCCAGAGGGGAGTCTAATGAGGGCAAATATTTGATGGTAGCAGCTTCCCTGCGGGAGATATTCTCTTTGCCAAAATCGCCTTATTAGCCGCAGTTAAGTTACAATTCAGTACACTATCCTAAAGCTTGCTGTTAGGAGGGAATCTGCAGCTTGCAGTGAAAGCACTTCCAGACGGGAGTCTAATGAGGGCAAACATTTGATGGTAGCAGCTTCCCTGCGGGAGATAATCTCTTTGCAAAAATCGCATTATTAGGCGAAAGTAAGTTACAATTCAGTACCTTATCCTAAAGCTTGCTGTTAGGAGGGAATCTGCAGCTTGCAGTGAAAGCGCTCCCAGAGGGGAGTCTAATGAGGGCAAACATTTGATGGTAGCAGCTTCCCTGCAGGAGATAGTCTCTTTGCCAAAATCGCATTATTAGGCGAAAGTAAGTTACAATTCAGTACCCTATCCTAAAGCTTGCTGTTAGGAGGGAATCTGCAGCTTGCAGTGAAAGCGCTTCCAGAGGGGAGTCTAATGAGGGCAAACATTTGATGGTAGCAGCTTCCCTGCGGGAGATAGTCTCTTTGCCAAAATCGCGTTATTAGGCGAAAGTAAGTTACAATTCAGTACCCTATCCTAAAGCTTGCTGTTAGGAGGGAATCTGCAGCTTGCAGTGAAAGCGCTTCCAGAGGGGAGTCTAATGAGGGCAAACATTTGATGGTAGCAGCTTCCCTGCGGGAGATACTCTCTTTGCCAAAATCGCATTATTATGCGAAAGTAAGTTACAATTCAGTACCCTATCCTAAAGCTTGCTGTTAGGAGGGAATCTGCAGCTTGCAGTGAAAGCGCTTCCAGAGGGGAGTCTAATGAGGGCAAGCATTTGATGGTAGCAGCTTCCCTGCGGGAGATATTCTCTTTGCCAAAATCGCCTTTTTAGCCGCAGTTAAGATACAATTCAGTACACTGTCCTACAGCTTGCTGTTAGGAGGGAATCTGCAGCTTGCAGTGAAAGCGCTTCCAGACGGGAGTCTAATGAGGGCAAACATTTGATGGTAGCAGCTTCCCTGCGGGAGATACTCTCTTTGCCAAAATCGCATTATTAGGCGAAAGTAAGTTACAATTCACTACCTTATCCTAAAGCTTGCTGTTAGGAGGGAATCTGAAGCTTGCAGTGAAAGCGCTTCCAGAGGGGAGTCTAATGAGGGCAAACATTTGATGGTAGCAGCTTCCCTGCGGGAGATACTCTCTTTGCCAAAATCGCATTATTAGGCGAAAGTAAGTTACAATTCAGTACCCTATCCTAAAGCTTGCTGTTAGGAGGGAATCTGCAGCTTGCAGTGAAAGCGCTACCAGAGGGGAGTCTAAAGAGGGCAAACATTTGATGGTAGCAGCTTCCCTGCGGGAGATAGTCTCTTTTCCAAAATCGCCTTATTAGCCGCAGTTAAGATAAAATTCAGTACCCTATCCTAAAGCTTGCTGTTAGGAGGGAATCTGCAGCTTGCAGTGAAAGCGCTTCCAGAGGCGAGTCTAACGAGGGCAAACATTTGATGGTAGCAGCTTCCCTGAGGGAGATACTCTCTTTGCCAAAATCGCATTATTAGGCGAAAGTAAGTTACAATTCAGTACCCTATCCTAAAGCTTGCTGTTAGGAGGGAATCTGCAGCTTGCAGTGAAAGCGCTTCCAGAGGGGAGTCTAATGAGGGCAAATATTTGATGGTAGCAGCTTCCCTGCGGGAGATATTCTCTTTGCCAAAATCGCATTATTAGGCGAAAGTAAGTTACAATTCAGTACCCTATCCTAAAGCTTGCTGTTAGGAGGGAATCTGCAGCTTGCAGTGAAAGCACTTCCAGAGGGGAGTCTAATGAGGGCAAACATTTGATGGTAGCAGCTTCCCTGCGGGAGATACTCTCTTTGCCAAAATCGCATTATTAGGCGAAAGTAAGTTACAATTCAGTGCCCTATCCTAAAGCTTGCTGTTAGGAGGGAATCTGCAGCTTGCAGTGAAAGCGCTTCCAGAGGGGAGTCTAATGAGGGCAAACATTTCGTGGCAGCAGCTTCCCTGCGAGTTATAGTCTCTTTGCCAAAATCGCATTATTAGGCGAAAGTAAGTTACAATTCAGTACCCTATCCTAAAGCTTGCTGTTAGGAGGGAATCTGCAGCTTGCAGTGAAAGCGCTTCCAGAGGGGAGTCTAATGAGGGCAAACATTTGATGGAAGCAGCTTCCCTGAGGGAGGTAGTCTCTTTGCCAAAATCGCCTTAATAGCCGCAGTTAAGTTACAATTCAGTACACTATCCTAAAGCTTGCTGTTAGGAAGGAATCTGCAGCTTGCAGTGAAAGCGCTTCCAGAGGGGAGTCTAACGAGGGCAAACATTTGATGGTAACAGCTTCCCTGCGGGATATACTCTCTTTGCCAAAATCGTCTTATTAGGCGAAAGTAAGTTACAATTCAGTACCCTATCCTAAAGCTTGCTGTTAGGAGGGAATCTGCAGCTTGCAGTGAAAGCGCTTCCAGAGGGGAGTCTAATGAGGGCAAACATTTGATGGTAGCAGCTTCCCTGCGGGAGATACTCTCTTTGCCAAAATCGCATTATTAGGCGAAAGTAAGTTACAATTCAGTACACTATCCTAAAGCTTGCTGTTAGGAGGGAATCTGCAGCTTGCAGTGAAAGCGCTTCCAGAGGGGAGTCTAATGAGGGCAAACATTTGATGGTAGCAGCTTCCCTGTGGGAGATAGTCTCTTTGCCAAAATCGCATTTTTAGGCGAAAGTAAGTTACAATTCAGTACCCTATCCTAAAGCTTGCTGTTAGGAGGGAATCTGCAGCTTGCAGTGAAAGCGCTTCCAGAGGGGAGTCTAACGAGGGCAAACATTTGATGGTAGCAGCTTCCCTGCGGGAGATACTCTCTTTGCCAAAATCGCATTATTAGGCGAAAGTAAGTTACTATTCAGTACCCTATCCTAAAGCTTGCTGTTAGGAGGGAATCTGCAGCTTGCAGTGAAAGCGCTTCCAGAGGGGAGTCTAAGGAGGGCAAACATTTGATGGTAGCAGCTTCCCTGCGGGAGATACTCTCTTTGCCAAAATCGCATTATTAGGCGAAAGTAAGTTACTATTCAGTACCCTATCCTAAAGCTTGCTGTTAGGAGGGAATCTGCAGCTTGCAGTGAAAGCGCTTCCAGAGGGGAGTCTAATGAGGGCAAACATTTGATGGTAGCAGCTTCCCTGCGGGAGATACTCTCTTTGCCAAAATCGCATTATTAGGCGAAAGTAAGTTACAATTCAGTACCCTATCCTAAAGCTTGCTGTTAGGAGGGAATCTGCAGCTTGCAGTGAAAGCTCTTCCAGAGGGGAGTCTAATGAGGGCAAACATTTGATGGTAGCAGCTTCCCTGCGGGAGATATTCTCTTTGCCAATTTCGCCTTATTAGCCGCACTTAAGTTACAATTCATTACCCTATCCTAAAGCTTGCTGTTAGGAGGGAATCTGCAGCTTGCAGTGAAAGCGCTTCCAGAGGGGAGTCTAATGAGGGCAAACATTTGATGGTAGCAGCTTCCCTGCGGGAGATACTCTCTTTGCCAAAATCGCATTATTAGGCGAAAGTAAGATACAATTCAGTACCCTATCCTAAAGCTTGCTGTTAGGAGGGAATCTGCAGCTTGCAGTGAAAGCGCTTCCAGAGGGGAGTCTAATGAGGGCAAACATTTGATGGTAGCAGCTTCCCTGCGGGAGATAATCTCTTTACCAAAATCGCATTATTATGCGAAAGTAAGTTACAATTCAGTACCTATCCTAAAGCTTGCTGTTAGGAGGGAATCTGCAGCTTGCAGTGAATGCGCTTCCAGAGGGTAGTCTAACGAGGGCAAACATTTGATGGTAACAGCTTCCCTGTGGGAGATAGTCTCTTTGCCAAAATCGCATTATTAGGCCAAAGTAAGTTACAATTCAGTACCCTATCCTAAAGCTTGCTGTTAGGAGGGAATCTGCAGCTTGCAGTGAAAGCGCTTCCAGAGGGGAGTCTAACGAGGGCAAACATTTGATGGTAGCAGCTTCCCTGCGGGAGATACTCTCTTTGCCAAAATCGCATTATTACGCGAAAGTAAGTTACAATTCAGTACCCTATCCTAAAGCTTGCTGTTAGGAGGGAATCTGCAGCTTGCAGTGAAAGCGCTTCCAGAGGGGAGTCTAAGGAGGGCAAACATTTGATGGTAGCAGCTTCCCTGCGGGAGATACTCTCTTTGCCAAAATCGCATTATTAGGCGAAAGTAAGTTACAATTCAGTACCCTATCCTAAAGCTTGCTGTTAGGAGGGAATCTGCAGCTTGCAGTGAAAGCGCTTCCAGAGGGGAGTCTAATGAGGGCAAACATTTGATGGTAGCAGCTTCACTGCGGGAGATACTCTCTTTGCCAAAATCGCATTATTAGGCGAAAGTAAGTTACAATTCAGTACCCTATCCTAAAGCTTGCTGTTAGGAGGGAATCTGCAGCTTGCAGTGAAAGCTCTTCCAGAGGGGAGTCTAATGAGGGCAAACATTTGATGGTAGCAGTTTCCCTGCGGGAGATATTCTCTTTGCCAAATTCGCCTTATTAGCCGCACTTAAGTTACAATTCATTACCCTATCCTAAAGCTTGCTGTTAGGAGGGAATCTGCAGCTTGCAGTGAAAGCGCTTCCAGAGGGGAGTCTAATGAGGGCAAACATTTGATGGTAGCAGCTTCCCTGCGGGAGATACTCTCTTTGCCAAAATCGCATTATTAGGCGAAAGTAAGTTACAATTCAGTACCCTATCCTAAAGCTTGCTGTTAGGAGGGAATCTGCAGCTTGCAGTGAAAGCGCTTCCAGAGGGGAGTCTAATGAGGGCAAACATTTGATGGTAGCAGCTTCCCTGCGGGAGATAATCTCTTTACCAAAATCGCATTATTAGGCGAAAGTAAGTTACAATTCAGTACCTATCCTAAAGCTTGCTGTTAGGAGGGAATCTGCAGCTTGCAGTGAATGCGCTTCCAGAGGGTAGTCTAACGAGGGCATACATTTGATGGTAACAGCTTCTCTGCGGGAGATACACTCTTTGCCAAAATCGCATTATTAGGCGAAAGTAAGTTAAAATTCAGTACCCTATCCTAACGCTTGCTGTTAGGAGGGAATCTGCAGCTTGCAGTGAAAGCGCTTCCAGAGGGGAGTCTAATGAGGGCAAACATTTGATGGTAGCAGCTTCCCTGTGGGAGATACTCTCTTTGCCAAAATCGCATTATTAGGCGAAAGTAAGTTACAATTCAGTACCCTATCCTAAAGCTTGCTGTTAGGAGGGAATCTGCAGCTTGCAGTGAAAGCGCTTCCAGAGGGGAGTCTAACGAGGGCAAACATTTGATGGTAGCAGCTTCCCTGCGGGAGATACTCTCTTTGCCAAAATCGCATTATTAGGCGAAAGTAAGTTACAATTCAGTACCCTATCCTAAAGATTGCTGTTAGGAGGGAATCTGCAGCTTGCAGTGAAAGCGCTTCCAGAGGGGAGTCTAATGAGGGAAATATTTGATGGTAACAGCTTCCCTGCGGGAGATATTCTCTTTGCCAAAATCGCCTTATTAGCCGCAGTTAAGTTACAATTCAGTACCCTATCCTAAAGCTTGCTGTTAGGAGGGAATCTGCAGCTTGCAGTGAAAGCGCTTCCAGAGGGGAGTCTAACGAGGGCAAACATTTGATGGTAGCCGCTTCCCTGCGGGAGAGACTCTCTTTTCCAAAATCGCCCTATTAGCCGCAAGTAAGTTACAATTCAGTACCCTATCCTAAAGCTTGCTGTTAGGAGGGAATCTGCAGCTTGCAGTGAAAGCGCTTCCAGAGGGGAGTCTAATGAGGGCAAACATTTGATGGTAGCAGCTTCCCTGCGGGAGATAGTCTCTTTGCCAAAATCGCATTATTAGGCGAAAGAAAGTTACAATTCAGTACCCTATCCTAAAGCTTGCTGATAGGAGGGAATCTGCAGCTTGCAGTGAAAGCGCTTCCAGAGGGGAGTCTAACGAGGGCAAACATTTGATGGTAGCAGCTTCCCTGCGGGAGATACTCTCTTTGCCAATATCGCATTATTAGTTGAAAGTAAGTTACAATTCAGTACCCTATCCTAAAGCTTGCTGTTAGGAGGGAATCTGCAGCTTGCAGTGAAAGCGCTTCCAGACGGGAGTCTAATGAGGGCAAACATTTGATGGTAGCAGCTTCCCTGCGGGAGATACTCTCTTTGCCAAAATCGCATTATTAGGCGAAAGTAAGTTACAATTCAGTACCCTATGCTAAAGCTTGCTGTTAGGAGGGAATCTGCAGCTTGCAGTGAAAGCGCTTCCAGAGGGGAGTCTAACGAGGGCAAACATTTGATGGTAACAGCTTCCCTGCGGGAGATACTCTCTTTGCCAAAATCGCATTATTAGGCGAAAGTAAGTTACAATTCAGTACCCTATCCTAAAGCTTGCTGTTAGGAGGGAATCTGCAGCTTGCAGTGAAAGCGCTTCCAGAGGGGAGTCTAACGAGGGCAAACATTTGATGGTAACAGCTTCCCTGCGGGATATACTCTCTTTGCCAAAATCGTCTTATTAGGCGAAAGTAAGTTACAATTCAGTACCCTATCCTAAAGCTTGCTGTTAGGAGGGAATCTGCAGCTTGCAGTGAAAGCGCTTCCAGAGGGGAGTCTAATGAGGGCAAACATTTGATGGTAGCAGCTTCCCTGCGGCAGATACTCTCTTTGCCAAAATCGCATTATTAGGCGAAAGTAAGTTACAATTCAGTACCCTATCCTAAAGCTTGCTGTTAGGAGGGAATCTGCAGCTTGCAGTGAAAGCGCTTCCAGAGGGGAGTCTAACGAGGGCAAACATTTGATGGTAGCAGCTTCCCTGCGGGAGATACTCTCTTTGCCAAAATCGCATTATTAGGCGAAAGTAAGTTACAATTCAGTACCCTATCCTAAAGCTTGCTGTTAGGAGGGAATCTGCAGCTTGCAGTGAAAGCGCTTCCAGAGGGGAGTCTAAGGAGGGCAAACATTTGATGGTAGCAGCTTCCCTGCGGGAGATACTCTCTTTGCCAAAATCGCATTATTAGGCGAAAGTAAGTTACTATTCAGTACCCTATCCTAAAGCTTGCTGTTAGGAGGGAATCTGCAGCTTGCAGTGAAAGCGCTTCCAGAGGGGAGTCTAATGAGGGCAAACATTTGATGGTAGCAGCTTCCCTGTGGGAGATACTCTCTTTGCCAAAATCGCATTATTAGGCGAAAGTAAGTTACAATTCAGTACCCTATCCTAAAGCTTGCTGTTAGGAGGGAATCTGCAGCTTGCAGTGAAAGCTCTTCCAGAGGGGAGTCTAATGAGGGCAAACATTTGATGGTAGCAGCTTCCCTGCGGGAGATATTCTCTTTGCCAAATTCGCCTTATTAGCCGCACTTAAGTTACAATTCATTACCCTATCCTAAAGCTTGCTGTTAGGAGGGAATCTGCAGCCTGCAGTGAAAGCGCTTCCAGAGGGGAGTCTAATGAGGGCAAACATTTGATGGTAGCAGCTTCCCTGCGGGAGATACTCTCTTTGCCATAATCGCATTATTAGGCAAAAGTAAGTTACAATTCAGTACCCTATCCTAAAGCTTGCTGTTAGGAGGGAATCTGCAGCTTGCAGTGAAAGCACTTCCAGAGGGGAGTCTAATGAGGGCAAACATTTGATGGTAGCAGCTTCCCTGCGGGAGATACTCTCTTTGCCAAAATCGCATTATTAGGCGAAAGTAAGTTACAATTCAGTACCCTATCCTAAAGCTTGCTGTTAGGAGGGAATCTGCAGCTTGCAGTGAAAGCGCTTCCAGAGGGGAGTCTAACGAGGGCAAACATTTGATGGTAGCAGCTTCCCTGCGGGAGATAATCTCTTTACCAAAATCGCATTATTAGGCGAAAGTAAGTTACAATTCAGTACCTATCCTAAAGCTTGCTGTTAGGAGGGAATCTGCAGCTTGCAGTGAAAGCGCTTCCAGAGGGGAGTCTAAGGAGGGCAAACATTTGATGGTAGCAGCTTCTCTGCGGGAGATACTCTCTTTGCCAAAATCGCATTATTAGGCGAAAGTAAGTTACAATTCAGTACCCTATCCTAAAGCTTGCTGTTAGGAGGGAATCTGCAGCTTGCAGTGAAAGCGCTTCCAGAGGGGAGTCTAATGAGGGCAAACATTTGATGGTAGCAGCTTCCCTGCGGGAGATACTCTCTCTGCCAAAATCGCCTTATTAGGCGAAAGTAAGTTACAATTCAGTACCCTATCCTAAAGCTTTCTGTTAGGAGGGAATCTGCAGCTTGCAGTGAAAGCGCTTCCAGAGGGGAGTCCTACGAGGGCAAACATTTGATGGTAGCAGCTTCCCTGCGGGAGATACTCTCTTTGCCAAAATCGCATTATTAGACGAAAGTAAGATACAATTCAGTACCCTATCCTAAAGCTTGCTGTTAGGAGGGAATCTGCAGCTTGCAGTGAAAGCGCTTCCAGAGGGGAGTCTAATGAGGGCAAATATTTGATGGTAACAGCTTCCCTGCGGGAGATATTCTCTTTGCCAAAATCGCCTTATTAGCCGCAGTTAAGTTACAATTCAGTACCCTACCCTAAAGCTTGCTGTTAGGAGGGAATCTGCAGCTTGCAGTGAAAGCGCTTCCAGAGGGGAGTCTAAGGAGGGCAAACATTTGATGGTAGCAGCTTCCCTGCGGGATATAATCTCTTTGCCAAAATCGCATTATTAGCCGAAAGTAAGTTACAATTCAGTACCCTATCCTAAAGCTTGCTGTTAGGAGGGAATCTGCAGCTTGCAGTGAAAGCACTTCCAGAGGGGAGTCTAATGAGGGCAAACATTTGATGGTAGCAGCTTCCCTGCGGGAGATAATCTCTTTGCCAAAATCGCATTATTAGGCGAAAGTAAGTTACAATTCAGTACCTTATCCTAAAGCTTGCTGTTAGGAGGGAATCTGCAGCTTGCAGTGAAAGCGCTTCCAGAGGGGAGTCTAATGAGGGCAAACATTTGATGGTAGCAGCTTCCCTGCGGGAGATACTCTCTTTGCCAAAATCGCATTATCAGGCGAAAGTAAGTTACAATTCAGTACCCTATCCTAAAGCTTGCTGTTAGGAGGGAATCTGCACCTTGCAGTGAAAGCGCTTCAAGAGGGGAGTCTAACGAGGGCAAACATTTGATGGTAGCAGCTTCCCTGCGGGAGATACTCTCTTTGCCAAAATCGCATTATTAGGCGAAAGTAAGTTACAATTCAGTACCCTATCCTAAAGCTTGCTGTTAGGAGGGAATCTGCAGCTTGCAGTGAAAGCGCTTCCAGAGGGGAGTCTAATGAGGGCAAATATTTGATGGTAGCAGCTTCCCTGCGGGAGATACTCTCTTTGCCAAAATCGCCTTATGAGCCGCAGTTAAGTTACAATTCAGTACCCTATGCTAAATCTTGCTGTTAGGAGGGAATCTGCAGCTTACAGTGAAAGCGCTTCCAGAGGGGAGTCTAAGGAGGGCAAACATTGGATGGTAGCAGCTTCCCTGCGGGAGATACTCTCTTTGCCAAAATCGCATTATTAGGCGAAAGTAAGTTACAATTCAGTACCCTATCCTAAAGCTTGCTGTTAGGAGGGAATCTGCAGCTTGCAGTGAAAGCACTTCCAGAGGGGAGTCTAATGAGGGCAAACATTTGATGGTAGCAGCTTCCCTGCGGGAGATACTCTCTTTGCCAAAATCTCATTATTAGGCGAAAGTAAGTTACAATTCAGTACCTTATCCTAAAGCCTGCTGTTAGAGGGAATCTGCAGCTTGCAGTGAAAGCGCTTCCAGAGGGGAGTCTAATGAGGGCAAACATTTGATGGTAGCAGCTTCCCTGCGGGAGATAGTCTCTTTGCCAAAATCGCATTATCAGGCGAAAGTAAGTTACAATTCAGTACCCTATCCTAAAGCTTGCTGTTAGGAGGGAATCTGCAGCTTGCAGTGAAAGCGCTTCCAGAGGGGAGTCTAACGAGGGCAAACATTTGATGGTAGCAGCTTCCCTGCGGGAGATACTCTCTTTGCCAAAATCGCATTACTAGGCGAAAGTAAGATACAATTCAGTACCCTATCCTAAAGCTTGCTGTTAGGAGGGAATCTGCAGCTTGCAGTGAAAGCGCTTCCAGAGGGGAGTCTAATGAGGGCAAACATTTGATGGTAGCAGCTTCCCTGCGGGAGATAGTCTCTTTGCCAAAATCGCATTATTATGCGAAAGTAAGTTACAATTCAGTACCCTATCCTAAAGCTTGCTGTTAGGAGGGAATCTGCAGCTTGCAGTGAAAGCGCTTCCAGAGGGGAGTCTAAGGAGGGCAAACATTTGATGGTAGCAGCTTCCCTGCAGGAGATATTCTCTTTGCCAAAATCGCCTTATTAGCCGCAGTTAAGTTACAATTCAGTACCCTATCCTAAAGCTTGCTGTTAGGAGGGAATCT
Organism: Phaenicophaeus curvirostris; assembly: GCF_032191515.1. Classification (NCBI taxonomy): domain Eukaryota; kingdom Metazoa; phylum Chordata; class Aves; order Cuculiformes; family Cuculidae; genus Phaenicophaeus; species Phaenicophaeus curvirostris. The sequence goes on along the minus strand of NW_027206760.1, from coordinate 72,519 downwards.
GCAGCTTGCAGTGAAAGCGCTTCCAGAGGGGAGTCTAATGAGGGCAAATATTTGATGGTAGCAGCTTCCCTGCTGGAGATAGTCTCTTTTACAAAATCGCATTATTATGCGAAAGTAAGTTACAATTCAGTACCCTATCCTAAAGCTTGTTGTTAGGAGGGAATCTGCAGCTTGCAGTGAAAGCGCTTCCAGAGGGGAGTCTAATGAGGGCAAACATTTGATGGTAGCAGCTTCCCTGCAGGAGATACTCTCTTTGCCAAAATCGCATTATTAGGCGAAAGTAAGTTACAATTCAGTACCCTATGCTAAAGCTTGCTGTTAGGAGGGAATCTGAAGCTTGCAGTGAAAGCGCTTCCAGAGGGGAGTCTAATGAGGGGAAGCATTTGATGGTAGCAGCTTCCCTGCGGGAGATACTCTCTTTGCCAAAATCGCATTATTAGGCGAAAGTAAGTTACAATTCAGTACTCTATCCTAAAGCTTGCTGTTAGGAGGGAATCTGCAGCTTGCAGTGAAAGCGCTTCCAGAGGGGAGTCTAATGAGGGCAAAGATTTGATGGTAGCAGCTTCCCTGCGGGAGATACTCTCTTTGCCATAATCGCATTATCAGGCGAAAGTAAGTTACAATGCAGTACTCTATGCTAAAGCTTGCTGTTAGGAGGGAATCTGCAGCTTGCCGTGAAAGCGCTTCCAGAGGGGAGTGTAATGAGGGCAAACATTTGATGGTAGCAGCTTCCCTGCGGGAGATACTCTCTTTTCCAAAATCGCATTATTAGGCGAAAGTAAGTTACAATTCAGTACCCTATCCTAAAGCTTGCTGTTAGGAGGGAATCTGCAGCTTGCAGTGAAAGCGCTTCCAGAGGGGAGTCTAATGAGGGCAAAGATTTGATGGTAGCAGCTTCCCTGCGGGAGATATTCTCTTTGCCAAATTCGCCTTATTAGCCGCAGTTAAGTTACAATTCAGTACCCTATCCTAAAGCTTGCTGTTAGGAGGGAATCTGCAGCTTGCAGTGAAAGCGCTTCCAGAGGGGAGTGTAATGAGGGCAAACATTTGATGGTAGCAGCTTCCCTGCGGGAGATACTCTCTTTGCCAAAATCGCATTATTAGGCGAAAGTAAGTTACAATTCAGTACCTTATCCTAAAGCTTGCTGTTAGGAGGGATTCTGCAGCTTGCAGTGAAAGCGCTTCCAGAGGGGAGTCTAATGAGGGCAAACATTTGATGGTAGCAGCTTCCCTGCGGGAGATATTCTCTTTGCCAAAATCGCATTATTAAGCGAAAGTAAGTTACAATTCCGTACCCTATCCTAAAGCTTGCTGTTAGGAGGGAATCTGCAGCTTGCAGTGAAGGCGCTTCCAGAGGGGAGTCTAATGAGGGCAAATATTTGATGGTAGCAGCTTCCCTGCGGGAGATATTCTCTTTGCCGAAATCGCCTTATTAGCCGCAGTTAAGTTACAATTCAGTACCCTATCCTAAAGCTTGCTGTTAGGAGGGAATCTGCAGCTTGCAGTGAAAGCGCTTCCAGAGGGGAGTCTAATGAGGGCAAACATTTGATGGTAGCAGCTTCCCTGCGGGAGATAATCTCTTTACCAAAATCGCATTATTAGGCGAAAGTAAGTTACAATTCAGTACCTATCCTAAAGCTTGCTGTTAGGAGGGAATCTGCAGCTTGCAGTGAATGCGCTTCCAGAGGGTAGTCTAACGAGGGCAAACATTTGATGGTAATAGCTTCTCTGCGGGAGATACTCTCTTTGCCAAAATCGCATTATTAAGCGAAAGTAAGTTACAATTCAGTACCCTATCCTAAAGCTTGCTGTTAGGAGGGAATCTGCAGCTTGCAGTGAAAGCGCTTCCAGAGGGGAGTCTAATGAGGGCAAACATTTGATGGTAGCAGCTTACCTGCGGGAGATACTCTCTTTGCCAGAATCGCATTATTAGGCGAAAGTAAGTTACAATTCAGTACCCTATGCTAAAGCTTGCTGTTAGGAGGGAATCTGCAGCTTGCAGTGAAAGCGCTTCCAGAGGGGAGTCTAATGAGGGCAAACATTTGATGGTAGCAGCTTCCCTGCGGGAGATACTCTCTTTGCCAAAATCGCATTATTAGGCGAAAGTAAGTTACAATTCAGTACCCTATCCTAAAGCTTGCTGTTAGGAGGGAATCTGAAGCTTGCAGTGAAAGCACTTTCAGAGGGGAGTCTAACGAGGGCAAACATTTGATGGTAGCAGCTTCCCTGCGGGAGATACTCTCTTTTCCAATTTCGCCTTATTAGCCGCAGTTAAGTTACAATTCAGTACCCTATCCTAAAGCTTGCTGTTAGGAGGGAATCTGCAGCTTGCAGTGAAAGCGCTTCCAGAGGGGAGTCTAATGAGGGCAAACATTTGATGTTAGCAGCTTCCCTGCGGGAGATACTCTCTTTGCCAAAATCGCATTATTAGGCGAAAGTAAGATACAATTCAGTACCCTATCCTAAAGCTTGCTGTTAGGAGGGAATCTGCAGCTTGCAGTGAAAGCGCTTCCAGAGGGGAGTCTAATGAGGGCAAACATTTGATGGTAGCAGCTTCCCTGCGGGAGATACTCTCTTTGCCAAAATCGCGTTATTAGGCGAAAGTAAGTTACAATTCAGTACCCTATCCTATAGCTTGCTATTAGGAGGGAATCTGCAGCTTGCAGTGAAAGCGCTTCCAGAGGGGAGTCTAATGAGGGCAAACATTTGATAGTAGCAGCTTCCCTGCGGGAGATATTCTCTTTCCCAAAATCGCCTTATTAGCCACAGTTAAGTTACAATTCAGTACCCTATCCTAAAGCTTGCTGTTAGGAGGGAATCTGCAGCTTGCAGTGAAAGCGCTTCCAGAGGGGAGTCTAACGAGGGCAAACATTTGATGGTAGCAGCTTCCCTGCGGGAGATATTCTCTTTGCCAAAATATCATTATTAGCCGCAGTTAAGTTACAATTCAGTACCCTATGCTAAAGCTTGCTGTTAGGAGGGAATCTGCAGCTTGCAGTGAAAGCGCTTCCAGAGGGGAGTCTAATGAGGGCAAACATTTGATGGTAGCAGCTTCCCTGCGGGAGATATTCTCTTTCCCAAAATCGCCTTATTAGCCGCAGATAAGTTACAATTCAGTACCCTATCCTAAAGCTTGCTGTTAGGAGGGAATCTGCAGCTTGCAGTGAAAGCGCTTCCAGAGGGGAGTCTAACGAGGGCAAACATTTGATGGTAGCAGCTTCCCTGCGGGAGATACTCTCTTTGCCAAAATCGCATTATTAGGCGAAAGTAAGTTACAATTCAGTACCCTATCCTAAAGCTTGCTGTTAGGAGGGAATCTGCAGCTTGCAGTGAAAGCGCTTCCAATGGGGAGTCTAAGGAGGGCAAACATTTGATGGTAGCAGCTTCCCTGCGGGAGATACTCTCTTTGCCAAAATCGCATTATTAGGCGAAAGTAAGTTACAATTCAGTACCCTATCCTAAAGCTTGCTGTTAGGATGGAATCTTCAGCTTGCAGTGAAAGCGCTTCCAGAGGGGAGTCTAATGAGGGCAAACATTTGATAGTAGCAGCTTCCCTGCGGGAGATACTCTCTTTGCCAAAATCGCATTATTATGCGAAAGTAAGCTTCAATTCAGTACCCTATCCTAAAGCTTGCTGTTAGGAGGGAATCTGCAGCTTGCAGTGAAAGTGCTTCCAGAGGGGAGTCTAACGAGGGCAAACGTTTGATGGTAGCAGCTTCCCTGCGGGAGATACTCTCTTTTCCAAAATCGCATTATTAGGCGAAAGTAAGTTACAATTCAGTACCCTATCCTAAAGCTTGCTTTTAGGAGGGAATCTGCAGCTTGCAGTGAAAGCGCTTCCAGGGGGGAGTCTAATGAGGGCAAACATTTGATGGTAGCAGCTTCCCTGCGCGAGATACTCTCTTTGCCAAAATCGCATTATTAGCCGCAGTTAAGTTACAATTCAGTACCCTATCCTAAAGCTTGCTGTTAGGAGGGAATCTGCAGCTTGCAGTGAAAGCGCTTCCAGAGGGGAGTCTAAGGAGGGCAAAGATTTGATGGTAGCAGCTTCCCTGCGGGAGATACTCTCTTTGCCAAAATCGCATTATTATGCGAAAGTAAGTTACAATTCAGTACCCTATCCTAAAGCTTGCTGTTAGGAGGGAATCTGCAGCTTGCAGTGAAAGCGCTTCCGAAGGGGAGTCTAATGAGGGCAAACATTTGATGGTAGCAGCTTCCCTGCGGGAGATACTCTCTTTGCCAAAATCGCATTATTATGCGAAAGTAAGCTTCAATTCAGTACACTATCCTAAAGCTTGCTGTTAGGAGGGAATCTGCAGCTTGCAGTGAAAGCGCTTCCAGAGGGGAGTCTAAGGAGGGCAAAAATTTGATGGTAGCAGCTTCCCTGCGGGAGATACTCTCTTTGCCAAAATCGCATTATTAGGCGAAAGTAAGTTACAATTCAGTACCCTATCCTAAAGCTTGCTGTTAGGAGGGAATCTGCAGCTTGCAGTGAAAGCGCTTCCGGAGGGGAGTCTAACGAGGGTAAACGTTTGATGGTAGCAGCTTCCCTGCGGGAGATACTCTCTTTGCCAAAATCGCATTATTAGGCGAAATTAAGTTACAATTCAGTACCCTATGCTAAAGCTTGCTGTTAGGAGGGAATCTGCAGCTTGCAGTGAAAGCGCTTCCAGAGGGGAGTCTAACGAAGGCAAACATTTGATGGTAGCAGCTTCCCTGCGGGAGAGAATCTCTTTTCCAATTTTGCCTTATTAGCCGCAGTTAAGATACAATTCAGTACCCTATCCTAAAGCTTGCTGTTAGGATGGAATCTGAAGCTTGCAGTGAAAGCGCTTCCAGAGGGGAGTCTAATGAGGGCAAATATTTGATGGTAGCAGCTTCCCTGCGGGAGATACTCTCTTTGCCAAAATCGCATTATTAGGCGAAAGTAAGTTACAATTCAGTACTCTATCCTAAAGCTTGCTGTTAGGAGGGAATCTGCAGCTTGCAGTGAAAGCGCTTCCAGAGGGGAGTCTAATGAGGGCAAACATTTGATGGTAGCAGATTCCCTGCGGGAGATACTCTCTTTGCCAAAATCGCCTTATTAGGCGAAAGTAAGATACAATTCAGTACCCTATCTAAAGCTTGCTGTTAGGAGGGAATCTGCAGCTTGCAGTGAAAGCGCTTCCAGAGGGGAGTCTAATGAGGGCAAACATTTGATGGTAGCAGCTTCCCTGCGGGAGATACTCTCTTTGCCAAAATCGCATTATTAGGCGAAAGTAAGTTACAATTCAGTACCCTATCCTAAAGCTTGCTGTTAGGCGGGAATCTGCAGCTTGCAGTGAAAGCGCTTCCAGAGGGGAGTTTAATGAGGGCAAACATTTGATGGTAGCAGCTTCCCTGCGGGAGATACTCTCTCCGCCAAAATCGCATTATTAGGCGAAAGTAAGTTACAATTCAGTACCCTATCCTAAAGCTTGCTGTTAGGAGGGAATCTGCAGCTTGCAGTGAAAGCGCTTCCAGAGGGGAGTCTAATGAGGGCAAACATTTGATGGTAGCAGCTTCCCTGCGGGAGATACTCTCTTTTCCAAAATCGCATTATTAGGCGAAAGTAAGTTACAATTCAGTACCCTATCCTAAAGCTTGCTGTTAGGAGGGAATCTGCAGCTTGCAGTGAAAGCGCTTCCAATGGGGAGTCTAAGGAGGGCAAACATTTGATGGTAGCAGCTTCCCTGCGGGAGATACTCTCTTTGCCAAAATCGCATTATTAGGCGAAAGTAAGTTACAATTCAGCACCCTATCCTAAAGCTTGCTGTTAGGATGGAATCTTCAGCTTGCAGTGAAAGCGCTTCCAGAGGGGAGTCTAATGAGGGCAAACATTTGATGGTAGCAGCTTCCCTGCGGGAGATACTCTCTTTGCCAAAATCGCCTTATTAGCCGCAGATAAGTTACAATTCAGTACCCTATCCTAAAGCTTGCTGTTAGGAGGGAATCTGCAGCTTGCAGTCAAAGCGCTTCCAGAGGGGAGTCTAATGAGGGCAAACATTTGATGGTAGCAGCTTCCCTGCGGGAGATACTCTCTCCGCCAAAATCGCATTATTAGGCGAAAGTAAGTTACAATTCAGTACCCTATCCTAAAGCTTGCTGTTAGGAGGGAATCTGCAGCTTGCAGTGAAAGCGCTTCCAGAGGGGAGTCTAATGAGGGCAAACATTTGATGGTAGCAGATTCCCTGCGGGAGATACTCTCTTTGCCAAAATCGCCTTATTAGGCGAAAGTAAGATACAATTCAGTACCCTATCTAAAGCTTGCTGTTAGGAGGGAATCTGCAGCTTGCAGTGAAAGCGCTTCCAGAGGGGAGTCTAATGAGGGCAAACATTTGATGGTAGCAGCTTCCCTGCGGGAGATACTCTCTTTGCCAAAATCGCATTATTAGGCGAAAGTAAGTTACAATTCAGTACCCTATCCTAAAGCTTGCTGTTAGGCGGGAATCTGCAGCTTGCAGTGAAAGCGCTTCCAGAGGGGAGTTTAATGAGGGCAAACATTTGATGGTAGCAGCTTCCCTGCGGGAGATACTCTCTCCGCCAAAATCGCATTATTAGGCGAAAGTAAGTTACAATTCAGTACCCTATCCTAAAGCTTGCTGTTAGGAGGGAATCTGCAGCTTGCAGTGAAAGCGCTTCCAGAGGGGAGTCTAATGAGGGCAAACATTTGATGGTAGCAGCTTCCCTGCGGGAGATACTCTCTTTTCCAAAATCGCATTATTAGGCGAAAGTAAGTTACAATTCAGTACCCTATCCTAAAGCTTGCTGTTAGGAGGGAATCTGCAGCTTGCAGTGAAAGCGCTTCCAATGGGGAGTCTAAGGAGGGCAAACATTTGATGGTAGCAGCTTCCCTGCGGGAGATACTCTCTTTGCCAAAATCGCATTATTAGGCGAAAGTAAGTTACAATTCAGCACCCTATCCTAAAGCTTGCTGTTAGGATGGAATCTTCAGCTTGCAGTGAAAGCGCTTCCAGAGGGGAGTCTAATGAGGGCAAACATTTGATGGTAGCAGCTTCCCTGCGGGAGATACTCTCTTTGCCAAAATCGCCTTATTAGCCGCAGATAAGTTACAATTCAGTACCCTATCCTAAAGCTTGCTGTTAGGAGGGAATCTGCAGCTTGCAGTGAAAGCGCTTCCAGAGGGGAGTCTAATGAGGGCAAACATTTGATGGTAGCAGCTTCCCTGCGGGAGATACTCTCTCCGCCAAAATCGCATTATTAGGCGAAAGTAAGTTACAATTCAGTACCCTATCCTAAAGCTTGCTGTTAGGAGGGAATCTGCAGCTTGCAGTGAAAGCGCTTCCAGAGGGGAGTCTAATGAGGGCAAACATTTGATGGTAGCAGCTTCCCTGCGGGAGATAGTCTCTTTGCCAAAATCGCATTATTAGGCGAAAGTAAGTTACAATTCAGTACCCTATCCTAAAGCTTGCTGTTAGGAGGGAATCTGCAGCTTGCAGTGAAAGCGCTTCCAATGGGGAGTCTAAGGAGGGCAAACATTTGATGGTAGCAGCTTCCCTGCGGGAGATACTCTCTTTGCCAAAATCGCATTATTATGCGAAAGTAAGTTACAATTCAGTACCCTATCCTAAAGCTTGCTGTTAGGATGGAATCTTCAGCTTGCAGTGAAAGCGCTTCCAGAGGGGAGTCTAATGAGGGCAAACATTTGATAGTAGCAGCTTCCCTGCGGGAGATACTCTCTTTGCCAAAATCGCATTATTATGCGAAAGTAAGTTACAATTCAGTACCCTATCCTAAAGCTTGCTGTTAGGAGGGAATCTGCAGCTTGCAGTGAAAGTGCTTCCAGAGGGGAGTCTAACGAGGGCAAACGTTTGATGGTAGCAGCTTCCCTGCGGGAGATACTCTCTTTTCCAAAATCGCATTATTAGGCGAAAGTAAGTTACAATTCAGTACCCTATCCTAAAGCTTGCTGTTAGGAGGGAATCTGCAGCTTGCAGTGAAAGCGCTTCCAGAGGGGAGTCTAAGGAGGGCAAAGATTTGATGGTAGCAGCTTCCCTGCGGGAGATACTCTCTTTGCCAAAATCGCATTATTATGCGAAAGTAAGTTACAATTCAGTACCCTATGCTAAAGCTTGCTGTTCGGAGGGAATCTGCAGCTTGCAGTGAAAGCGCTTCCAGAGGGGAGTCTAATGAGGGCAAACATTTGATGGTAGCAGCTTCCCTGCGGGAGATACTCTCTTTGCCAAAATCGCATTATTATGTGAAAGTAAGCTTCAATTCAGTACCCTATCCTAAAGCTTGCTGTTAGGAGGGAATCTGCAGCTTGCAGTGAAAGCGCTTCCAGAGGGGAGTCTAATGAGGGCAAACATTTGATGGTAGCATCTTCCCTGCGGGAGATACTCTCTTTGCCAAAATCGCATTATTAGGCGAAAGTAAGTTACAATTCAGTACCCTATCCTAAAGCTTGCTGTTAGGAGGGAATCTGCAGCTTGCAGTGAAAGCGCTTCCGGAGGGGAGTCTAACGAGGGTAAACGTTTGATGGTAGCAGCTTCCCTGCGGGAGATACTCTCTTTGCCAAAATCGCATTATTAGGCGAAATTAAGTTACAATTCAGTACCCTATCCTAAAGCTTGCTGTTAGGAGGGAATCTGCAGCTTGCAGTGAAAGCGCTTCCAGAGGGGAGTCTAACGAGGGCAAACATTTGATGGTAGCAGCTTCCCTGCGGGAGATAATCTCTTTTCCAATTTTGCCTTATTAGCCGCAGTTAAGTTACAATTCAGTACCCTATCCTAAAGCTTGCTGTTAGGATGGAATCTGAAGCTTGCAGTGAAAGCGCTTCCAGAGGGGAGTCTAATGAGGGCAAATATTTGATGGTAGCAGCTTCCCTGCGGGAGATACTCTCTTTGCCAAAATCGCATTATTAGGCGAAAGTAAGTTACAATTCAGTACCCTATCCTAAAGCTTGCTGTTAGGAGGGAATCTGCAGCTTGCAGTGAAAGCGCTTCCAGAGGGGAGTCTAATGAGGGCAAACATTTGATGGTAGCAGCTTCCCTGCGGGAGATACTCTCTTTGCCAAAATCGCCTTATTAGGCGAAAGTAAGATACAATTCAGTACCCTATCTAAAGCTTGCTGTTAGGAGGGAATCTGCAGCTTGCAGTGAAAGCGCTTCCAGAGGGGAGTCTAAGGAGTGCAAACATTTGATGGTAGCAGCTTCCCTGCGGGAGATACTCTCTTTGCCAAAATCGCATTATTAGGCGAAAGTAAGTTACAATTCAGTACCCTATCCTAAAGCTTGCTGTTAGGAGGGAATCTGCAGCTTGCAGTGAAAGCGCTTCCAGAGGGGAGTCTAATGAGGGCAAAAATTTGATGGTAGCAGCTTCCCTGCGGGAGATATTCTCTTTGCCAAAATCGCCTTATTAGCCGCAGTTAAGTTACAATTCAGTACCCTATCCTAAAGCTTGCTGTTAGGAGGGAATCTGCAGCTTGCAGTGAAAGCGCTTCCAGAGGGGAGTCTAAGGAGGGCAAACATTTGATGGTAGCAGCTTCCCTGCGGGAGATACTCTCTTTGCCAAAATCGCAATATTATGCGAAAGTAAGTTTCAATTCAGTACCCTATCCTAAAGCTTGCTGTTAGGAGGGAATCTGCAGCTTGCAGTGAAAGCGCTTCCGGAGGGGAGTCTAACGAGGGCAAACATTTGATGGTAGCAGCTTCCCTGCGGGATATAATCTCTTTTCTATTTTTTCCTTATTAGCCGCAGTTAAGTTACAATTCAGTACACTATCCTAAAACTTGCTGTTAGGAGGGAATCTGCAGCTTGCAGTGAAAGCGCTTCCAGAGGGGAGTCTAATGAGGGCAAACATTTGATGTTAGCAGCTTCCCTGCGGGAGATACTCTCTTTGCCAAAATCGCCTTATTAGCCGCAGTTAAGTTACAATTCAGTACCCTATCCTAAAGCTTGCTGTTAGGAGGGAATCTGCAGCTTGCAGTGAAAGCGCTTCCAGAGGGGAGTCTAATGAGGGCAAACATTTGATGGTAGCAGCTTCCCTGCGGGAGATACTCTCTTTGCCAAAATCGCATTATTAGGCGAAATTAAGTTACAATTCAGTACCCTATCCTAAAGCTTTCTGTTAGGAGGGAATCTGCAGCTTGCAGTGAAAGCGCTTCCGGAGGGGAGTCTAACGAGGGCAAACGTTTGATGGTAGCAGCTTCCCTGCAGGAGATACTCTCTTTGCCAAAATCGCATTATTAGGCGAAATTAAGTTACTATTCAGTACCCTATCCTAAAGCTTGCTGTTAGGAGGGAATCTGCAGCTTGCAGTGAAAGCGCTTCCAGAGGGGAGTCTAATGAGGGCAAACATTTGATGGTAGCAGCTTCCCTGCGGGATATAATCTCTTTTCCAATTTTGCCTTATTAGACGCAGTTAAGTTACAATTCAGTACCCTATCCTAAAGCTTGCTGTTAGGAGGGAATCTGCAGCTTGCAGTGAAAGCGCTTCCAGAGGGGAGTCTAATGAGGGCAATCATTTGATGGTAGCAGCTTCCCTGCGGGAGATAGTCTCTATTCTAAAATCGCATTATTAGGCGAAATTAAGTTACAATTCAGTACCCTATCCTAAAGCTTGCTGTTAGGAGGGAATCTGCAGCTTGCAGTGAAAGCGCTTCCAGAGGGGAGTCTAACGAGGGCAAACATTTGATGGTAGCAGCTTCCCTGCGGGAGATAATCTCTTTTCCAATTTTGCCTTATTAGCCGCAGTTAAGTTACAATTCAGTACCCTATCCTAAAGCTTGCTGTTAGGAGGGAATCTGAAGCTTGCAGTGAAAGCGCTTCCAGAGGGGAGTCTAATGAGGGCAAATATTTGATGGTAGCAGCTTCCCTGCGGGAGATACTCTCTTTGCCAAAATCGCATTATTAGGCGAAAGTAAGTTACAATTCAGTACCCTATCCTAAAGCTTGCTGTTAGGAGGGAATCTGCAGCTTGCAGTGAAAGCGCTTCCAGAGGGGAGTCTAATGAGGGCAAACATTTGATGGTAGCAGCTTCCCTGCGGGAGATACTCTCTTTGCCAAAATCGCCTTATTAGGCGAAAGTAAGATATAATTCAGTACCCTATCTAAAGCTTGCTGTTAGGAGGGAATCTGCAGCTTGCAGTGAAAGCGCTTCCAGAGGGGAGTATAAGGAGTGCAAACATTTGATGGTAGCAGCTTCCCTGCGGGAGATACTCTCTTTGCCAAAATCGCATTATTAGGCGAAAGTAAGTTACAATTCAGTACCCTATCCTAAAGCTTGCTGTTAGGAGGGAATCTGCAGCTTGCAGTGAAAGCGCTTCCAGAGGGGAGTCTAATGAGGGCAAAAATTTGATGGTAGCAGCTTCCCTGCGGGAGATATTCTCTTTTCTATTTTTTCCTTATTAGCCGCAGTTAAGTTACAATTCAGTACCCTATCCTAAAGCTTGCTGTTAGGAGGGAATCTGCAGCTTGCAGTGAAAGCGCTTCCAGAGGGGAGTCTAATGAGGGCAAACATTTGATGTTAGCAGCTTCCCTGCGGGAGATACTCTCTTTGCCAAAATCGCCTTATTAGCCGCAGTTAAGTTACAATTCAGTACCCTATCCTAAAGCTTGCTGTTAGGAGGGAATCTGCAGCTTGCAGTGAAAGCGCTTCCAGAGGGGAGTCTAATGAGGGCAAACATTTGATGGTAGCAGCTTCCCTGCGGGAGATACTCTCTTTGCCAAAATCGCATTATTAGGCGAAATTAAGTTACAATTCAGTACCCTATCCTAAAGCTTGCTGTTAGGAGGGAATCTGCAGCTTGCAGTGAAAGCGCTTCCAGAGGGGAGTCTAATGAGGGCAAACATTTGATGGTAGCAGCTTCCCTGCGGGATATAATCTCTTTTCCAATGTTGCCTTATTAGACGCAGTTAAGTTACAATTCAGTACCCTATCCTAAAGCTTGCTGTTAGGAGGGAATCTGCAGCTTGCAGTGAAAGCGCTTCCAGAGGGGAGTCTAATGAGGGCAATCATTTGATGGTAACAGCTTCCCTGCGGGAGATATTCTCTTTGCCAAAATCGCCTTATTAGCCGCAGTTAAGTTACAATTCAGTACCCTATGCTAAAGCTTGCTGTTAGGAGGGAATCTGCAGCTTGCAGTGAAAGCGCTTCCAGAGGGGAGTCTAATGAGGGCAAACATTTGATGGTAGCAGCTTCCCTGCGGGAGATATTCTCTTTCCCAAAATCGCCTTATTAGCCGCAGATAAGTTACAATTCAGTACCCTATCCTAAAGCTTGCTGTTAGGAGGGAATCTGCAGATTGTAGTGAAAGCGCTTCCAGAGGGGAGTCTAATGAGGGCAAACATTTGATGGTAGCAGCTTCCCTGCGGGAGATACTCTCTTTGCCAAAATCGCATTATTAGGCGAAAGTAAGTTACAATTCAGTACTCTATCCTAAAGCTTGCTGTTAGGAGGGAATCTGCAGCTTGCAGTGAAAGCGCTTCCAGAGGGGAGTCTAATGAGGGCAAACATTTGATGGTAGCAGCTTCCCTGCGGGAGATAATCTCTTTGACATAATCGCCTTATTAGCCGCAGTTAAGCTACAATTCAGTATCCTATCCTAAAACTTGCTGTTAGGAGGGAATCTGCAGCTTGCAGTGAAAGCGCTTCCAGAGGGGAGTCTAATGAGGGCAAACATTTGATGGTAGCAGCTTCCCTGCCGGAGATACTCTCTTTGCCATAATCGCATTATTAGGCGAAATTAAGTTACAATTCAGTACCCTATCCTAAAGCTTGCTGTTAGGAGGGAATCTGCAGCTTGCAGTGAAAGCGCTTCCAGAGGGGAGTCTAACGAGTGCAAACGTTTGATGGTAGCAGCTTCCCTGCGGGAGATACTCTCTTTGCCAAAATCGCATTATTAGTCGAAATTAAGTTACAATTCAGTACCCTATCCTAAAGCTTGCTGTTAGGAGGGAATCTGCAGCTTGCAGTGAAAGCGCTTCCAGAGGGGAGTCTAATGAGGGCAAACATTTGATGGTAGCAGCTTCCCTGCGGGAGATACTCTCTTTGCCAAAATCGCATTATTAGGCGAAAGTAAGTTACAATTCAGTACCCTATCCTAAAGCTTGCTGTTAGGAGGGAATCTGCAGCTTGCAGTGAAAGCGCTTCCAGAGGGGAGTCTAACGAGGGCAAACATTTGATGGTAGCAGCTTCCCTGCGGGAGATACTCTCTTTGCCAAAATCGCATTATTAGGCGAAAGTAAGTTACAATTCAGGACACTATCCTAAAGCTTGCTGTTAGGAGGGAATCTGCAGCTTGCAGTGAAAGCGCTTCCAGAGGGGAGTCTAATGAGGGCAATCATTTGATGGTAGCAGCTTCCCTGCGGGAGATATTCTCTTTGCCAAAATCGCCTTATTAGCCGCAGTTAAGTTACAATTCAGTACCCTATGCTAAAGCTTGCTGTTAGGAGGGAATCTGCAGCTTGCAGTGAAAGCGCTTCCAGAGGGGAGTCTAATGAGGGCAAACATTTGATGGTAGCAGCTTCCCTGCGGGAGATAGTCTCTTTCCCAAAATCGCCTTATTAGCCGCAGATAAGTTACAATTCAGTACCCTATCCTAAAGCTTGCTGTTAGGATGGAATCTTCAGCTTGCAGTGAAAGCGCTTCCAGAGGGGAGTCTAATGAGGGCAAACATTTGATAGTAGCAGCTTCCCTGCGGGAGATACTCTCTTTGCCAAAATCGCATTATTATTCGAAAGTAAGCTTCAATTCAGTACCCTATCCTAAAGCTTGCTGTTAGGAGGGAATCTGCAGCTTGCAGTGAAAGTGCTTCCAGAGGGGAGTCTAACGAGGGCAAACGTTTGATGGTAGCAGCTTCCCTGCGGGAGATACTCTCTTTTCCAAAATCGCATTATTAGGCGAAAGTAAGTTACAATTCAGTACCCTATCCTAAAGCTTGCTGTTAGGAGGGAATCTGCAGCTTGCAGTGAAAGCGCTTCCAGAGGGGAGTCTAATGAGGGCAAACATTTGATGGTAGCAGCTTCCCTGCAGGAGATACTCTCTTTGCCAAAATCGCATTATTAGGCGAAAGTAAGTTACAATTCAGTACCCTATCCTAAAGCTTGCTGTTAGGAGGGAATCTGCAGCTTGCAGTGAAAGCGCTTCCAGAGGGGAGTCTAAGGAGGGCAAAGATTTGATGGTAGCAGCTTCCCTGCGGGAGATACTCTCTTTGCCAAAATCGCATTATTATGCGAAAGTAAGTTACAATTCAGTACCCTTTGCTAAAGCTTGCTGTTAGGAGGGAATCTGCAGCTTGCAGTGAAAGCGCTTCCAGAGGGGAGTCTAATGAGGGCAAACATTTGATGGTAGCAGCTTCCCTGCGGGAGATACTCTCTTTGCCAAAATCGCATTATTATGTGAAAGTAAGCTTCAATTCAGTACACTATCCTAAAGCTTGCTGTTAGGAGGGAATCTGCAGCTTGCAGTGAAAGCGCTTCCAGAGGGGAGTCTAAGGAGGGCAAACATTTGATGGTAGCAGCTTCCCTGCGGGAGATACTCTCTTTGCCAAAATCGCATTATTAGGCGAAAGTAAGTTACAATTCAGTACCCTATCCTAAAGCTTGCTGTTAGGAGGGAATCTGCAGCTTGCAGTGAAAGCGCTTCCGGAGGGGAGTCTAACGAGGGTAAACGTTTGATGGTAGCAGCTTCCCTGCGGGAGATACTCTCTTTGCCAAAATCGCATTATTAGGCGAAATTAAGTTACAATTCAGTACCCTATCCTAAAGCTTGCTGTTAGGAGGGAATCTGCAGCTTGCAGTGAAAGCGCTTCCAGAGGGGAGTCTAACGAGGGCAAACATTTGATGGTAGCAGCTTTCCTGCGGGAGATAATCTCTTTTCCAATTTTGCCTTATTAGCCGCAGTTAAGTTACAATTCAGTACCCTATCCTAAAGCTTGCTGTTAGGATGGAATCTGAAGCTTGCAGTGAAAGCGCTTCCAGAGGGGAGTCTAATGAGGGCAAATATTTGATGGTAGCAGCTTCCCTGCGGGAGATACTCTCTTTGCCAAAATCGCATTATTAGGCGAAAGTAAGTTACAATTCAGTACCCTATCCTAAAGCTTGCTGTTAGGAGGGAATCTGCAGCTTGCAGTGAAAGCGCTTCCAGAGGGGAGTCTAATGAGGGCAAACATTTGATGGTAGCAGCTTCCCTGTGGGAGATACTCTCTTTGCCAAAATCGCCTTATTAGGCGAAAGTAAGATACAATTCAGTACCCTATCTAAAGCTTGCTGTTAGGAGGGAATCTGCAGCTTGCAGTGAAAGCGCTTCCAGAGGGGAGTCTAAGGAGTGCAAACATTTGATGGTAGCAGCTTCCCTGCGGGAGATACTCTCTTTGCCAAAATCGCATTATTAGGCGAAAGTAAGTTACAATTCAGTACCCTATCCTAAAGCTTGCTGTTAGGAGGGAATCTGCAGCTTGTAGTGAAAGCGCTTCCAGAGGGGAGTCTAATGAGGGCAAAAATTTGATGTTAGCAGCTTCCCTGCGGGACATATTCTCTTTGCCAAAATCGCCTTATTAGCCGCAGTTAAGTTACAATTCAGTACCCTATCCTAAAGCTTGCTGTTAGGAGGGAATCTGCAGCTTGCAGTGAAAGCGCTTCCAGAGGGGAGTCTAATGAGGGCAAACATTTGATGGTAGCAGCTTCCCTGCGGGAGATATTCTCTTTGCCAAAATCGCAATATTATGCGAAAGTAAGTTTCAATTCAGTACCCTATCCTAAAGCTTGCTGTTAGGAGGGAATCTGCAGCTTGCAGTGAAAGCGCTTCCGGAGGGGAGTCTAACGAGGGCAAACATTTGATGGTAGCAGCTTCCCTGCGGGATATAATCTCTTTTCTATTTTTTCCTTATTAGCCGCAGTTAAGTTACAATTCAGTACACTATCCTAAAGCTTGCTGTTAGGAGGGAATCTGCAGCTTGCAGTGAAAGCGCTTCCAGAGGGGAGTCTAATGAGGGCAATCATTTGATGGTAACAGCTTCCCTGCGGGAGATATTCTCTTTGCCAAAATCGCCTTATTAGCCGCAGTTAAGTTACAATTCAGTACCCTATGCTAAAGCTTGCTGTTAGGAGGGAATCTGCAGCTTGCAGTGAAAGCGCTTCCAGAGGGGAGTCTAATGAGGGCAAACATTTGATGGTAGCAGCTTCCCTGCGGGAGATATTCTCTTTCCCAAAATCGCCTTATTAGCCGCAGATAAGTTACAATTCAGTACCCTATCCTAAAGCTTGCTGTTAGGAGGGAATCTGCAGATTGTAGTGAAAGCGCTTCCAGAGGGGAGTCTAAGGAGGGCAAACATTTGATGGTAGCAGCTTCCCTGCGGGAGATACTCTCTTTGCCAAAATCGCATTATTAGGCGAAAGTAAGTTACAATTCAGTACTCTATCCTAAAGCTTGCTGTTAGGAGGGAATCTGCAGCTTGCAGTGAAAGCGCTTCCAGAGGGGAGTCTAATGAGGGCAAACATTTGATGGTAGCAGCTTCCCTGCGGGAGATAATCTCTTTGACATAATCGCCTTATTAGCCGCAGTTAAGCTACAATTCAGTATCCTATCCTAAAACTTGCTGTTAGGAGGGAATCTGCAGCTTGCAGTGAAAGCGCTTCCAGAGGGGAGTCTAATGAGGGCAAACATTTGATGGTAGCAGCTTCCCTGCCGGAGATACTCTCTTTGCCAAAATCGCATTATTAGGCGAAATTAAGTTACAATTCAGTACCCTATCCTAAAGCTTGCTGTTAGGAGGGAATCTGCAGCTTGCAGTGAAAGCGCTTCCAGAGGGGAGTCTAACGAGTGCAAACGTTTGATGGTAGCAGCTTCCCTGCGGGAGATACTCTCTTTGCCAAAATCGCATTATTAGTCGAAATTAAGTTACAATTCAGTACCCTATCCTAAAGCTTGCTGTTAGGAGGGAATCTGCAGCTTGCAGTGAAAGCGCTTCCAGAGGGGAGTCTAATGAGGGCAAACATTTGATGGTAGCAGCTTCCCTGCGGGAGATACTCTCTTTGCCAAAATCGCATTATTAGGCGAAAGTAAGTTACAATTCAGTACCCTATCCTAAAGCTTGCTGTTAGGAGGGAATCTGCAGCTTGCAGTGAAAGCGCTTCCAGAGGGGAGTCTAACGAGGGCAAACATTTGATGGTAGCAGCTTCCCTGCGGGAGATACTCTCTTTGCCAAAATCGCATTATTAGGCGAAAGTAAGTTACAATTCAGGACACTATCCTAAAGCTTGCTGTTAGGAGGGAATCTGCAGCTTGCAGTGAAAGCGCTTCCAGAGGGGAGTCTAATGAGGGCAATCATTTGATGGTAGCAGCTTCCCTGCGGGAGATATTCTCTTTGCCAAAATCGCCTTATTAGCCGCAGTTAAGTTACAATTCAGTACCCTATGCTAAAGCTTGCTGTTAGGAGGGAATCTGCAGCTTGCAGTGAAAGCGCTTCCAGAGGGGAGTCTAATGAGGGCAAACATTTGATGGTAGCAGCTTCCCTGCGGGAGATAGTCTCTTTCCCAAAATCGCCTTATTAGCCGCAGATAAGTTACAATTCAGTACCCTATCCTAAAGCTTGCTGTTAGGATGGAATCTTCAGCTTGCAGTGAAAGCGCTTCCAGAGGGGAGTCTAATGAGGGCAAACATTTGATAGTAGCAGCTTCCCTGCGGGAGATACTCTCTTTGCCAAAATCGCATTATTATTCGAAAGTAAGCTTCAATTCAGTACCCTATCCTAAAGCTTGCTGTTAGGAGGGAATCTGCAGCTTGCAGTGAAAGTGCTTCCAGAGGGGAGTCTAACGAGGGCAAACGTTTGATGGTAGCAGCTTCCCTGCGGGAGATACTCTCTTTTCCAAAATCGCATTATTAGGCGAAAGTAAGTTACAATTCAGGACCCTATCCTAAAGCTTGCTGTTAGGAGGGAATCTGCAGCTTGCAGTGAAAGCGCTTCCAGAGGGGAGTCTAATGAGGGCAAACATTTGATGGTAGCAGCTTCCCTGCAGGAGATACTCTCTTTGCCAAAATCGCATTATTAGGCGAAAGTAAGTTACAATTCAGTACCCTATCCTAAAGCTTGCTGTTAGGAGGGAATCTGCAGCTTGCAGTGAAAGCGCTTCCAGAGGGGAG
Source organism: Phaenicophaeus curvirostris (assembly GCF_032191515.1). Classification (NCBI taxonomy): domain Eukaryota; kingdom Metazoa; phylum Chordata; class Aves; order Cuculiformes; family Cuculidae; genus Phaenicophaeus; species Phaenicophaeus curvirostris. The sequence goes on along the minus strand of NW_027206760.1, from coordinate 54,398 downwards.
TCTAAGGAGGGCAAAGATTTGATGGTAGCAGCTTCCCTGCGGGAGATACTCTCTTTGCCAAAATCGCATTATTATGCGAAAGTAAGTTACAATTCAGTACCCTTTGCTAAAGCTTGCTGTTAGGAGGGAATCTGCAGCTTGCAGTGAAAGCGCTTCCAGAGGGGAGTCTAATGAGGGCAAACATTTGATGGTAGCAGCTTCCCTGCGGGAGATACTCTCTTTGCCAAAATCGCATTATTATGTGAAAGTAAGCTTCAATTCAGTACACTATCCTAAAGCTTGCTGTTAGGAGGGAATCTGCAGCTTGCAGTGAAAGCGCTTCCAGAGGGGAGTCTAAGGAGGGCAAACATTTGATGGTAGCAGCTTCCCTGCGGGAGATACTCTCTTTGCCAAAATCGCATTATTAGGCGAAAGTAAGTTACAATTCAGTACCCTATCCTAAAGCTTGCTGTTAGGAGGGAATCTGCAGCTTGCAGTGAAAGCGCTTCCGGAGGGGAGTCTAACGAGGGTAAACGTTTGATGGTAGCAGCTTCCCTGCGGGAGATACTCTCTTTGCCAAAATCGCATTATTAGGCGAAATTAAGTTACAATTCAGTACCCTATCCTAAAGCTTGCTGTTAGGAGGGAATCTGCAGCTTGCAGTGAAAGCGCTTCCAGAGGGGAGTCTAACGAGGGCAAACATTTGATGGTAGCAGCTTTCCTGCGGGAGATAATCTCTTTTCCAATTTTGCCTTATTAGCCGCAGTTAAGTTACAATTCAGTACCCTATCCTAAAGCTTGCTGTTAGGATGGAATCTGAAGCTTGCAGTGAAAGCGCTTCCAGAGGGGAGTCTAATGAGGGCAAATATTTGATGGTAGCAGCTTCCCTGCGGGAGATACTCTCTTTGCCAAAATCGCATTATTAGGCGAAAGTAAGTTACAATTCAGTACCCTATCCTAAAGCTTGCTGTTAGGAGGGAATCTGCAGCTTGCAGTGAAAGCGCTTCCAGAGGGGAGTCTAATGAGGGCAAACATTTGATGGTAGCAGCTTCCCTGTGGGAGATACTCTCTTTGCCAAAATCGCCTTATTAGGCGAAAGTAAGATACAATTCAGTACCCTATCTAAAGCTTGCTGTTAGGAGGGAATCTGCAGCTTGCAGTGAAAGCGCTTCCAGAGGGGAGTCTAAGGAGTGCAAACATTTGATGGTAGCAGCTTCCCTGCGGGAGATACTCTCTTTGCCAAAATCGCATTATTAGGCGAAAGTAAGTTACAATTCAGTACCCTATCCTAAAGCTTGCTGTTAGGAGGGAATCTGCAGCTTGTAGTGAAAGCGCTTCCAGAGGGGAGTGTAATGAGGGCAAAAATTTGATGTTAGCAGCTTCCCTGCGGGACATATTCTCTTTGCCAAAATCGCCTTATTAGCCGCAGTTAAGTTACAATTCAGTACCCTATCCTAAAGCTTGCTGTTAGGAGGGAATCTGCAGCTTGCAGTGAAAGCGCTTCCAGAGGGGAGTCTAATGAGGGCAAACATTTGATGGTAGCAGCTTCCCTGCGGGAGATATTCTCTTTGCCAAAATCGCAATATTATGCGAAAGTAAGTTTCAATTCAGTACCCTATCCTAAAGCTTGCTGTTAGGAGGGAATCTGCAGCTTGCAGTGAAAGCGCTTCCGGAGGGGAGTCTAACGAGGGCAATCATTTGATGGTAACAGCTTCCCTGCGGGAGATATTCTCTTTGCCAAAATCGCCTTATTAGCCGCAGTTAAGTTACAATTCAGTACCCTATGCTAAAGCTTGCTGTTAGGAGGGAATCTACAGCTTGCAGTGAAAGCGCTTCCAGAGGGGAGTCTAATGAGGGCAAACATTTGATGGTAGCAGCTTCCCTGCGGGAGATATTCTCTTTCCCAAAATCGCCTTATTAGCCGCAGATAAGTTACAATTCAGTACCCTATCCTAAAGCTTGCTGTTAGGAGGGAATCTGCAGCTTGCAGTGAAAGCGCTTCCAGAGGGGAGTCTAATGAGGGCAAACATTTGATGGTAGCAGCTTCCCTGCGGGAGATACTCTCTTTGCCAAAATCGCATTATTAGCCGCAGTTAAGCTACAATTCAGTATCCTATCCTAAAGCTTGCTGTTAGGAGGGAATCTGCAGCTTGCAGTGAAAGCGCTTCCAGAGGGGAGTCTAATGAGGGCAAACATTTGATGGTAGCAGCTTCCCTGCCGGAGATACTCTCTTTGCCAAAATCGCATTATTAGGCGAAATTAAGTTACAATTCAGTACCCTATCCTAAAGATTGCTGTTAGGAGGGAATCTGCAGCTTGCAGTGAAAGCGCTTCCGGAGGGGAGTCTAACGAGTGCAAACGTTTGATGGTAGCAGCTTCCCTGCGGGAGATACTCTCTTTGCCAAAATCGCATTATTAGGCGAAATTAAGTTACAATTCAGTACCCTATCCTAAAGCTTGCTGTTAGGAGGGAATCTGCAGCTTGCAGTGAAAGCGCTTCCAGAGGGGAGTCTAATGAGGGCAAACATTTGATGGTAGCAGCTTCCCTGCGGGAGATATTCTCTTTTCCAATTTTGCCTTATTAGCCGCAGTTAAGTTACAATTCAGTACCCTATCCTAAAGCTTGCTGTTAGGAGGGAATCTGAAGCTTGCAGTGAAAGCGCTTCCAGAGGGGAGTCTAATGAGGGCAAACATTTGATGGTAGCAGCTTCCCTGCGGGAGATACTCTCTTTGCCAAAATCGCATTATTAGGCGAAAGTAAGTTACAATTCAGTACCCTATCCTAAAGCTTGCTGTTAGGAGGGAATCTGCAGCTTGCAGTGAAAGCGCTTCCAGAGGGGAGTCTAACGAGGGCAAACATTTGATGGTAGCAGCTTCCCTGCGGGAGATACTCTCTTTGCCAAAATCGCATTATTAGGCGAAAGTAAGTTACAATTCAGGACACTATCCTAAAGCTTGCTGTTAGGAGGGAATCTGCAGCTTGCAGTGAAAGCGCTTCCAGAGGGGAGTCTAATGAGGGCAATCATTTGATGGTAGCAGCTTCCCTGCGGGAGATATTCTCTTTGCCAAAATCGCCTTATTAGCCGCAGTTAAGTTACAATTCAGTACCCTATGCTAAAGCTTGCTGTTAGGAGGGAATCTGCAGCTTGCAGTGAAAGCGCTTCCAGAGGGGAGTCTAATGAGGGCAAACATTTGATGGTAGCAGCTTCCCTGCGGGAGATAGTCTCTTTCCCAAAATCGCCTTATTAGCCGCAGATAAGTTACAATTCAGTACCCTATCCTAAAGCTTGCTGTTAGGAGAGAATCTGCAGCTTGCAGTGAAAGCGCTTCCAGAGGGGAGTCTAATGAGGGCAAACATTTGATGGTAGCAGCTTCCCTGTGGGAGATACTCTCTTTGCCAAAATCGCATTATTAGGCGAAAGTAAGTTACAATTCAGGACCCTATCCTAAAGCTTGCTGTTAGGAGGGAATCTGCAGCTTGCAGTGAAAGCGCTTCCAGAGGGGAGTCTAATGAGGGCAAACATTTGATGGTAGCAGCTTCCCTGCAGGAGATACTCTCTTTGCAATAATCGCCTTATTAGGCGAAAGTAAGTTACAATTCAGTACCCTATGCTAAAGCTTGCTGTTAGGAGGGAATCTGCAGCTTGCAGTGAAAGCGCTTCCAGAGGGGAGTCTAATGAGGGCAAACATTTGATGGTAGCAGCTTCCCTGCGGGAGATACTCTCTTTGCCAAAATCGCATTATTAGGCGAAAGTAAGATACAATTCAGTACCCTATCCTAAAGCTTGCTGTTAGGAGGGAATCTGCAGCTTGCAGTGAAAGCGCTTCCAGAGGGGAGTCTAAGGAGTGCAAACATTTGATGGTAGCAGCTTCCCTGCGGGAGATACTCTCTTTGCCAAAATCGCATTATTAGGCGAAAGTAAGTTACAATTCAGTACCCTATCCTAAAGCTTGCTGTTAGGAGGGAATCTGCAGCTTGCAGTGAAAGCGCTTCCAGAGGGGAGTCTAATGAGGGCAAAAATTTGATGGTAGCAGCTTCCCTGCGGGAGATATTCTCTTTGCCAAAATCGCCTTATTAGCCGCAGATAAGTTACAATTCAGTACCCTATCCTAAAGCTTGCTGTTAGGAGGGAATCTGCAGCTTGCAGTGAAAGCGCTTCCAGAGGGGAGTCTAATGAGGGCAAACATTTGATGGTAGCAGCTTCCCTGCGGGAGATACTCTCTTTGCCAAAATCGCAATATTATGCGAAAGTAAGTTTCAATTCAGTACCCTATCCTAAAGCTTGCTGTTAGGAGGGAATCTGCAGCTTGCAGTGAAAGCGCTTCCGGAGGGGAGTCTAACGAGGGCAAACGTTTGATGGTAGCAGCTTCCCTGCGGGAGATACTCTCTTTGCCAAAATCGCATTATTATGCGAAATTAAGTTACAATTCAGTACCCTATCCTAAAGCTTGCTGTTAGGAGGGAATCTGCAGCTTGCAGTGAAAGCACTTCCAGAGGGGAGCCTAACGAGGGCAAACATTTGATGGTAGCAGCTTCCCTGCGGGATATAATCTCTTTTCTATTTTTGCCTTATTAGCCGCAGTTAATTTACAATTCAGTACCCTATCCTAAAGCTTGCTGTTAGGAGGGAATCTGCAGCTTGCAGTGAAAGCGCTTCCAGAGGGGAGTCTAATGAGGGCAAACATTTGATGTTAGCAGCTTCCCTGCGGGAGATACTCTCTTTGCCAAAATCGCCTTATTAGCCGCAGTTAAGTTACAATTCAGTACCCTATCCTAAAGCTTGCTGTTAGGAGGGAATCTGCAGCTTGCAGTGAAAGCGCTTCCAGAGGGGAGTCTAATGAGGGCAAACATTTGATGGTAGCAGCTTCCCTGCGGGAGATACTCTCTTTGCCAAAATCGCATTATTAGGCGAAATTAAGTTACAATTCAGTACCCTATCCTAAAGCTTGCTATTAGGAGGGAATCTGCAGCTTGCAGTGAAAGCGCTTCCAGAGGGGAGTCTAATGAGGGCAAACATTTGATAGTAGCAGCTTCCCTGCGGGAGATATTCTCTTTCCCAAAATCGCCTTATTAGCCACAGTTAAGTTACAATTCAGTACCCTATCCTAAAGCTTGCTGTTAGGAGGGAATCTGCAGCTTGCAGTGAAAGCGCTTCCAGAGGGGAGTCTAATGAGGGCAAACATTTGATGGTAGCAGCTTCCCTGCGGGAGATACTCTCTCCGCCAAAATCGCATTATTAGGCGAAAGTAAGTTACAATTCAGTACCCTATCCTAAAGCTTGCTGTTAGGAGGGAATCTGCAGCTTGCAGTGAAAGCGCTTCCAGAGGGGAGTCTAATGAGGGCAAACATTTGATGGTAGCAGCTTCCCTGCGGGAGATACTCTCTTTGCCAAAATCGCATTATTAGGCGAAAGTAAGTTACAATTCAGTACCCTATCCTAAAGCTTGCTGTTAGGAGGGAATCTGCAGCTTGCAGTGAAAGCGCTTCCAGAGGGTAGTCTAACGAGGGCAAACATTTGATGGTAGCAGCTTCCCTGCGGGAGATACTCTCTTTGCCAAAATCGCATTATTAGGCGAAAGTAAGTTACAATTCAGTACCCTATCCTAAAGCTTGCTGTTAGGAGGGAATCTGCAGCTTGCAGTGAAAGCGTTTCCAGAGGGGAGTCTAATGAGGGCAAACATTTGATGGTAGCAGCTTCCCTGCGGGAGATAGTCTCTTTGCCAAAATCGCATTATTAGGCGAAGGTAAGTTACAATTCAGTACCCTATCCTAAAGCTTGCTGTTAGGAGGGAATCTGCAGCTTGCAGTGAAAGCGCTTCCAGAGGGGAGTCTAAGGAGGGCAAACATTTGATGGTAGCAGCTTCCCTGCGGGAGATACTCTCTTTGCCAAAATCGCATTATTAGGCGAAAGTAAGTTACAATTCAGTACCCTATCCTAAAGCTTGCTGTTAGGAGGGAATCTGCAGCTTGCAGTGAAAGCGCTTCCAGAGGGGAGTCTAATGAGGGCAAACATTTGATGGTAGCAGCTTCCCTGCGGGAGATACTCTCTTTGCCAAAATCGCATTATTATGCGAAAGTAAGCTTCAATTCAGTACACTATCCTAAAGCTTGCTGTTAGGAGGGAATCTGCAGCTTGCAGTGAAAGCGCTTCCAGAGGGGAGTCTAACGAGGGCAAACATTTGATGGTAGCAGCTTCCCTGCGGGAGATACTCTCTTTGCCAAAATCGCATTATTAGGCGAAAGTAAGTTACAATTCAGTACCCTATCCTAAAGCTTGCTGTTAGGAGGGAATCTGCAGCTTGCAGTGAAAGCGCTTCCGGAGGGGAGTCTAACGAGGGTAAACGTTTGATGGTAGCAGCTTCCCTGCGGGAGATACTCTCTTTGCCAAAATCGCATTATTAGGCGAAATTAAGTTACAATTCAGTACCCTATCCTAAAGCTTGCTGTTAGGAGGGAATCTGCAGCTTGCAGTGAAAGCGCTTCCAGAGGGGAGTCTAACGAGGGCAAACATTTGATGGTAGCAGCTTCCTTGCGGGAGATAATCTCTTTTCCAATTTTGCCTTATTAGCCGCAGTTAAGTTACAATTCAGTACCCTATCCTAAAGCTTGCTGTTAGGAGGGAATCTGAAGCTTGCAGTGAAAGCGCTTCCAGAGGGGAGTCTAATGAGGGCAAATATTTGATGGTAGCAGCTTCCCTGCGGGAGATACTCTCTTTGCCAAAATCGCATTATTAGGCGAAAGTAAGTTACAATTCAGTACCCTTTCCTAAAGCTTGCTGTTAGGAGGGAATCTGCAGCTTGCAGTGAAAGCGCTTCCAGAGGGGAGTCTAATGAGGGCAAACATTTGATGGTAGCAGCTTCCCTGCGGGAGATACTCTCTTTGCCAAAATCGCATTATTAGGCGAAAGTAAGATACAATTCAGTACCCTATCTAAAGCTTGCTGTTAGGAGGGAATCTGCAGCTTGCAGTGAAAGCGCTTCCAGAGGGGAGTCTAAGGAGTGCAAACATTTGATGGTAGCAGCTTCCCTGCGGGAGATACTCTCTTTGCCAAAATCGCATTATTATGCGAAAGTAAGTTACAATTCAGTACCCTATCCTAAAGCTTGCTGTTAGGAGGGAATCTGCAGCTTGCAGTGAAAGCGCTTCCAGAGGGGAGTCTAATGAGGGCAAAAATTTGATGGTAGCAGCTTCCCTGCGGGAGATATTCTCTTTGCCAAAATCGCCTTATTAGCCGCAGATAAGTTACAATTCAGTACCCTATCCTAAAGCTTGCTGTTAGGAGGGAATCTGCAGCTTGCAGTGAAAGCGCTTCCAGAGGGGAGTCTAATGAGGGCAAACATTTGATGGTAGCAGCTTCCCTGCGGGAGATACTCTCTTTGCCAAAATCGCAATATTATGCGAAAGTAAGTTTCAATTCAGTACCCTATCCTAAAGCTTGCTGTTAGGAGGGAATCTGCAGCTTGCAGTGAAAGCGCTTCCGGAGGGGAGTCTAACGAGGGCAAACGTTTGATGGTAGCAGCTTCCCTGCGGGAGATACTCTCTTTGCCAAAATCGCATTATTATGCGAAATTAAGTTACAATTCAGTACCCTATCCTAAAGCTTGCTGTTAGGAGGGAATCTGCAGCTTGCAGTGAAAGCACTTCCAGAGGGGAGTCTAACGAGGGCAAACATTTGATGGTAGCAGCTTCCCTGCGGGATATAATCTCTTTTCTATTTTTGCCTTATTAGCCGCAGTTAAGTTACAATTCAGTACCCTATCCTAAAGCTTGCTGTTAGGAGGGAATCTGCAGCTTGCAGTGAAAGCGCTTCCAGAGGGGAGTCTAATGAGGGCAAACATTTGATGGTAGCAGCTTCCCTGCGGGAGATACTCTCTTTGCCAAAATCGCATTATTAGGCGAAATTAAGTTACAATTCAGTACCCTATCCTAAAGCTTGCTATTAGGAGGGAATCTGCAGCTTGCAGTGAAAGCGCTTCCAGAGGGGAGTCTAATGAGGGCAAGCATTTGATGGTAGCAGCTTCCCTGCGGGAGATATTCTCTTTCCCAAAATCGCCTTATTAGCCACAGTTAAGTTACAATTCAGTACCCTATCCTAAAGCTTGCTGTTAGGAGGGAATCTGCAGCTTGCAGTGAAAGCGCTTCCAGAGGGGAGTCTAATGAGGGCAAACATTTGATGGTAGCAGCTTCCCTGCGGGAGATACTCTCTCCGCCAAAATCGCATTATTAGGCGAAAGTAAGTTACAATTCAGTACCCTATCCTAAAGCTTGCTGTTAGGAGGGAATCTGCAGCTTGCAGTGAAAGCGCTTCCAGAGGGGAGTCTAATGAGGGCAAACATTTGATGGTAGCAGCTTCCCTGCGGGAGATACTCTCTTTGCCAAAATCGCATTATTAGGCGAAAGTAAGTTACAATTCAGTACCCTATCCTAAAGCTTGCTGTTAGGAGGGAATCTGCAGCTTGCAGTGAAAGCGCTTCCAGAGGGTAGTCTAACGAGGGCAAACATTTGATGGTAGCAGCTTCCCTGCGGGAGATACTCTCTTTGCCAAAATCGCATTATTAGGCGAAAGTAAGTTACAATTCAGTACCCTATCCTAAAGCTTGCTGTTAGGAGGGAATCTGCAGCTTGCAGTGAAAGCGTTTCCAGAGGGGAGTCTAATGAGGGCAAACATTTGATGGTAGCAGCTTCCCTGCGGGAGATAGTCTCTTTGCCAAAATCGCATTATTAGGCGAAGGTAAGTTACAATTCAGTACCCTATCCTAAAGCTTGCTGTTAGGAGGGAATCTGCAGCTTGCAGTGAAAGCGCTTCCAGAGGGGAGTCTAAGGAGGGCAAACATTTGATGGTAGCAGCTTCCCTGCGGGAGATACTCTCTTTGCCAAAATCGCATTATTAGGCGAAAGTAAGTTACAATTCAGTACCCTATGCTAAAGCTTGCTGTTAGGAGGGAATCTGCAGCTTGCAGTGAAAGCGCTTCCAGAGGGGAGTCTAATGAGGGCAAACATTTGATGGTAGCAGCTTCCCTGCGGGAGATACTCTCTTTGCCAAAATCGCATTATTATGCGAAAGTAAGCTTCAATTCAGTACACTATCCTAAAGCTTGCTGTTAGGAGGGAATCTGCAGCTTGCAGTGAAAGCCCTTCCAGAGGGGAGTCTAACGAGGGCAAACATTTGATGGTAGCAGCTTCCCTGCGGGAGATACTCTCTTTGCCAAAATCGCATTATTAGGCGAAATTAAGTTACAATTCAGTACCCTATCCTAAAGCTTGCTGTTAGGAGGGAATCTGCAGCTTGCAGTGAAAGCGCTTCCGGAGGGGAGTCTAACGAGGGTAAACGTTTGATGGTAGCAGCTTCCCTGCGGGAGATACTCTCTTTGCCAAAATCGCATTATTAGGCGAAATTAAGTTACAATTCAGTACCCTATCCTAAAGCTTGCTGTTAGGAGGGAATCTGCAGCTTGCAGTGAAAGCGCTTCCAGAGGGGAGTCTAACGAGGGCAAACATTTGATGGTAGCAGCTTCCTTGCGGGAGATAATCTCTTTTCCAATTTTGCCTTATTAGCCGCAGTTAAGTTACAATTCAGTACCCTATCCTAAAGCTTGCTGTTAGGAGGGAATCTGAAGCTTGCAGTGAAAGCGCTTCCAGAGGGGAGTCTAATGAGGGCAAATATTTGATGGTAGCAGCTTCCCTGCGGGAGATACTCTCTTTGCCAAAATCGCATTATTAGGCGAAAGTAAGTTACAATTCAGTACCCTATCCTAAAGCTTGCTGTTAGGAGGGAATCTGCAGCTTGCAGTGAAAGCGCTTCCAGAGGGGAGTCTAATGAGGGCAAACATTTGATGGTAGCAGCTTCCCTGCGGGAGATACTCTCTTTGCCAAAATCGCATTCTTAGGCGAAAGTAAGATACAATTCAGTACCCTATCTAAAGCTTGCTGTTAGGAGGGAATCTGCAGCTTGCAGTGAAAGCGCTTCCAGAGGGGAGTCTAAGGAGTGCAAACATTTGATGGTAGCAGCTTCCCTGCGGGAGATACTCTCTTTGCCAAAATCGCATTATTATGCGAAAGTAAGTTACAATTCAGTACCCTATCCTAAAGCTTGCTGTTAGGAGGGAATCTGCAGCTTGCAGTGAAAGCGCTTCCAGAGGGGAGTCTAATGAGGGCAAAAATTTGATGGTAGCAGCTTCCCTGCGGGAGATATTCTCTTTGCCAAAATCGCCTTATTAGCCGCAGATAAGTTACAATTCAGTACCCTATCCTAAAGCTTGCTGTTAGGAGGGAATCTGCAGCTTGCAGTGAAAGCGCTTCCAGAGGGGAGTCTAATGAGGGCAAACATTTGATGGTAGCAGCTTCCCTGCGGGAGATACTCTCTTTGCCAAAATCGCAATATTATGCGAAAGTAAGTTACAATTCAGTACCCTATCCTAAAGCTTGCAGTTAGGAGGGAATCTGCAGCTTGCAGTGAAAGCGCTTCCGGAGGGGAGTCTAACGAGGGCAAACATTTGATGGTAGCAGCTTCCCTGCGGGATATAATCTCTTTTCTATTTTTTCCTTATTAGCCGCAGTTAAGTTACAATTCAGTACCCTATCCTAAAGCTTGCTGTTAGGAGGGAATCTGCAGCTTGCAGTGAAAGCGCTTCCAGAGGGGAGTCTAATGAGGGCAAACATTTGATGGTAGCAGCTTCCCTGCGGGAGATACTCTCTTTGCCAAAATCGCATTATTAGGCGAAAGTAAGTTACAATTCAGTACCCTATCCTAAAGCTTGCTGTTAGGAGGGAATCTGCAGCTTGCAGTGAAAGCGCTTCCGGAGGGGAGTCTAACGAGGGTAAACGTTTGATGGTAGCAGCTTCCCTGCGGGAGATACTCTCTTTGCCAAAATCGCATTATTAGGCGAAATTAAGTTACAATTCAGTACCCTATCCTAAAGCTTGCTGTTAGGAGGGAATCTGCAGCTTGCAGTGAAAGCGCTTCCAGAGGGGAGTCTAACGAGGGCAAACATTTGATGGTAGCAGCTTCCTTGCGGGAGATAATCTCTTTTCCAATATTGCCTTATTAGCCGCAGTTAAGTTACAATTCAGTACCCTATCCTAAAGCTTGCTGTTAGGAGGGAATCTGAAGCTTGCAGTGAAAGCGCTTCCAGAGGGGAGTCTAATGAGGGCAAATATTTGATGGTAGCAGCTTCCCTGCGGGAGATACTCTCTTTGCCAAAATCGCATTATTATGCGAAATTAAGTTACAATTCAGTACCCTATCCTAAAGCTTGCTGTTAGGAGGGAATCTGCAGCTTGCAGTGAAAGCACTTCCAGAGGGGAGTCTAACGAGGGCAAACATTTGATGGTAGCAGCTTCCCTGCGGGATATAATCTCTTTTATATTTTTGCCTTATTAGCCGCAGTTAAGTTACAATTCAGTACCCTATCCTAAAGCTTGCTGTTAGGAGGGAATCTGCAGCTTGCAGTGAAAGCGCTTCCAGAGGGGAGTCTAATGAGGGCAAACATTTGATGTTAGCAGCTTCCCTGCGGGAGATACTCTCTTTGCCAAAATCGCCTTATTAGCCGCAGTTAAGTTACAATTCAGTACCCTATCCTAAAGCTTGCTGTTAGGAGGGAATCTGCAGCTTGCAGTGAAAGCGCTTCCAGAGGGGAGTCTAATGAGGGCAAACATTTGATGGTAGCAGCTTCCCTGCGGGAGATACTCTCTTTGCCAAAATCGCATTATTAGGCGAAATTAAGTTACAATTCAGTACCCTATCCTAAAGCTTGCTATTAGGAGGGAATCTGCAGCTTGCAGTGAAAGCGCTTCCAGAGGGGAGTCTAATGAGGGCAAACATTTGATAGTAGCAGCTTCCCTGCGGGAGATATTCTCTTTCCCAAAATCGCCTTATTAGCCACAGTTAAGTTACAATTCAGTACCCTATCCTAAAGCTTGCTGTTAGGAGGGAATCTGCAGCTTGCAGTGAAAGCGCTTCCAGAGGGGAGTCTAATGAGGGCAAACATTTGATGGTAGCAGCTTCCCTGCGGGAGATACTCTCTCCGCCAAAATCGCATTATTAGGCGAAAGTAAGTTACAATTCAGTACCCTATCCTAAAGCTTGCTGTTAGGAGGGAATCTGCAGCTTGCAGTGAAAGCGCTTCCAGAGGGGAGTCTAATGAGGGCAAACATTTGATGGTAGCAGCTTCCCTGCGGGAGATACTCTCTTTGCCAAAATCGCATTATTAGGCGAAAGTAAGTTACAATTCAGTACCCTATCCTAAAGCTTGCTGTTAGGAGGGAATCTGCAGCTTGCAGTGAAAGCGCTTCCAGAGGGTAGTCTAACGAGGGCAAACATTTGATGGTAGCAGCTTCCCTGCGGGAGATACTCTCTTTGCCAAAATCGCATTATTAGGCGAAAGTAAGTTACAATTCAGTACCCTATCCTAAAGCTTGCTGTTAGGAGGGAATCTGCAGCTTGCAGTGAAAGCGTTTCCAGAGGGGAGTCTAATGAGGGCAAACATTTGATGGTAGCAGCTTCCCTGCGGGAGATAGTCTCTTTGCCAAAATCGCATTATTAGGCGAAGGTAAGTTACAATTCAGTACCCTATCCTAAAGCTTGCTGTTAGGAGGGAATCTGCAGCTTGCAGTGAAAGCGCTTCCAGAGGGGAGTCTAAGGAGGGCAAACATTTGATGGTAGCAGCTTCCCTGCGGGAGATACTCTCTTTGCCAAAATCGCATTATTAGGCGAAAGTAAGTTACAATTCAGTACCCTATGCTAAAGCTTGCTGTTAGGAGGGAATCTGCAGCTTGCAGTGAAAGCGCTTCCAGAGGGGAGTCTAATGAGGGCAAACATTTGATGGTAGCAGCTTCCCTGCGGGAGATACTCTCTTTGCCAAAATCGCATTATTATGCGAAAGTAAGCTTCAATTCAGTACACTATCCTAAAGCTTGCTGTTAGGAGGGAATCTGCAGCTTGCAGTAAAAGCGCTTCCAGAGGGGAGTCTAACGAGGGCAAACATTTGATGGTAGCAGCTTCCCTGCGGGAGATACTCTCTTTGCCAAAATCGCATTATTAGGCGAAAGTAAGTTACAATTCAGTACCCTATCCTAAAGCTTGCTGTTAGGAGGGAATCTGCAGCTTGCAGTGAAAGCGCTTCCGGAGGGGAGTCTAACGAGGGTAAACGTTTGATGGTAGCAGCTTCCCTGCGGGAGATACTCTCTTTGCCAAAATCGCATTATTAGGCGAAATTAAGTTACAATTCAGTACCCTATCCTAAAGCTTGCTGTTAGGAGGGAATCTGCAGCTTGCAGTGAAAGCGCTTCCAGAGGGGAGTCTAACGAGGGCAAACATTTGATGGTAGCAGCTTCCTTGCGGGAGATAATCTCTTTTCCAATTTTGCCTTATTAGCCGCAGTTAAGTTACAATTCAGTACCCTATCCTAAAGCTTGCTGTTAGGAGGGAATCTGAAGCTTGCAGTGAAAGCGTTTCCAGAGGGGAGTCTAATGAGGGCAAATATTTGATGGTAGCAGCTTCCCTGCGGGAGATACTCTCTTTGCCAAAATCACATTATTAGGCGAAAGTAAGTTACAATTCAGTACCCTATCCTAAAGCTTGCTGTTAGGAGGGAATCTGCAGCTTGCAGTGAAAGCGCTTCCAGAGGGGAGTCTAATGAGGGCAAACATTTGATGGTAGCAGCTTCCCTGCGGGAGATACTCTCTTTGCCAAAATCGCATTATTAGGCGAAAGTAAGATACAATTCAGTACCCTATCTAAAGCTTGCTGTTAGGAGGGAATCTGCAGCTTGCAGTGAAAGCGCTTCCAGAGGGGAGTCTAAGGAGTGCAAACATTTGATGGTAGCAGCTTCCCTGCGGGAGATACTCTCTTTGCCAAAATCGCATTATTATGCGAAAGTAAGTTACAATTCAGTACCCTATCCTAAAGCTTGCTGTTAGGAGGGAATCTGCAGCTTGCAGTGAAAGCGCTTCCAGAGGGGAGTCTAATGAGGGCAAAAATTTGATGGTAGCAGCTTCCCTGCGGGAGATATTCTCTTTGCCAAAATCGCCTTATTAGCCGCAGATAAGTTACAATTCAGTACCCTATCCTAAAGCTTGCTGTTAGGAGGGAATCTGCAGCTTGCAGTGAAAGCGCTTCCAGAGGGGAGTCTAATGAGGGCAAACATTTGATGGTAGCAGCTTCCCTGCGGGAGATACTCTCTTTGCCAAAATCGCAATATTATGCGAAAGTAAGTTACAATTCAGTACCCTATCCTAAAGCTTGCAGTTAGGAGGGAATCTGCAGCTTGCAGTGAAAGCGCTTCCGGAGGGGAGTCTAACGAGGGCAAACATTTGATGGTAGCAGCTTCCCTGCGGGATATAATCTCTTTTCTATTTTTTCCTTATTAGCCGCAGTTAAGTTACAATTCAGTACCCTATCCTAAAGCTTGCTGTTAGGAGGGAATCTGCAGCTTGCAGTGAAAGCGCTTCCAGAGGGGAGTCTAATGAGGGCAAACATTTGATGGTAGCAGCTTCCCTGCGGGAGATACTCTCTTTGCCAAAATCGCATTATTAGGCGAAAGTAAGTTACAATTCAGTACCCTATCCTAAAGCTTGCTGTTAGGAGGGAATCTGCAGCTTGCAGTGAAAGCGCTTCCGGAGGGGAGTCTAACGAGGGCAAACGTTTGATGGTAGCAGCTTCCATGCAGGAGATACTCTCTTTGCCAAAATCGCATTATTAGGCGAAATTAAGTTACAATTCAGTACCCTATCCTAAAGCTTGCTGTTAGGAGGGAATCTGCAGCTTGCAGTGAAAGCGCTTCCAGAGGGGAGTCTAACGAGGGCAAACATTTGATGGTAGCAGCTTCCTTGCGGGAGATAATCTCTTTTCCAATTTTGCCTTATTAGCCGCAGTTAAGTTACAATTCAGTACCCTATCCTAAAGCTTGCTGTTAGGAGGGAATCTGCAGCTTGCAGTGAAAGCGCTTCCAGAGGGGAGTCTAATGAGGGCAAACATTTGATAGTAGCAGCTTCCCTGCGGGAGATATTCTCTTTCCCAAAATCGCCTTATTAGCCACAGTTAAGTTACAATTCAGTACCCTATCCTAAAGCTTGCTGTTAGGAGGGAATCTGCAGCTTGCAGTGAAAGCGCTTCCAGAGGGGAGTCTAATGAGGGCAAACATTTGATGGTAGCAGCTTCCCTGCGGGAGATACTCTCTTTGCCAAAATCGCATTATTAGGCGAAAGTAAGTTACAATTCAGTACCCTATCCTAAAGCTTGCTGTTAGGAGGGAATCTGCAGCTTGCAGTGAAAGCGCTTCCAGAGGGTAGTCTAATGAGGGCAAACATTTGATGGTAGCAGCTTCCCTGCGGGAGATACTCTCTTTGCCAAAATCGCATTATTAGGCGAAAGTAAGTTACAATTCAGTACCCTATCCTAAAGCTTGCTGTTAGGAGGGAATCTGCAGCTTGCAGTGAAAGCGCTTCCAGAGGGTAGTCTAACGAGGGCAAACATTTGATGGTAGCAGCTTCCCTGCGGGAGATACTCTCTTTGCCAAAATCGCATTATTAGGCGAAAGTAAGTTACAATTCAGTACCCTATCCTAAAGCTTGCTGTTAGGAGGGAATCTGCAGCTTGCAGTGAAAGCGTTTCCAGAGGGGAGTCTAATGAGGGCAAACATTTGATGGTAGCAGCTTCCCTGCGGGAGATAGTCTCTTTGCCAAAATCGCATTATTAGGCGAAGGTAAGTTACAATTCAGTACCCTATCCTAAAGCTTGCTGTTAGGAGGGAATCTGCAGCTTGCAGTGAAAGCGCTTCCAGAGGGGAGTCTAAGGAGGGCAAACATTTGATGGTAGCAGCTTCCCTGCGGGAGATACTCTCTTTGCCAAAATCGCATTATTAGGCGAAAGTAAGTTACAATTCAGTACCCTATGCTAAAGCTTGCTGTTAGGAGGGAATCTGCAGCTTGCAGTGAAAGCGCTTCCAGAGGGGAGTCTAATGAGGGCAAACATTTGATGGTAGCAGCTTCCCTGCGGGAGATACTCTCTTTGCCAAAATCGCATTATTATGCGAAAGTAAGCTTCAATTCAGTACACTATCCTAAAGCTTGCTGTTAGGAGGGAATCTGCAGCTTGCAGTAAAAGCGCTTCCAGAGGGGAGTCTAACGAGGGCAAACATTTGATGGTAGCAGCTTCCCTGCGGGAGATACTCTCTTTGCCAAAATCGCATTATTAGGCGAAAGTAAGTTACAATTCAGTACCCTATCCTAAAGCTTGCTGTTAGGAGGGAATCTGCAGCTTGCAGTGAAAGCGCTTCCGGAGGGGAGTCTAACGAGGGTAAACGTTTGATGGTAGCAGCTTCCCTGCGGGAGATACTCTCTTTGCCAAAATCGCATTATTAGGCGAAATTAAGTTACAATTCAGTACCCTATCCTAAAGCTTGCTGTTAGGAGGGAATCTGCAGCTTGCAGTGAAAGCGCTTCCAGAGGGGAGTCTAACGAGGGCAAACATTTGATGGTAGCAGCTTCCTTGCGGGAGATAATCTCTTTTCCAATTTTGCCTTATTAGCCGCAGTTAAGTTACAATTCAGTACCCTATCCTAAAGCTTGCTGTTAGGAGGGAATCTGAAGCTTGCAGTGAAAGCGTTTCCAGAGGGGAGTCTAATGAGGGCAAATATTTGATGGTAGCAGCTTCCCTGCGGGAGATACTCTCTTTGCCAAAATCACATTATTAGGCGAAAGTAAGTTACAATTCAGTACCCTATCCTAAAGCTTGCTGTTAGGAGGGAATCTGCAGCTTGCAGTGAAAGCGCTTCCAGAGGGGAGTCTAATGAGGGCAAACATTTGATGGTAGCAGCTTCCCTGCGGGAGATACTCTCTTTGCCAAAATCGCATTATTAGGCGAAAGTAAGATACAATTCAGTACCCTATCTAAAGCTTGCTGTTAGGAGGGAATCTGCAGCTTGCAGTGAAAGCGCTTCCAGAGGGGAGTCTAAGGAGTGCAAACATTTGATGGTAGCAGCTTCCCTGCGGGAGATACTCTCTTTGCCAAAATCGCATTATTATGCGAAAGTAAGTTACAATTCAGTACCCTATCCTAAAGCTTGCTGTTAGGAGGGAATCTGCAGCTTGCAGTGAAAGCGCTTCCAGAGGGGAGTCTAATGAGGGCAAAAATTTGATGGTAGCAGCTTCCCTGCGGGAGATATTCTCTTTGCCAAAATCGCCTTATTAGCCGCAGATAAGTTACAATTCAGTACCCTATCCTAAAGCTTGCTGTTAGGAGGGAATCTGCAGCTTGCAGTGAAAGCGCTTCCAGAGGGGAGTCTAATGAGGGCAAACATTTGATGGTAGCAGCTTCCCTGCGGGAGATACTCTCTTTGCCAAAATCGCAATATTATGCGAAAGTAAGTTACAATTCAGTACCCTATCCTAAAGCTTGCAGTTAGGAGGGAATCTGCAGCTTGCAGTGAAAGCGCTTCCGGAGGGGAGTCTAACGAGGGCAAACATTTGATGGTAGCAGCTTCCCTGCGGGATATAATCTCTTTTCTATTTTTTCCTTATTAGCCGCAGTTAAGTTACAATTCAGTACCCTATCCTAAAGCTTGCTGTTAGGAGGGAATCTGCAGCTTGCAGTGAAAGCGCTTCCAGAGGGGAGTCTAATGAGGGCAAACATTTGATGGTAGCAGCTTCCCTGCGGGAGATACTCTCTTTGCCAAAATCGCATTATTAGGCGAAAGTAAGTTACAATTCAGTACCCTATCCTAAAGCTTGCTGTTAGGAGGGAATCTGCAGCTTGCAGTGAAAGCGCTTCCGGAGGGGAGTCTAACGAGGGCAAACGTTTGATGGTAGCAGCTTCCATGCAGGAGATACTCTCTTTGCCAAAATCGCATTATTAGGCGAAATTAAGTTACAATTCAGTACCCTATCCTAAAGCTTGCTGTTAGGAGGGAATCTGCAGCTTGCAGTGAAAGCGCTTCCAGAGGGGAGTCTAACGAGGGCAAACATTTGATGGTAGCAGCTTCCTTGCGGGAGATAATCTCTTTTCCAATTTTGCCTTATTAGCCGCAGTTAAGTTACAATTCAGTACCCTATCCTAAAGCTTGCTGTTAGGAGGGAATCTGAAGCTTGCAGTGAAAGCGCTTCCAGAGGGGAGTCTAATGAGGGCAAATATTTGATGGTAGCAGCTTCCCTGCGGGAGATACTCTCTTTGCCAAAATCGCATTATTAGGCGAAAGTAAGTTACAATTCAGTACCCTATCCTAAAGCTTGCTGTTAGGAGGGAATCTGCAGCTTGCAGTGAAAGCGCTTCCAGAGGGGAGTCTAATGAGGGCAAACATTTGATGGTAGCAGCTTCCCTGCGGGAGATACTCTCTTTGCCAAAATCGCATTATTAGGCGAAAGTAAGATACAATTCAGTAACCTATCTAAAGCTTGCTGTTAGGAGGGAATCTGCAGCTTGCAGTGAAAGCGCTTCCAGAGGGGAGTCTAAGGAGTGCAAACATTTGATGGTAGCAGCTTCCCTGCGGGAGATACTCTCTTTGCCAAAATCGCATTATTATGCGAAAGTAAGTTACAATTCAGTACCCTATCCTAAAGCTTGCTGTTAGGAGGGAATCTGCAGCTTGCAGTGAAAGCGCTTCCAGAGGGGAGTCTAATGAGGGCAAAAATTTGATGGTAGCAGCTTCCCTGCGGGAGATATTCTCTTTGCCAAAATCGCCTTATTAGCCGCAGATAAGTTACAATTCAGTACCCTATCCTAAAGCTTGCTGTTAGGAGGGAATCTGCAGCTTGCAGTGAAAGCGCTTCCAGAGGGGAGTCTAATGAGGGCAAACATTTGATGGTAGCAGCTTCCCTGCGGGAGATACTCTCTTTGCCAAAATCGCAATATTATGCGAAAGTAAGTTACAATTCAGTACCCTATCCTAAAGCTTGCTGTTAGGAGGGAATCTGCAGCTTGCAGTGAAAGCGCTTCCGGAGGGGAGTCTAACGAGGGCAAACATTTGATGGTAGCAGCTTCCCTGCGGGATATAATCTCTTTTCTATTTTTTCCTTATTAGCCGCAGTTAAGTTACAATTCAGTACCCTATCCTAAAGCTTGCTGTTAGGAGGGAATCTGCAGCTTGCAGTGAAAGCGCTTCCAGAGGGGAGTCTAATGAGGGCAAACATTTGATGGTAGCAGCTTCCCTGCGGGAGATACTCTCTTTGCCAAAATCGCATTATTAGGCGAAATTAAGTTACAATTCAGTACCCTATCCTAAAGCTTGCTGTTAGGAGGGAATCTGCAGCTTGCAGTGAAAGCGCTTCCGGAGGGGAGTCTAACGAGGGCAAACGTTTGATGGTAGCAGCTTCCATGCAGGAGATACTCTCTTTGCCAAAATCGCATTATTAGGCGAAATTAAGTTACAATTCAGTACCCTATCCTAAAGCTTGCTGTTAGGAGGGAATCTGCAGCTTGCAGTGAAAGCGCTTCCAGAGGGGAGTCTAATGAGGGCAAACATTTGATGGTAGCAGCTTCCCTGCGGGATATAATCTCTTTTCTATTTTTTCCTTATTAGCCGCAGTTAAGTTACAATTCAGTACCCTATCCTAAAGCTTGCTGTTAGGAGGGAATCTGCAGCTTGCAGTGAAAGCGCTTCCAGAGGGGAGTCTAATGAGGGCAAACATTTGATGGTAGCAGCTTCCCTGCGGGAGATACTCTCTTTGCCAAAATCGCATTATTAGGCGAAAGTAAGTTACAATTCAGGACCCTATCCTAAAGCTTGCTGTTAGGAGGGAATCTGCAGCTTGCAGTCAAAGCGCTTCCAGAGGGGAGTCTAATGAGGGCAAACATTTGATGGTAACAGCTTCCCTGCGGGAGATATTCTCTTTGCCAAAATCGCCTTATTAGCCGCAGTTAAGTTACAATTCAGTACCCTATGCTAAAGCTTGCTGTTAGGAGGGAATCTGCAGCTTGCAGTGAAAGCGCTTCCAGAGGGGAGTCTAATGAGGGCAAACATTTGATGGTAGCCGCTTCCCTGCGGGAGATATTCTCTTTCCCAAAATCGCCTTATTAGCCGCAGATAAGTTACAATTCAGTACCCTATCCTAAAGCTTGCTGTTAGGAGGGAATCTGCAGCTTGCAGTGAAAGCGCTTCCAGAGGGGAGTCTAATGAGGGCAAACATTTGATGGTAGCAGCTTCCCTGCGGGAGATACTCTCTTTGCCAAAATCGCATTATTAGGCGAAAGTAAGTTACAATTCAGTACTCTATCCTAAAGTTTGCTGTTAGGAGGGAATCTGCAGCTTGCAGTGAAAGCACTTCCAGAGGGGAGTCTAATGAGGGCAAAAATTTGATGGTAGCAGCTTCCCTGCGGGAGATAATCTCTTTGACATAATCGCCTTATTAGCCGCAGTTAAGTTACAATTCAGTACCCTATCCTAAAGCTTGCTGTTAGGAGGGAATCTGCAGATTGCAGTGAAAGCGCTTCCAGAGGGGAGTCTAATGAGGGCAAACATTTGATGGTAGCAGCTTCCCTGCCGGAGATACTCTCTTTGCCAAAATCGCATTATTAGGCGAAATTAAGTTACAATTCAGTACCCTATCCTAAAGCTTGCTGTTAGGAGGGAATCTGCAGCTTGCAGTGAAAGCGCTTCCAGAGGGGAGTCTAACGAGTGCAAACGTTTGATGGTAGCAGCTTCCCTGCGGGAGATACTCTCTTTGCCAAAATCGCATTATTATGCGAAAGTAAGTTACAATTCAGTACCCTATCCTAAAGCTTGCTGTTAGGAGGGAATCTGCAGCTTGCAGTGAAAGCGCTTCCAGAGGGGAGTCTAATGAGGGCAAACATTTGATGGTATCAGCTTCCCTGCGGGAGATACTCTCTTTGCCATAATCGCCTTATTAGGCGAAAGTAAGTTACAATTCAGTACCCTATCCTAAAGCTTGCTGTTAGGAGGGAATCTGCAGCTTGCAGTGAAAGCGCTTCCAGAGGGGAGTCTAATGAGGGCAAAAATTTGATGGTAGCAGCTTCCCTGCGGGAGATATTCTCTTTGCCAAAATCGCCTTATTAGCCGCAGATAAGTTACAATTCAGTACCCTATCCTAAAGCTTGCTGTTAGGAGGGAATCTGCAGCTTGCAGTGAAAGCGCTTCCAGAGGGGAGTCTAATGAGGGCAAACATTTGATGGTAGCAGCTTCCCTGCGGGAGATACTCTCTTTGCCAAAATCGCAATATTATGCGAATGTAAGTTTCAATTCAGTACCCTATCCTAAAGATTGCTGTTAGGAGGGAATCTGCAGCTTGCAGTGAAAGCGCTTCCGGAGGGGAGTCTAACGAGGGCAAACGTTTGATGGTAGCAGCTTCCCTGCGGGAGATACTCTCTTTGCCAAAATCGCATTATTATGCGAAATTAAGTTACAATTCAGTACCCTATCCTAAAGCTTGCTGTTAGGAGGGAATCTGCAGCTTGCAGTGAAAGCACTTCCAGAGGGGAGTCTAACGAGGGCAAACATTTGATGGTAGCAGCTTCCCTGCGGCATATAATCTCTTTTCTATTTTTGCCTTATTAGCCGCAGTTAAGTTACAATTCAGTACCCTATCCTAAAGCTTGCTGTTAGGAGGGAATCTGCAGCTTGCAGTGAAAGCGCTTCCAGAGGGGAGTGTAATGAGGGCAAACATTTGATGGTAGCAGCTTCCCTGCGGGAGATATTCTCTTTCCCAAAATCGCCTTATTAGCCGCAGATAAGTTACAATTCAGTACACTATCCTAAAGCTTGCTGTTAGGAGGGAATCTGCAGCTTGCAGTGAAAGCGCTTCCAGAGAGGAGTCTAATGAGGGCAAACATTTGATGGTAGCAGCTTCCCTGCGGGAGATACTCTCTTTGCCAAAATCGCATTATTAGGCGAAAGTAAGTTACAATTCAGTACTCTATCCTAAAGCTTGCTGTTAGGAGGGAATCTGCAGCTTGCAGTGAAAGCGCTTCCAGAGGGGAGTCTAATGAGGGCAAACATTTGATGTTAGCAGCTTCCCTGCGGGAGATAATCTCTTTGACATAATCGCCTTATTAGCCGCAGTTAAGTTACAATTCAGTACCCTATCCTAAAGCTTGCTGTTAGGAGGGAATCTGCAGCTTGCAGTGAAAGCGCTTCCAGAGGGGAGTCTAATGAGGGCAAACATTTGATGGTAGCAGCTTCCCTGCCGGGGATACTCTCTTTGCCAAAATCGCATTATTAGGCGAAAGTAAGTTACAATTCAGTACCCTATCCTAAAGCTTGCTGTTAGGAGGGAATCTGCAGCTTGCAGTGAAAGCGCTTCCGGAGGGGAGTCTAACGAGGGCAAACGTATGATGGTAGCAGCTTCCCTGCGGGAGATACTCTCTTTGCCAAAATCGCATTATTATGCGAAATTAAGATACAATTCAGTACCCTATCCTAAAGCTTGCTGTTAGGAGGGAATCTGCAGCTTGCAGTGAAAGCGCTTCCAGAGGGGAGTCTAATGAGGGCAAACATTTGATGGTAGCAGCTTCCCTGCGGGATATAATCTCTTTTCCAATTTTGCCTTATTAGCCGCAGTTAAGTTACAATTCAGTACCCTATCCTAAAGCTTGCTGTTAGGAGGGAATCTGAAGCTTGCAGTGAAAGCGCTTCCAGAGGGGAGTCTAATGAGGGCAAACATTTGATGGTAGCAGCTTCCCTGCGGGAGATATTCTCTTTGCCAAAATCGCCTTATTTGACGCAGTTAAGTTACAATTCAGTGCCCTATACTAAAGCTTGCTGTTAGGAGGGAATCTGCAGCTTGCAGTGAAAGCGCTTCCAGAGGGGAGTCTAATGAGGGCAAACATTTGATGGTAGCAGCTTCCCTGCGGGAGATACTCTCTTTGCCAAAATCGCATTATTAGGCGAAAGTAAGCTACAATTCAGTACCCTATCCTAAAGCTTGCTGTTAGGAGGGAATCTGCAGCTTGCAGTGAAAGCACTTCCAGAGGGGAGTCTAACGAGGGCAAACATTTGATGGTAGCAGCTTCCCTGCGGGAGATACTCTCTTTGCCAAAATCGCATTATTAGGCGAAAGTAAGGTACAATTCAGGACCCTATCCTAAAGCTTGCTGTTAGGAGGGAATCTGCAGCATGCAGTGAAAGCGCTTCCAGAGGGGAGTCTAATGAGGGCAATCATTTGATGGTAACAGCTTCCCTGCGGGAGATATTCCCTTTGCCAAAATCGCCTTCTTAGCCGCAGTTAAGTTACAATTCAGTACCCTATGCTAAAGCTTGCTGTTAGGAGGGAATCTGCAGCTTGCAGTGAAAGCGCTTCCAGAGGGGAGTCTAATGAGGGCAAACATTTGATGGTAGCAGCTTCCCTGCGGGAGATATTCTCTTTCCCAAAATCGCCTTATTAGCCGCAGATAAGTTACAATTCAGTACCCTATCCTAAAGCTTGCTGTTAGGAGAGAATCTGCAGCTTGCAGTGAAAGCGCTTCCAGAGGGGAGTCTAATGAGGGCAAACATTTGATGGTAGCAGCTTCCCTGCGGGAGATATTCTCTTTGCCAAAATCGCATTATTAGGCGAAAGTAAGTTACAATTCAGTACCCTATCCTAAAGCTTGCTGTTAGGAGGGAATCTGCAGCTTGCAGTGAAAGCGCTTCCAGAGGGGAGTCTAATGAGGGCAAACATTTGATGGTAGCAGCTACCCTGCGGGAGATACTCTCTTTGCCATAATCGCATTATTAGCCCCAGTTAAGTTACAATTCAGTACCCTATCCTAAAGCTTGCTGTTAGGAGGGAATCTGCAGCTTGCAGTGAAAGCGCTTCCAGAGGGGAGTCTAATGAGGGCAAACATTTGATGGTAGCAGCTTCCCTGCAGGTGATACTCTCTTTGCCAAAATCGCATTATTAGGCGAAAGTAAGTTACAATTCAGTACCCTATCCTAAAGCTTGCTGTTAGGAGGGAATCTGCAGCTTGCAGTCAAAGCGCTTCCAGAGGGGAGTCTAATGAGGGCAAACATTTGATGGTAGCAGCTTCCCTGCGGGAGATACTCTCTTTGCCAAAATCGCATTATTAGGCGAAAGTAAGTTACAATTCAGTACCCTATCCTAAAGCTTGCTGTTAGGAGGGAATCTGCAGCTTGCAGTGAAAGCGCTTCCAGAGGGGAGTCTAACGAGGGCAAACATTTGATGGTAGCAGCTTCCCTGCGGGAGATACTCTCTTTGCCAAAATCGCATTATTAGGCGAAAGTAAGTTACAATTCAGTACCCTATCCTAAAGCTTGCTGTTAGGAGGGAATCTGCAGCTTGCAGTGAAAGCGCTTCCAGAGGGGAGTCTAACGAGGGCAAACATTTGATGGTAGCAGGTTCCCTGCGGGAGATACTCTCTTTGCCAAAATCGCATTATTAGGCGAAAGTAAGTTACAATTCAGTACCCTATCCTAAAGCTTGCTGTTAGGAGGGAATCTGCAGCTTGCAGTGAAAGCGCTTCCAGAGGGGAGTCTAACGAGGGCAAACATTTGATGGTAGCAGCTTCCCTGCGGGAGATAATCTCTCTGCCAAAATCGCATTATTAGGCGAAAGTAAGTTACAATTCAGAACCCTATCCTAAAGCTTGCTGTTAGGAGGGAATCTGCAGCTTGCAGTGAAAGCGCTTCCAGAGGGGAGTCTAATGAGGGCAAACATTTGATGGTAGCAGCTTCCCTGCGGGAGATACTCTCTTTGCCAAAATCGCATTATTAGGCGAAAGTAAGTTACAATTCAGTACCCTATCCTAAAGCTTGCTGTTAGGAGGGAATCTGCAGCTTGCAGTGAAAGCGCTTCCAGAGGGGAGTCTAACGAGGGCAAACATTTGATGTTAGCAGCATTCCTGCGGGAGATAGTCTCTTTGCCAAAATCGCATTATTAGGCGAAAGTAAGTTACAATTCAGGACCCTATCCTAAAGCTTGCTGTTAGGAGGGAATCTGCAGCTTGCAGTGAAAGCGCTTCCAGAGGGGAGTCTAACGAGGGCAAACATTTGATGGTAGCAGCTTCCCTGCGGGAGATAATCTCTTTTCCAATTTTGCCTTATTAGCCGCAGTTAAGATACAATTCAGTACCCTATCCTAAAGCTTGCTGTTAGGAGGGAATCTGCAGCTTGCAGTGAAAGCGCTTCCAGAGGGGAGTCTAATGAGGGCAAACATTTGATGGTAGCAGCTTCCCTGCGGGAGATATTCTCTTTGCCAAAATCGCCTTATTTGACGCAGTTAAGTTACAAATCAGTACCCTATACTAAAGCTTGCTGTTAGGAGGGAATCTGCAGCTTGCAGTGAAAGCGCTTCCAGAGGGGAGTCTAATGAGGGCAAACATTTGATGGTAGCAGCTTCCCTGCGGGAGATACTCTCTTTGCCAAAATCGTATTATTAGGCGAAAGTAAGTTACAATTCAGGACACTATCCTAAAGCTTGCTGTTAGGAGGGAATCTGCAGCTTGCAGTGAAAGCGCTTCCAGAGGGGAGTCTAATGAGGGCAATCATTTGATGGTAACAGCTTCCCTGCGGGAGATATTCTCTTTGCCAAAATCGCCTTATTAGCCGCAGTTAAGTTACAATTCAGTACCCTATGCTAAAGCTTGCTGTTAGGAGGGAATCTGCAGCTTGCAGTGAAAGCGCTTCCAGAGGGGAGTCTAATGAGGGCAAACATTTGATGGTAGCAGCTTCCCTGCGGGAGATATTCTCTTTCCCAAAATCGCCTTATTAGCCGCAGATAAGTTACAATTCAGTACCCTATCCTAAAGCTTGCTGTTAGGAGAGAATCTGCAGCTTGCAGTGAAAGCGCTTCCAGAGGGGAGTCTAATGAGGGCAAACATTTGATGGTAGCAGCTTCCCTGCGGGAGATACTCTCTTTGCCAAAATCGCATTATTAGGCGAAAGTAAGTTACAATTCAGGACCCTATCCTAAAGCTTGCTGTTAGGAGGGAATCTGCAGCTTGCAGTGAAAGCGCTTCCAGAGGGGAGTCTAAGGAGGGCAAACATTTGATGGTAGCAGCTTCCCTGCGGGAGATATTCTCTTTGCAAAAATCGCATTATTAGGCGAAAGTAAGTTACAATTCAGTACCCTATGCTAAAGCTTGCTGTTAGGAGGGAATCTGCAGCTTGCAGTGAAAGCGCTTCCAGAGGGGAGTCTAATGAGGGCAAACATTTGATGGTAGCAGCTACCCTGCGGGAGATACTCTCTTTGCCATAATCGCATTATTAGCCCCAGTTAAGTTACAATTCAGTACCCTATCCTAAAGCTTGCTGTTAGGAGGGCATCTGCAGCTTGCAGTGAAAGCGCTTCCAGAGGGGAGTCTAATGAGGGCAAACATTTGATGGTAGCAGCTTCTCTGCAGGAGATACTCTCTTTGCCAAAATCGCATTATTAGGCGAAAGTGAGTTACAATTCAGTACCCTATCCTAAAGCTTGCTGTTAGGAGGGAATCTGCAGCTTGCAGTGAAAGCGCTTCCAGAGGGGAGTCTAATGAGGGCAAACATTTGATGGTAGCAGCTTCCCTGCGGGAGATACTCTCTCTGCCAAAATCGCATTATTAGGCGAAAGTAAGTTACAATTCAGTACCCTATCCTAAAGCTTGCTGTTAGGAGGGAATCTGCAGCTTGCAGTCAAAGCGCTTCCAGAGGGGAGTCTAATGAGGGCAAACATTTGATGGTAGCAGCTTCCCTGCGGGAGATACTCTCTTTGCCAAAATCGCATTATTAGGCGAAAGTAAGTTACAATTCAGTACCCTATGCTAAAGCTTGCTGTTAGGAGGGAATCTGCAGCTTGCAGTGAAAGCGCTTCCAGAGGGGAGTCTAACGAGGGCAAACATTTGATGGTAGCAGCTTCCCTGCGGGAGATACTCTCTTTGCCAAAATCGCATTATTAGGCGAAAGTAAGTTACAATTCAGTACCCTATCCTAAAGCTTGCTGTTAGGAGGGAATCTGCAGCTTGCAGTGAAAGCGCTTCCAGAGGGGAGTCTAACGAGGGCAAACATTTGATGGTAGCAGCTTCCCTGCGGGAGATACTCTCTTTGCCAAAATCGCATTATTAGGCGAAAGTAAGTTACAATTCAGTACCCTATCCTAAAGCTTGCTGTTAGGAGGGAATCTGCAGCTTGCAGTGAAAGCGCTTCCAGAGGGGAGTCTAACGAGGGCAAACATTTGATGGTAGCAGCTTCCCTGCGGGAGATAATCTCTTTTCCACTTTTGCCTTATTAGCCGCAGTTAAGATACAATTCAGTACCCTATCCTAAAGCTTGCTGTTAGGAGGGAATCTGCAGCTTGCAGTGAAAGCGCTTCCAGAGGGGAGTCTAATGAGGGCAAACGTTTGATGGTAGCAGCTTCCCTGCGGTAGATACTCTCTTTGCCAAAATCGCATTATTAGGCGAAAGTAAGTTACAATTCAGTACCCTATGCTAAAGCTTGCTGTTAGGAGGGAATCTGCAGCTTGCAGTGAAAGCGCTTCCAGAGGGGAGTCTAATGAGGGCAAACATTTGATGGTAGCATCTTCCCTGCGGGAGATACTCTCTTTGCCAAAATCGCATTATTAGGCGAAAGTAAGTTACAATTCAGTACCCTATCCTAAAGCTTGCTGTTAGGAGGGAATCTGCAGCTTGCAGTGAAAGCGCTTCCAGAGGGGAGTCTAAGGAGGGCAAACATTTGATGTTAGCAGCTTCCCTGCGGGAGATACTCTCTTTGCCAAAATCGCATTATTAGGCGAAAGTAAGTTACAATTCAGTACCCTATCCTAAAGCTTGCTGTTAGGAGGAAATCTGCAGCTTGCAGTGAAAGCGCTTCCAGAGGGGAGTCTAATGAGGGCAAACATTTGATGGTAGCAGCTTCCCTGCGGGTTATAATCTCTTTTCCAATTTTGCCTTATTAGCCGCAGTTAAGATACAATTCAGTACCCTATCCTAAAGCTTGCTGTTAGGAGGGAATCTGCAGCTTGCAGTGAAAGCGCTTCCAGAGGGGAGTCTAATGAGGGCAAACATTTGATGGTAGCAGCTTCCCTGCGGGAGATACTCTCTTTTCCAATATCGCCTTATTTGCCGCAGTTAAGTTACAATTCAGTACCCTATCCTAAATCTTGGTGTTAGGAGGGAATCTGCAGCTTGCAGTGAAAGTGCTTCCAGAGGGGAGTCTAACGAGGGCAAACGTTTGATGGTAGCAGCTTCCCTGCGGGAGATACTCTCTTTTCCAAAATCGCATTATTAGGAGAAAGTAAGTTACAATTCAGTACCCTATCCTAAAGCTTGCTGTTAGGAGGGAATCTGCAGCTTGCAGTGAAAGCGCTTCCAGAGGGGAGTCTAATGAGGGCAAACATTTGATGTTAGCAGCTTCCCTGCGGGAGATACTCTCTTTGACATAATCGCCTTATTAGCCGCAGTAAGTTACAATTCAGGACCCTATCCTAAAGCTTGCTGTTAGGAGGGAATCTGCAGCTTGCAGTGAAAGCGCTTCCAGAGGGGAGTCTAATGAGGGCAAT
Source organism: Phaenicophaeus curvirostris (assembly GCF_032191515.1). NCBI lineage: Eukaryota > Metazoa > Chordata > Aves > Cuculiformes > Cuculidae > Phaenicophaeus > Phaenicophaeus curvirostris. The sequence goes on along the minus strand of NW_027206760.1, from coordinate 26,004 downwards.
CATTTGATGGTAACAGCTTCCCTGCGGGAGATATTCTCTTTGCCAAAATCGCCTTATTAGCCGCAGTTAAGTTACAATTCAGTACACTATGCTAAAGCTTGCTGTTAGGAGGGAATCTGCAGCTTGCAGTGAAAGCGCTTCCAGAGGGGAGTCTAATGAGGGCAAACATTTGATGGTAGCAGCTTCCCTGCGGGAGATATTCTCTTTCCCAAAATCGCATTATTAGCCGCAGATAAGTTACAATTCAGTACCCTATCCTAAAGCTTGCTGTTAGGAGAGAATCTGCAGCTTGCAGTGAAAGCGCTTCCAGAGGGGAGTCTAATGAGGGCAAACATTTGATGGTAGCAGCTTCCCTGCGGGAGATACTCTCTCTGCCAAAATCGCATTATTAGGCGAAAGTAAGTTACAATTCAGTACCCTATCCTAAAGCTTGCTGTTAGGAGGGAATCTGCAGCGTGCAGTCAAAGCGCTTCCAGAGGGGAGTCTAATGAGGGCAAACATTTGATGGTAGCAGCTTCCCTGCGGGAGATACTCTCTTTGCCAAAATCGCATTATTAGGCGAAAGTAAGTTACAATTCAGTACCCTATCCTAAAGCTTGCTGTTAGGAGGGAATCTGCAGCTTGCAGTGAAAGCGCTTCCAGAGGGGAGTCTAACGAGGGCAAACATTTGATGGTAGCAGCTTCCCTGCGGGAGATACTCTCTTTGCCAAAATCGCATTATTAGGCGAAAGTAAGTTACAATTCAGTACCCTATCCTAAAGCTTGCTGTTAGGAGGGAATCTGCAGCTTGCAGTGAAAGCGCTTCCAGAGGGGAGTCTAACGAGGGCAAACATTTGATGGTAGCATCTTCCCTGCGGGAGATAATCTCTTTTCCACTTTTGCCTTATTAGCCGCAGTTAAGATACAATTCAGTACCCTATCCTAAAGCTTGCTGTTAGGAGGGAATCTGCAGCTTGCAGTGAAAGCGCTTCCAGAGGGGAGTCTAATGAGGGCAAACGTTTGATGGTAGCAGCTTCCCTGCGGTAGATACTCTCTTTGCCAAAATCGCATTATTAGGCGAAAGTAAGTTACAATTCAGTACCCTATGCTAAAGCTTGCTGTTAGGAGGGAATCTGCAGCTTGCAGTGAAAGCGCTTCCAGAGGGGAGTCTAACGAGGGCAAACATTTGATGGTAGCATCTTCCCTGCGGGAGATACTCTCTTTGCCAAAATCGCATTATTAGGCGAAAGTAAGTTACAATTCAGTACCCTATCCTAAAGCTTGCTGTTAGGAGGGAATCTGCAGCTTGCAGTGAAAGCGCTTCCAGAGGGGAGTCTAAGGAGGGCAAACATTTGATGTTAGCAGCTTCCCTGCGGGAGATACTCTCTTTGCCATAATCGCATTATTAGGCGAAAGTAAGTTACAATTCAGTACCCTATCCTAAAGCTTGCTGTTAGGAGGGAATCTGCAGCTTGCATTGAAAGCGCTTCCAGAGGGGAGTCTAATGAGGGCAAACATTTGATGGTAGCAGCTTCCCTGCGGGAGATACTCTCTTTGCCAAAATCGCCTTATTAGCCGCAGATAAGTTACAATTCAGTACCCTATCCTAAAGCTTGCTGTTAGGAGGGAATCTGCAGCTTGCAGTGAAAGCGCTTCCAGAGGGGAGTCTAATGAGGGCAAACATTTGATGGTAGCAGCTTCCCTGCGGGAGATACTCTCTTTGACAAAATCGCAATATTATGCGAAAGTAAGTTTCAATTCAGTACCCTATCCTAAAGCTTGCTGTTAGGAGGGAATCTGCAGCTTGCTGTGAAAGCGCTTCCGGAGGGGAGTCTAACGAGGGCAAACGTTGGATGGTAGCAGCTTCCCTGCGGGAGATACTCTCTTTGCCAAAATCGCATTATTAGGTGAAATTAAGTTACAATTCAGTACCCTATCCTAAAGCTTGCTGTTAGGAGGGAATCTGCAGCTTGCAGTGAAAGCGCTTCCAGAGGGGAGTCTAACGAGGGCAAACATTTGATGGTAACAGCTTCCCTGCGGGTTATAATCTCTTTTCCAATTTTGCCTTATTAGCCGCAGTTAAGATACAATTCAGTACCCTATCCTAAAGCTTGCTGTTAGGAGGGAATCTGCAGCTTGCAGTGAAAGCGCTTCCAGAGGGGAGTCTAATGAGGGCAAACATTTGATGGTAACAGCTTCCCTGCGGGAGATATTCTCTTTGCCAAAATCGCCTTATTAGCCGCAGTTAAGTTACAATTCAGTACCCTATCCTAAATCTTGGTGTTAGGAGGGAATCTGCAGCTTGCAGTGAAAGCGCTTCCAGAGGGGAGTCTAACGAGGGCAAACATTTGATGGTAGCAGCTTCCCTGCGGGAGATACTCTCTTTGCCAAAATCGTATTATTAAGCGAAAGTAAGTTACAATTCAGGACCCTATCCTAAAGCTTGCTGTTAGGAGGGAATCTGCAGCTTGCAGTGAAAGCGCTTCCAGAGGGGAGTCTAATGAGGGCAATCATTTGATGGTAACAGCTTCCCTGCGGGAGATATTCTCTTTGCCAAAATCGCCTTATTAGCCGCAGTTAAGTTACAATTCAGTACCCTATGCTAAAGCTTGCTGTTAGGAGGGAATCTGCAGCTTGCAGTGAAAGTGCTTCCAGAGGGGAGTCTAATGAGGGCAAACATTTGATGGTAACAGCTTCCCTGCAGGAGATATTCTCTTTGCCAAAATCGCCTTATTAGCCGCAGATAAGTTACAATTCAGTACCCTATCCTAAAGCTTGCTGTTAGGAGAGAATCTGCAGCTTGCAGTGAAAGCGCTTCCAGAGAGGAGTCTAATGAGGGCAAACATTTGATGGTAGCAGCTTCCCTGCGGGAGATACTCTCTTTGCCAAAATCGCATTATTAGGCGAAAGTAAGTTACAATTCAGGACCCTATCCTAAAGCTTGCTGTTAGGAGGGAATCTGCAGCTTGCAGTGAAAGCGCTTCCAGAGGGGAGTCTAAGGAGGGCAAACATTTGATGGTAGCAGCTTCCCTGCGGGAGATACTCTCTTTGCCAAAATCGCATTATTAGGCGAAAGTAAGTTACCATTCAGTACCCTATGCTAAAGCTTGCTGTTAGGAGGGAATCTGCAGCTTGCAGTGAAAGCGCTTCCAGAGGGGAGTCTAATGAGGGCAAACATTTGATGGTAGCAGCTACCCTGCGGGAGATACTCTCTTTGACATAATCGCATTATTAGCCCCAGTTAAGTTACAATTCAGTACCCTATCCTAAAGCTTGCTGTTAGGAGGGAATCTGCAGCTTGCAGTGAAAGCGCTTCCAGAGGGGAGTCTAATGAGGGCAAACATTTGATGGTAGCAGCTTCCCTGCAGGAGATACTCTCTTTGCCAAAATCGCATTATTAGGCGAAAGTAAGTTACAATTCAGTACCCTATCCTAAAGCTTGCTGTTAGGAGGGAATCTGCAGCTTGCAGTGAAAGCGCTTCCAGAGGGGAGTCTAATGAGGGCAAACATTTGATGGTAGCAGCTTCCCTGCGGGAGATACTCTCTCTGCCAAAATCGCATTATTAGGCGAAAGTAAGTTACAATTCAGTACCCTATCCTAAAGCTTGCTGTTAGGAGGGAATCTGCAGCTTGCAGTCAAAGCGCTTCCAGAGGGGAGTCTAATGAGGGCAAACATTTGATGGTAGCAGCTTCCCTGCGGGAGATACTCTCTTTGCCAAAATCGCATTATTAGGCGAAAGTAAGTTACAATTCAGTACCCTATGCTAAAGCTTGCTGTTAGGAGGGAATCTGCAGCTTGCAGTGAAAGCGCTTCCAGAGGGGAGTCTAACGAGGGCAAACATTTGATGGTAGCAGCTTCCCTGCGGGAGATACTCTCTTTGCCAAAATCGCATTATTAGGCGAAAGTAAGTTACAATTCAGTACCCTATCCTAAAGCTTGCTGTTAGGAGGGAATCTGCAGCTTGCAGTGAAAGCGCTTCCAGAGGGGAGTCTAACGAGGGCAAACATTTGATGGTAGCAGCTTCCCTGCGGGAGATACTCTCTTTGCCAAAATCGCATTATTAGGCGAAAGTAAGTTACAATTCAGTACCCTATCCTAAAGCTTGCTGTTAGGAGGGAATCTGCAGCTTGCAGTGAAAGCGCTTCCAGAGGGGAGTCTAACGAGGGCAAACATTTGATGGTAGCAGCTTCCCTGCGGGAGATAATCTCTTTTCCACTTTTGCCTTATTAGCCGCAGTTAAGATACAATTCAGTACCCTATCCTAAAGCTTGCTGTTAGGAGGGAATCTGCAGCTTGCAGTGAAAGCGCTTCCAGAGGGGAGTCTAATGAGGGCAAACGTTTGATGGTAGCAGCTTCCCTGCGGTAGATACTCTCTTTGCCAAAATCGCATTATTAGGCGAAAGTAAGTTACAATTCAGTACCCTATGCTAAAGCTTGCTGTTAGGAGGGAATCTGCAGCTTGCAGTGAAAGCGCTTCCAGAGGGGAGTCTAATGAGGGCAAACATTTGATGGTAGCATCTTCCCTGCGGGAGATACTCTCTTTGCCAAAATCGCATTATTAGGCGAAAGTAAGTTACAATTCAGTACCCTATCCTAAAGCTTGCTGTTAGGAGGGAATCTGCAGCTTGCAGTGAAAGCGCTTCCAGAGGGGAGTCTAAGGAGGGCAAACATTTGATGTTAGCAGCTTCCCTGCGGGAGATACTCTCTTTGCCAAAATCGCATTATTAGGCGAAAGTAAGTTACAATTCAGTACCCTTTCCTAAAGCTTGCTGTTAGGAGGGAATCTGCAGCTTGCAGTGAAAGCGCTTCCAGAGGGGAGTCTAATGAGGGCAAACATTTGATGGTAGCAGCTTCCCTGCGGGAGATATTCTCTTTGCCAAAATCGCCTTATTAACCGCAGATAAGTTACAATTCTGTACCCTATCCTAAAGCTTGCTGTTAGGAGGGAATCTGCAGCTTGCAGTGAAAGCGCTTCCAGAGGGGAGTCTAATGAGGGCAAACATTTGATGGTAGCAGCTTCCCTGCGGGAGATACTCTCTTTGACAAAATCGCAATATTATGCAAAAGTAAGTTTCAATTCAGTACCCTATCCTAAAGCTTGCTGTTAGGAGGGAATCTGCAGCTTGCAGTGAAAGCGCTTCCAGAGGGGAGTCTAACGAGGGCAAACGTTGGATGGTAGCAGCTTCCCTGCGGGAGATACTCTCTTTGCCAAAATCGCATTATTAGGTGAAATTAAGTTACAATTCAGTACCCTATCCTAAAGCTTGCTGTTAGGAGGGAATCTGCAGCTTGCAGTGAAAGCACTTCCAGAGGGGAGTCTAACGAGGGCAAACATTTGATGGTAGCAGCTTCCCTGCGGGTTATAATCTCTTTTCCAATTTTGCCTTATTAGCCGCAGTTAAGATACAATTCAGTACCCTATCCTAAAGCTTGCTGTTAGGAGGGAATCTGCAGCTTGCAGTGAAAGCGCTTCCAGAGGGGAGTCTAATGAGGGCAAACATTTGATGGTAGCAGCTTCCCTGCGGGAGATACTCTCTTTTCCAATATCGCCTTATTAGCCGCAGTTAAGTTACAATTCAGTACCCTATCCTAAATCTTGGTGTTAGGAGGGAATCTGCAGCTTGCAGTGAAAGTGCTTCCAGAGGGGAGTCTAACGAGGGCAAACGTTTGATGGTAGCAGCTTCCCTGCGGGAGATACTCTCTTTTCCAAAATCGCATTATTAGGCGAAAGTAAGTTACAATTCAGTACCCTATCCTAAAGCTTGCTGTTAGGAGGGAATCTGCAGCTTGCAGTGAAAGCGCTTCCAGAGGGGAGTCTAATGAGGGCAAACATTTGATGTTAGCAGCTTCCCTGCGGGAGATACTCTCTTTGACATAATCGCCTTATTAGCCGCAGTAAGTTACAATTCAGGACCCTATCCTAAAGCTTGCTGTTAGGAGGGAATCTGCAGCTTGCAGTGAAAGCGCTTCCAGAGGGGAGTCTAATGAGGGCAAACATTTGATGGTAGCAGCTTCCCTGCGGGAGATATTCTCTTTCCCAAAATCGCATTATTAGCCGCAGATAAGTTACAATTCAGTACCCTATCCTAAAGCTTGCTGTTAGGAGAGAATCTGCAGCTTGCAGTGAAAGCGCTTCCAGAGGGGAGTCTAATGAGGGCAAACATTTGATGGTAGCAGCTTCCCTGCGGGAGATACTCTCTCTGCCAAAATCGCATTATTAGGCGAAAGTAAGTTACAATTCAGTACCCTATCCTAAAGCTTGCTGTTAGGAGGGAATCTGCAGCTTGCAGTGAAAGCGCTTCCAGAGGGGAGTCTAACGAGGGCAAACATTTGATGGTAGCAGCTTCCCTGCGGGAGATACTCTCTTTGCCAAAATCGCATTATTAGGCGAAAGTAAGTTACAATTCAGTACCCTATCCTAAAGCTTGCTGTTAGGAGGGAATCTGCAGCTTGCAGTGAAAGCGCTTCCAGAGGGGAGTCTAACGAGGGCAAACATTTGATGGTAGCATCTTCCCTGCGGGAGATAATCTCTTTTCCACTTTTGCCTTATTAGCCGCAGTTAAGATACAATTCAGTACCCTATCCTAAAGCTTGCTGTTAGGAGGGAATCTGCAGCTTGCAGTGAAAGCGCTTCCAGAGGGGAGTCTAATGAGGGCAAACGTTTGATGGTAGCAGCTTCCCTGCGGGAGATACTCTCTTTGCCAAAATCGCATTATTAGGCGAAAGTAAGTTACAATTCAGTACCCTATGCTAAAGCTTGCTGTTAGGAGGGAATCTGCAGCTTGCAGTGAAAGCGCTTCCAGAGGGGAGTCTAACGAGGGCAAACATTTGATGGTAGCATCTTCCCTGCGGGAGATACTCTCTTTGCCAAAATCGCATTATTAGGCGAAAGTAAGTTACAATTCAGTACCCTATCCTAAAGCTTGCTGTTAGGAGGGAATCTGCAGCTTGCAGTGAAAGCGCTTCCAGAGGGGAGTCTAAGGAGGGCAAACATTTGATGTTAGCAGCTTCCCTGCGGGAGATACTCTCTTTGCCATAATCGCATTATTAGGCGAAAGTAAGTTACAATTCAGTACCCTATCCTAAAGCTTGCTGTTAGGAGGGAATCTGCAGCTTGCATTGAAAGCGCTTCCAGAGGGGAGTCTAACGAGGGCAAACGTTGGATGGTAGCAGCTTCCCAGCGGGAGATACTCTCTTTGCCAAAATCGCATTATTAGGTGAAATTAAGTTACAATTCAGTACCCTATCCTAAAGCTTGCTGTTAGGAGGGAATCTGCAGCTTGCAGTGAAAGCGCTTCCAGAGGGGAGTCTAATGAGGGCAAACATTTGATGGTAGCAGCTTCCCTGCGGGAGATACTCTCTTTGCCAAAATCGCCTTATTAGCCGCAGTTAAGTTACAATTCAGTACCCTATCCTAAAGCTTGCTGTTAGGAGGGAATCTCCAGCTTGCAGAGAAAGCGCTTCCAGAGGGGAGTCTAACGAGGGCAAACATTTGATGGTAGAGCCTTCCCTGCGGGAGATAGTCTCTTTTCCAAAATCGCATTATTAGGCGAAAGTAAGTTACAATTCAGGACCCTATCCTAAAGCTTGCTGTTAGGAGGGAATCTGCAGCTTGCAGTGAAAGCGCTTCCAGAGGGGAGTCTAACGAGGGCAAACATTTGATGGTAGCAGCTTCCCTGCGGGAGATACTCTCTTTGCCAAAATCGCATTATTAGGCGAAAGTAAGTTACAATTCAGTACCCTATCCTAAAGCTTGCTGTTAGGAGGGAATCTGCAGCTTGCAGTGAAAGCGCTTCCAGAGGGGAGTCTAATGAGGGCAAACATTTGATGGTAGCAGATTCCCTGCGGGAGATACTCTCTTTTCCAAAATCGCATTATTAGGCGAAAGTAAGTTACAATTCAGTACCCTATCCTAAAGCTTGCTGTTAGGAGGGAATCTGCAGCTTGCAGTGAAAGCGCTTCCAGAGGGGAGTCTAATGAGGGCAAACATTCGATGGTAGCAGCTTCCCTGCGGGAGATACTCTCTTTGACATAATCGCCTTATTAGCCGCAGTAAGTTACAATTCAGGACCCTATCCTAAAGCTTGCTGTTAGGAGGGAATCTGCAGCTTGCAGTGAAAGCGCTTCCAGAGGGGAGTCTAATGAGGGCAATCATTTGATGGTAACAGCTTCCCTGCGGGAGATATTCTCTTTGCCAAAATCGCCTTATTAGCCGCAGTTAAGTTACAATTCAGTACACTATGCTAAAGCTTGCTGTTAGGAGAGAATCTGCAGCTTGCAGTGAAAGCGCTTCCAGAGGGGAGTCTAATGAGGGCAAACATTTGATGGTAGCAGCTTCCCTGCGGGAGATATTCTCTTTCCCAAAATCGCATTATTAGCCGCAGATAAGTTACAATTCAGTACCCTATCCTAAAGCTTGCTATTAGGAGAGAATCTGCAGCTTGCAGTGAAAGCGCTTCCAGAGGGGAGTCTAATGAGGGCAAACATTTGATGGTAGCAGCTTCCCTGCGGGAGATACTCTCTCTGCCAAAATCGCATTATTAGGCGAAAGTAAGTTACAATTCAGTACCCTATCCTAAAGCTTGCTGTTAGGAGGGAATCTGCAGCGTGCAGTCAAAGCGCTTCCAGAGGGGAGTCTAATGAGGGCAAACATTTGATGGTAGCAGCTTCCCTGCGGGAGATACTCTCTTTGCCAAAATCGCATTATTAGGCGAAAGTAAGTTACAATTCAGTACCCTATCCTAAAGCTTGCTGTTAGGAGGGAATCTGCAGCTTGCAGTGAAAGCGCTTCCAGAGGGGAGTCTAACGAGGGCAAACATTTGATGGTAGCAGCTTCCCTGCGGGAGATACTCTCTTTGCCAAAATCGCATTATTAGGCGAAAGTAAGTTACAATTCAGTACCCTATCCTAAAGCTTGCTGTTAGGAGGGAATCTGCAGCTTGCAGTGAAAGCGCTTCCAGAGGGGAGTCTAACGAGGGCAAACATTTGATGGTAGCATCTTCCCTGCGGGAGATAATCTCTTTTCCACTTTTGCCTTATTAGCCGCAGTTAAGATACAATTCAGTACCCTATCCTAAAGCTTGCTGTTAGGAGGGAATCTGCAGCTTGCAGTGAAAGCGCTTCCAGAGGGGAGTCTAATGAGGGCAAACGTTTGATGGTAGCAGCTTCCCTGCGGTAGATACTCTCTTTGCCAAAATCGCATTATTAGGCGAAAGTAAGTTACAATTCAGTACCCTATGCTAAAGCTTGCTGTTAGGAGGGAATCTGCAGCTTGCAGTGAAAGCGCTTCCAGAGGGGAGTCTAACGAGGGCAAACATTTGATGGTAGCATCTTCCCTGCGGGAGATACTCTCTTTGCCAAAATCGCATTATTAGTCGAAAGTAAGTTACAATTCAGTACCCTATCCTAAAGCTTGCTGTTAGGAGGGAATCTGCAGCTTGCAGTGAAAGCGCTTCCAGAGGGGAGTCTAAGGAGGGCAAACATTTGATGTTAGCAGCTTCCCTGCGGGAGATACTCTCTTTGCCATAATCGCATTATTAGGCGAAAGTAAGTTACAATTCAGTACCCTATCCTAAAGCTTGCTGTTAGGAGGGAATCTGCAGCTTGCATTGAAAGCGCTTCCAGAGGGGAGTCTAATGAGGGCAAACATTTGATGGTAGCAGCTTCCCTGCGGGAGATACTCTCTTTGCCAAAATCGCCTTATTAGCCGCAGATAAGTTACAATTCATTACCCTATCCTAAAGCTTGCTGTTAGGAGGGAATCTGCAGCTTGCAGTGAAAGCGCTTCCAGAGGGGAGTCTAATGAGGGCAAACATTTGATGGTAGCAGCTTCCCTGCGGGAGATACTCTCTTTGACAAAATCGCAATATTATGCGAAAGTAAGTTTCAATTCAGCACCCTATCCTAAAGCTTGCTGTTAGGAGGGAATCTGCAGCTTGCAGTGAAAGCGCTTCCGGAGGGGAGTCTAACGAGGGCAAACGTTGGATGGTAGCAGCTTCCCAGCGGGAGATACTCTCTTTGCCAAAATCGCATTATTAGGTGAAATTAAGTTACAATTCAGTACCCTATCCTAAAGCTTGCTGTTAGGAGGGAATCTGCAGCTTGCAGTGAAAGCACTTCCAGAGGGGAGTCTAACGAGGGCAAACATTTGATGGTAACAGCTTCCCTGCGGGTTATAATCTCTTTTCCAATTTTGCCTTATTAGCCGCAGTTAAGATACAATTCAGTACACTATCCTAAAGCTTGCTGTTAGGAGGGAATCTGCAGCTTGCAGTGAAAGCGCTTCCAGAGGGGAGTCTAATGAGGGCAAACATTTGATGGTAACAGCTTCCCTGCGGGAGATATTCTCTTTGCCAAAATCGCCTTATTAGCCGCAGTTAAGTTACAATTCAGTACCCTATCCTAAATCTTGGTGTTAGGAGGGAATCTGCAGCTTGCAGTGAAAGCGCTTCCAGAGGGGAGTCTAACGAGGGCAAACATTTGATGGTAGCAGCTTCCCTGCGGGAGATACTCTCTTTGCCAAAATCGTATTATTAGGCGAAAGTAAGTTACAATTCAGGACCCTATCCTAAAGCTTGCTGTTAGGAGGGAATCTGCAGCTTGCAGTGAAAGCGCTTCCAGAGGGGAGTCTAATGAGGGCAATCATTTGATGGTAACAGCTTCCCTGCGGGAGATATTCTCTTTGCCAAAATCGCCTTATTAGCCGCAGTTAAGTTACAATTCAGTACCCTATGCTAAAGCTTGCTGTTAGGAGGGAATCTGCAGCTTGCAGTGAAAGCGCTTCCAGAGGGGAGTCTAATGAGGGCAAACATTTGATGGTAGCAGCTTCCCTGCGGGAGATATTCTCTTTCCCAAAATCGCCTTATTAGCCGCAGATAAGTTACAATTCAGTACCCTATCCTAAAGCTTGCTGTTAGGAGAGAATCTGCAGCTTGCATTGAAAGCGCTTCCAGAGGGGAGTCTAATGAGGGCAAACATTTGATGGTAGCAGCTTCCCTGCGGGAGATACTCTCTTTGCCAAAATCGCATTATTAGGCGAAAGTAAGTTACAATTCAGGACCCTATCCTAAAGCTTGCTGTTAGGAGGGAATCTGCAGCTTGCAGTGAAAGCGCTTCCAGAGGGGAGTCTAAGGAGGGCAAACATTTGATGGTAGCAGCTTCCCTGCGGGAGATACTCTCTTTGCCAAAATCGCATTATTAGGCGAAAGTAAGTTACAATTCAGTACCCTATGCTAAAGCTTGCTGTTAGGAGGGAATCTGCAGCTTGCAGTGAAAGCGCTTCCAGAGGGGAGTCTAATGAGGGCAAACATTTGATGGTAGCAGCTACCCTGCGGGAGATACTCTCTTTGCCATAATCGCATTATTAGCCCCAGTTAAGTTACAATTCAGTACCCTATCCTAAAGCTTGCTGTTAGGAGGGAATCTGCAGCTTGCAGTGAAAGCGCTTCCAGAGGGGAGTCTAATGAGGGCAAACATTTGATGGTAGCAGCTTCCCTGCAGGAGATACTCTCTTTGCCAAAATCGCATTATTAGGCGAAAGTAAGTTACAATTCAGTACCCTATCCTAAAGCTTGCTGTTAGGAGGGAATCTGCAGCTTGCAGTGAAAGCGCTTCCAGAGGGGAGTCTAATGAGGGCAAACATTTGATGGTAGCAGCTTCCCTGCGGGAGATACTCTCTCTGCCAAAATCGCATTATTAGGCGAAAGTAAGTTACAATTCAGTACCCTATCCTAAAGCTTGCTGTTAGGAGGGAATCTGCAGCTTGCAGTCAAAGCGCTTCCAGAGGGGAGTCTAATGAGGGCAAACATTTGATGGTAGCAGCTTCCCTGCGGGAGATACTCTCTTTGCCAAAATCGCATTATTAGGCGAAAGTAAGTTACAATTCAGTACCCTATGCTAAAGCTTGCTGTTAGGAGGGAATCTGCAGCTTGCAGTGAAAGCGCTTCCAGAGGGGAGTCTAACGAGGGCAAACATTTGATGGTAGCAGCTTCCCTGCGGGAGATACTCTCTTTGCCAAAATCGCATTATTAGGCGAAAGTAAGTTACAATTCAGTACCCTATCCTAAAGCTTGCTGTTAGGAGGGAATCTGCAGCTTGCAGTGAAAGCGCTTCCAGAGGGGAGTCTAACGAGGGCAAACATTTGATAATAGCAGCTTCCCTGCGGGAGATACTCTCTTTGCCAAAATCGCATTATTAGGCGAAAGTAAGTTACAATTCAGTACCCTATCCTAAAGCTTGCTGTTAGGAGGGAATCTGCAGCTTGCAGTGAAAGCGCTTCCAGAGGGGAGTCTAACGAGGGCAAACATTTGATGGTAGCAGCTTCCCTGCGGGAGATAATCTCTTTTCCACTTTTGCCTTATTAGCCGCAGTTAAGATACAATTCAGTACCCTATCCTAAAGCTTGCTGTTAGGAGGGAATCTGCAGCTTGCAGTGAAAGCGCTTCCAGAGGGGAGTCTAATGAGGGCAAACGTTTGATGGTAGCAGCTTCCCTGCGGTAGATACTATCTTTGCCAAAATCGCATTATTAGGCGAAAGTAAGTTACAATTCAGTACCCTATGCTAAAGCTTGCTGTTAGGAGGGAATCTGCAGCTTGCAGTGAAAGCGCTTCCAGAGGGGAGTCTAATGAGGGCAAACATTTGATGGTAGCATCTTCCCTGCGGGAGATACTCTCTTTGCCAAAATCGCATTATTAGGCGAAAGTAAGTTACAATTCAGTACCCTATCCTAAAGCTTGCTGTTAGGAGGGAATCTTCAGCTTGCAGTGAAAGCGCTTCCAGAGGGGAGTCTAAGGAGGGCAAACATTTGATGTTAGCAGCTTCCCTGCGGGAGATACTCTCTTTGCCAAAATCGCATTATTAGGCGAAAGTAAGTTACAATTCAGTACCCTATCCTAAAGCTTGCTGTTAGGAGGGAATCTGCAGCTTGCAGTGAAAGCGCTTCCAGAGGGGAGTCTAATGAGGGCAAACATTTGATGGTAGCAGCTTCCCTGCGGGAGATATTCTCTTTGCCAAAATCGCCTTATTAACCGCAGATAAGTTACAATTCAGTACCCTATCCTAAAGCTTGCTGTTAGGAGGGAATCTGCAGCTTGCAGTGAAAGCGCTTCCAGAGGGGAGTCTAATGAGGGCAAACATTTGATGGTAGCAGCTTCCCTGCGGGAGATACTCTCTTTGACAAAATCGCAATATTATGCAAAAGTAAGTTTCAATTCAGTACCCTATCCTAAAGCTTGCTGTTAGGAGGGAATCTGCAGCTTGCAGTGAAAGCGCTTCCGGAGGGGAGTCTAACGAGGGCAAACGTTGGATGGTAGCAGCTTCCCTGCGGGAGATACTCTCTTTGCCAAAATCGCATTATTAGGTTAAATTAAGTTACAATTCAGTACCCTATCCTAAAGCTTGCTGTTAGGAGGGAATCTGCAGCTTGCAGTGAAAGCACTTCCAGAGGGGAGTCTAACGAGGGCAAACATTTGATGGTAGCAGCTTCCCTGCGGGTTATAATCTCTTTTCCAATTTTGCCTTATTAGCCGCAGTTAAGATACAATTCAGTACCCTATCCTAAAGCTTGCTGTTAGGAGGGAATCTGCAGCTTGCAGTGAAAGCGCTTCCAGAGGGGAGTCTAATGAGGGCAAACATTTGATGGTAGCAGCTTCCCTGCGGGAGATACTCTCTTTTCCAATATCGCCTTATTAGCCGCAGTTAAGTTACAATTCAGTACCCTATCCTAAATCTTGGTGTTAGGAGGGAATCTGCAGCTTGCAGTGAAAGTGCTTCCAGAGGGGAGTCTAACGAGGGCAAACGTTTGATGGTAGCAGCTTCCCTGCGGGAGATACTCTCTTTTCCAAAATCGCATTATTAGGCGAAAGTAAGTTACAATTCAGTACCCTATCCTAAAGCTTGCTGTTAGGAGGGAATCTGCAGCTTGCAGTGAAAGCGCTTCCAGAGGGGAGTCTAATGAGGGCAAACATTTGATGTTAGCAGCTTCCCTGCGGGAGATACTCTCTTTGACATAATCGCCTTATTAGCCGCAGTAAGTTACAATTCAGGACCCTATCCTAAAGCTTGCTGTTAGGAGGGAATCTGCAGCTTGCAGTGAAAGCGCTTCCAGATGGGAGTCTAATGAGGGCAATCATTTGATGGTAACAGCTTCCCTGCGGGAGATATTCTCTTTGCCAAAATCGCCTTATTAGCCGCAGTTAAGTTACAATTCAGTACACTATGCTAAAGCTTGCTGTTAGGAGGGAATCTGCAGCTTGCAGTGAAAGCGCTTCCAGAGGGGAGTCTAATGAGGGCAAACATTTGATGGTAGCAGCTTCCCTGCGGGAGATATTCTCTTTCCCAAAATCGCATTATTAGCCGCAGATAAGTTACAATTCAGTACCCTATCCTAAAGCTTGCTGTTAGGAGAGAATCTGCAGCTTGCAGTGAAAGCGCTTCCAGAGGGGAGTCTAATGAGGGCAAACATTTGATGGTAGCAGCTTCCCTGCGGGAGATACTCTCTCTACCAAAATCGCATTATTAGGCGAAAGTAAGTTACAATTCAGTACCCTATCCTAAAGCTTGCTGTTAGGAGGGAATCTGCAGCGTGCAGTCAAAGCGCTTCCAGAGGGGAGTCTAATGAGGGCAAACATTTGATGGTAGCAGCTTCCCTGCGGGAGATACTCTCTTTGCCAAAATCGCATTATTAGGCGAAAGTAAGTTACAATTCAGTACCCTATCCTAAAGCTTGCTGTTAGGAGGGAATCTGCAGCTTGCAGTGAAAGCGCTTCCAGAGGGGAGTCTAACGAGGGCAAACATTTGATGGTAGCAGCTTCCCTGCGGGAGATACTCTCTTTGCCAAAATCGCATTATTAGGCGAAAGTAAGTTACAATTCAGTACCCTATCCTAAAGCTTGCTGTTAGGAGGGAATCTGCAGCTTGCAGTGAAAGCGCTTCCAGAGGGGAGTCTAACGAGGGCAAACATTTGATGGTAGCATCTTCCCTGCGGGATATAATCTCTTTTCCACTTTTGCCTTATTAGCCGCAGTTAAGATACAATTCAGTACCCTATCCTAAAGCTTGCTGTTAGGAGGGAATCTGCAGCTTGCAGTGAAAGCGCTTCCAGAGGGGAGTCTAATGAGGGCAAACGTTTGATGGTAGCAGCTTCCCTGCGGTAGATACTCTCTTTGCCAAAATCGCATTATTAGGCGAAAGTAAGTTACAATTCAGTACCATATGCTAAAGCTTGCTATTAGGAGGGAATCTGCAGCTTGCAGTGAAAGCGCTTCCAGAGGGGAGTCTAACGAGGGCAAACATTTGGTGGTAGCATCTTCCCTGCGGGAGATACTCTCTTTGCCAAAATCGCATTATTAGGCGAAAGTAAGTTACAATTCAGTACCCTATCCTAAAGCTTGCTGTTAGGAGGGAATCTGCAGCTTGCAGTGAAAGCGCTTCCAGAGGGGAGTCTAAGGAGGGCAAACATTTGATGTTAGCAGCTTCCCTGCGGGAGATACTCTCTTTGCCATAATCGCATTATTAGGCGAAAGTAAGTTACAATTCAGTACCCTATCCTAAAGCTTGCTGTTAGGAGGGAATCTGCAGCTTGCATTGAAAGCGCTTCCAGAGGGGAGTCTAATGAGGGCAAACATTTGATGGTAGCAGCTTCCCTGCGGGAGATACTCTCTTTGCCAAAATCGCCTTATTAGCCGCAGATAAGTTACAATTCAGTACCCTATCCTAAAGCTTGCTGTTAGGAGGGAATCTGCAGCTTGCAGTGAAAGCGCTTCCAGAGGGGAGTCTAATGAGGGCAAACATTTGATGGTAGCAGCTTCCCTGCGGGAGATACTCTCTTTGACAAAATCGCAATATTATGCGAAAGTAAGTTTCAATTCAGTACCCTATCCTAAAGCTTGCTGTTAGGAGGGAATCTGCAGCTTGCAGTGAAAGCGCTTCCAGAGGGGAGTCTAACGAGGGCAAACGTTGGATGGTAGCAGCTTCCCAGCGGGAGATACTCTCTTTGCCAAAATCGCATTATTAGGTGAAATTAAGTTACAATTCAGTACCCTATCCTAAAGCTTGCTGTTAGGAGGGAATCTGCAGCTTGCAGTGAAAGCACTTCCAGAGGGGAGTCTAACGAGGGCAAACATTTGATGGTAACAGCTTCCCTGCGGGTTATAATCTCTTTTCCAATTTTGCCTTATTAGCCGCAGTTAAGATACAATTCAGTACCCTATCCTAAAGCTTGCTGTTAGGAGGGAATCTGCAGCTTGCAGTGAAAGCGCTTCCAGAGGGGAGTCTAATGAGGGCAAACTTTTGATGGTAACAGCTTCCCTGCGGGAGATATTCTGTTTGCCAAAATCGCCTTATTAGCCGCAGTTAAGTTACAATTCAGTACCCTATCCTAAATCTTGGTGTTAGGAGGGAATCTGCAGCTTGCAGTGAAAGTGCTTCCAGAGGGGAGTCTAACGAGGGCAAACGTTTGATGGTAGCAGCTTCCCTGCGGGAGATACTCTCTTTTCCAAAATCGCATTATTAGGCGAAAGTAAGTTACAATTCAGTACCCTATCCTAAAGCTTGCTGTTAGGAGGGAATCTGCAGCTTGCAGTGAAAGCGCTTCCAGAGGGGAGTCTAATGAGGGCAAACATTTGATGTTAGCAGCTTCCCTGCGGGAGATACTCTCTTTGACATAATCGCCTTATTAGCCGCAGTTAAGTTACAATTCAGTACCCTATCCTAAAGCTTGCTGTTAGGAGGGAATCTGCAGCTTGCAGTGAAAGCGCTTCCAGAGGGGAGTCTAATGAGGGCAAACATTTGATGGTAGCAGCTTCCCTGCGGGAGATACTCTCTTTGCCAAAATCGCCTTATTAGCCGCAGTTAAGTTACAATTCAGTACCCTATCCTAAAGCTTGCTGTTAGGAGGGAATCTCCAGCTTGCAGAGAAAGCGCTTCCAGAGGGGAGTCTAACGAGGGCAAACATTTGATGGTAGAGCCTTCCCTGCGGGAGATAGTCTCTTTTCCAAAATCGCATTATTAGGCGAAAGTAAGTTACAATTCAGGACCCTATCCTAAAGCTTGCTGTTAGGAGGGAATCTGCAGCTTGCAGTGAAAGCGCTTCCAGAGGGGAGTCTAACGAGGGCAAACATTTGATGGTAGCAGCTTCCCTGCGGGAGATACTCTCTTTGCCAAAATCGCATTATTAGGCGAAAGTAAGTTACAATTCAGTACCCTATCCTAAAGCTTGCTGTTAGGAGGGAATCTGCAGCTTGCAGTGAAAGCGCTTCCAGAGGGGAGTCTAATGAGGGCAAACATTTGATGGTAGCAGATTCCCTGCGGGAGATACTCTCTTTGCCAAAATCGCATTATTAGGCGAAAGTAAGTTACAATTCAGTACCCTATCCTAAAGCTTGCTGTTAGGAGGGAATCTGCAGCTTGCAGTGAAAGCGCTTCCAGAGGGGAGTCTAATGAGGGCAAACATTTGATGGTAGCATCTTCCCTGCGGGAGATACTCTCTTTGCCAAAATCGCCCTATTATCCGCAGTTAAGATACAATTCAGTACCCTATCCTAAACCTTGCTCTTAGGAGGGAATCTGCAGCTTGCATTGAAAGCGCTTCCAGAGGGGAGTCTAAGGAGGGCAAACATTTGATGGTAGCAGCTTCCCTGCGGAAGATACTCTCTTTGCCAAAATCGCAATATAATGATAAAGTAAGTTTCAATTCAGTACCCTATGCTAAAGCTTGCTGTTAGGAGGGAATCTGCAGCTTGCAGTGAAAGCGCTTCCAGAGGGGAGTCTAATGAGGGCAAACATTTGATGGTAGCAGCTTCCCTGCGGGAAATACTCTCTTTGCCAAAATCGCATTATTAGGCGAAAGTAAGTTACAATTCAGTACCCTATCCTAAAGCTTGCTGTTAGGAGGGAATCTGCAGCTTGCAGTGAAAGCGCTTCCAGAGGGGAGTCTAACGAGGGCAAATATTTGATGGTAGCAGCTGCCCTGCGGGAGATACTCTCTTTGCCAAAATCGCATTATTAGGCGAAAGTAAGTTACAATTCAGGACCCTATCCTAAAGCTTGCTGTTAGGAGGGAATCTGCAGCTTGCAGTGAAAGCGCTTCCAGAGGGGAGTCTAATGAGGGCAAACATTTGATGGTAGCAGCTACCCTGCGGGAGATACACTCTTTGCCAAAATCGTATTATTAGCCCCAGTTAAGATACAATTCAGTACCCTATCCTAAAGCTTGCTGTTAGGAGGGAATCTGCAGCTTGCAGTGAAAGCGCTTCCAGAGGGGAGTCTAATGAGGGCAAACATTTGATGGTAGCAGCTTCCCTGCAGGAGATACTCTCTTTGCCAAAATCGCATTATTAGGCGAAAGTAAGTTACAATTCAGTACCCTATGCTAAAGCTTGCTGTTAGGAGGGAATCTGCAGCTTGCAGTGAAAGCGCTTCCAGAGGGGAGTCTAACGAGGGCAAACATTTGATGGTAGCAGCTTCCCTGCGGGAGATACTCTCTCTGCCAAAATCGCATTATTAGGCGAAAGTAAGTTACAATTCAGTACACTATCCTAAAGCTTGCTGTTAGGAGGGAATCTGCAGCTTGCAGTCAAAGCGCTTCCAGAGGGGAGTCTAACGAGGGCAAACATTTGATGGTAGCAGCTTCCCTGCGGGAGATACTCTCTTTGCCAAAATCGCATTATTAGGCGAATGTAAGTTACAATTCAGTACCCTATCCTAAAGCTTGCTGTTAGGAGGGAATCTGCAGCTTGCAGTGAAAGCGCTTCCAGAGGGGAGTCTAATGAGGGCAAACATTTGATGGTAGCATCTTCCCTGCGGGAGATACTCTCTTTGCCAAAATCGCATTATTAGGCGAAAGTAAGTTACAATTCAGTACCCTATCCTAAAGCTTGCTGTTAGGAGGGAATCTGCAGCTTGCAGTGAAAGCGCTTCCAGAGGGGAGTCTAATGAGGGCAAACGTTTGATGGTAGCAGCTTCCCTGCGGTAGATACTCTCTTTGCCAAAATCGCATTATTAGGCGAAAGTAAGTTACAATTCAGTACCCTATCCTAAAGCTTGCTGTTAGGAGGGAATCTGCAGCTTGCAGTGAAAGCGCTTCCAGAGGGGAGTCTAACGAGGGCAAAAATTTGATGGTAGCAGCTTCCCTGCGGGAGATACTCTCTTTGCCAAAATCGCATTATTAGGCGAAAGTAAGTTACAATTCAGTACCCTATCCTAAAGCTTGCTGTTAGGAGGGAATCTGCAGCTTGCAGTGAAAGCGCTTCCAGAGGGGAGTCTAATGAGGGCAAACATTTGATGGTAGCAGCTTCCCTGCGGGAGATATTCTCTTTCCCAAAATCGCCTTAATAGCCGCAGATAAGTTACAATTCAGTAACCTATCCTAAAGCTTGCTGTTAGGAGGGAATCTGCAGCTTGCAGTGAAAGCGCTTCCAGAGGGGAGTTTAATGAGGGCAAACATTTGATGGTAGCAGCTTCCCTGCGGGAGATATTCTCTTTGCCATAATCGCCTTATTAGCCGCAGTTAAGTTACAATTCAGTACCCTATCCTAAAGCTTGCTGTTAGGAGGGAATCTGCAGCTTGCAGTGAAAGCGCTTCCAGAGGGGAGTCTAACGAGGGCAAAAATTTGATGGTAGCAGCTTCCCTGCGGGAGATACTCTCTTTGCCAAAATCGCATTATTAGGCGAAAGTAAGTTACAATTCAGTACCCTATCCTAAAGCTTGCTGTTAGGAGGGAATCTGCAGCTTGCAGTGAAAGCGCTTCCAGAGGGGAGTCTAATGAGGGCAAACATTTGATGGTAGCAGCTTCCCTGCGGGAGATATTCTCTTTCCCAAAATCGCCTTAATAGCCGCAGATAAGTTACAATTCAGTAACCTATCCTAAAGCTTGCTGTTAGGAGGGAATCTGCAGCTTGCAGTGAAAGCGCTTCCAGAGGGGAGTTTAATGAGGGCAAACATTTGATGGTAGCAGCTTCCCTGCGGGAGATATTCTCTTTGCCAAAATCGCCTTATTAGCCGCAGATAAGTTACAATTCAGTACCCTATCCTAAAGCTTGCTGTTAGGAGGGAATCTGCAGCTTGCAGTGAAAGCGCTTCCAGAGGGGAGTCTAATGAGGGCAAACATTTGATGGTAGCAGCTTCCCTGCGGGAGATACTCTCTTTGCCATAATCGCCTTATTAGCCGCAGTTAAGTTACAATTCAGTACCCTATCCTAAAGCTTGCTGTTAGGAGGGAATCTGCAGCTTGCAGTGAAAGCGCTTCCAGAGGGGAGTCTAATGAGGGCAAACATTTGATGGTAGCAGCTTCCCTGCGGGAGATACTCTCTTTGCCAAAATCGCATTATTAGGCGAAAGTAAGTTACAATTCAGTACCCTATCCTAAAGCTTGCTGTTAGGAGGGAATCTGCAGCTTGCAGTGAAAGCGCTTCCAGAGGGGAGTTTAACGAGGGCAAACATTTGATGGTAGCAGCTTCCCTGCGGGAGATACTCTCTTTGCCAAAATCGCATTATAAGGCGAAAGTAAGTTACAATTCAGGACCCTATCCTAAAGCTTGCTGTTAGGAGGGAATCTGCAGCTTGCAGTGAAAGCGCTTCCAGAGGGGAGTCTAATGAGGGCAATCATTTGATGGTAACAGCTTCCCTGCGGGAGATATTCTCTTTGCCAAAATCGCCTTATTAGCCGCAGTTAAGTTACAATTCAGTACCCTATCCTAAAGCTTGCTGTTAGGAGGGAATCTGCAGCTTGCAGTGAAAGCGCTTCCAGAGGGGAGTCTAACGAGGGCAAACATTTGATGGTAGCAGCTTCCCTGCGGGAGATACTCTCTTTGCCAAAATCGCCTTATTAGCTGCAGTTAAGTTACAATTCAGTACCCTATGCTAAAGCTTGCTGTTAGGAGGGAATCTGCAGCTTGCAGTGAAAGCGCTTCCAGAGGGGAGTCTAACGAGGGCAAACATTTGATGGTAGCAGCTTCCCTGCGGGAGATACTCTCTTTGCCAAAATCGCATTATTAGGCGAAAGTAAGTTACAATTCAGGACCCTATCCTAAAGCTTGCTGTTAGGAGGGAATCTGCAGCTTGCAGTGAAAGCGCTTCCAGAGGGGAGTCTAATGAGGGCAATCATTTGATGGTAACAGCTTCCCTGCGGGAGATATTCTCTTTGCCAAAATCGCATTATTAGCCGCAGTTAAGATACAATTCAGTACCCTATGCTAAAGCTTGCTGTTAGGAGGGAATCTGCAGCTTGCAGTGAAAGCGCTTCCAGAGGGGAGTCTAATGAGGGCAAACATTTGATGGTAGCAGCTTCCCTGCGGGAGATATTCTCTTTCCCAAAATCGCCTTATTAGCCGCAGATAAGTTACAATTCAGTACACTATCCTAAAGCTTGCTGTTAGGAGGGAATCTGCAGCTTGCAGTGAAAGCGCTTCCAGAGGGGAGTCTAATGAGGGCAAACATTTGATGGTAGCAGCTTCCCTGCGGGAGATACTCTCTTTGCCAAAATCGCATTATTAGGCGAAAGTAAGTTACAATTCAGTACTCTATCCTAAAGCTTGCTGTTAGGAGGGAATCTGCAGCTTGCAGTGAAAGCGCTTCCAGAGGGGAGTCTAAGGAGGGCAAACATTTGATGGTAGCAGCTTCCCTGCGGGAGATATTCTCTTTGCCAAAATCGCATTATTAGGCGAAAGTAAGTTACAATTCAGTACCCTATCCTAAAGCTTGCTGTTAGGAGGGAATCTGCAGCTTGCAGTGAAAGCGCTTCCAGAGGGGAGTCTAATGAGGGCAAACATTTGATGGTAGCAGCTACCCTGCGGGAGATACTCTCTTTGCCAAAATCGCATTATTAGCCCCAGTTAAGTTACAATTCAGTACCCTATCCTAAAGCTTGCTGTTAGGAGGGAATCTGCAGCTTGCAGTGAAAGCGCTTCCAGAGGGGAGTCTAATGAGGGCAAACATTTGATGGTAGCAGCTTCCCTGCAGGAGATACTCTCTTTGCCAAAATCGCATTATTAGGCGAAAGTAAGTTACAATTCAGTACCCTATCCTAAAGCTTGCTGTTAGGAGGGAATCTGCAGCTTGCAGTGAAAGCGCTTCCGGAGGGGAGTCTAACGAGGGCAAACGTTTGATGGTAGCATCTTCCCTGCGGGATATAATCTCTTTTCCAATTTTGCCTTATTAGCCGCAGTTAAGATACAATTCAGTACCCTATCCTAAAGCTTGCTGTTAGGAGGGAATCTGCAGCTTGCAGTGAAAGCGCTTCCAGAGGGGAGTCTAATGAGGGCAAACATTTGATGGTAACAGCTTCCCTGCAGGAGATATTCTCTTTGCCAAAATCGCCTTATTAGCCGCAGTTAAGTTACAATTCAGTACCCTATGCTAAAGCTTGCTGTTAGGAGGGAATCTGCAGCTTGCAGTGAAAGCGCTTCCAGAGGGGAGTCTAATGAGGGCAAACATTTGATGGTAGCAGCTTCCCTGCAGGAGATACTCTCTTTGCCAAAATCGCATTATTAGGCGAAAGTAAGTTACAATTCAGTACCCTATCCTAAAGCTTGCTGTTAGGAGGGAATCTGCAGCTTGCAGTGAAAGCGCTTCCGGAGGGGAGTCTAACGAGGGCAAACGTTTGATGGTAGAATCTTCCCTGCGGGATATAATCTCTTTTCCAATTTTGCCTTATTAGCCGCAGTTAAGATACAATTCAGTACCCTATCCTAAAGCTTGCTGTTAGGAGGGAATCTGCAGCTTGCAGTGAAAGCGCTTCCAGAGGGGAGTCTAATGAGGGCAAACATTTGATGGTAACAGCTTCCCTGCAGGAGATATTCTCTTTGCCAAAATCGCCTTATTAGCCGCAGTTAAGTTACAATTCAGTACCCTATCCTAAAGCTTGCTGTTAGGAGGGAATCTGCAGCTTGCAGTGAAAGCGCTTCCAGAGGGGAGTCTAACGAGGGCAAACATTTGATGGTAGCAGCTTCCCTGCGGGAGATACTCTCTTTGCCAAAATCGCATTATTAGTTGAAAGTAAGTTACAATTCAGTACCCTATCCTAAAGCTTGCTGTTAGGAGGGAATCTGCAGCTTGCAGTGAAAGCGCTTCCAGAGGGGAGTCTAATGAGGGCAATCATTTGATGGTAGCAGCTTCCCTGCGGGAGATACTCTCTTTGCCAAAATCGCATTATTAGTTGAAAGTAAGTTACAATTCAGTACCCTATCCTAAAGCTTTCTGTTAGGAGGGAATCTGCAGCTTGCAGTGAAAGCGCTTCCAGAGGGGAGTCTAATGAGGGCAAACATTTGATGGTAGCAGCTTCCCTGCGGGAGATATTCTCTTTGCCAAAATCGCATTATTAGGCGAAAGTAAGTTACAATTCAGTACCCTATCCTAAAGCTTGCTGTTAGGAGGGAATCTGCAGCTTGCAGTGAAAGCGCTTCCAGAGGGGAGTTTAACGAGGGCAAACATTTGATGGTAGCAGCTTCCCTGCGGGAGATACTCTCTTTGCCAAAATCGCATTATTAGGCGAAAGTAAGTTACAATTCAGGACCCTATCCTAAAGCTTGCTGTTAGGAGGGAATCTGCAGCTTGCAGTGAAAGCGCTTCCAGAGGGGAGTCTAATGAGGGCAATTATTTGATGGTAACAGCTTCCCTGCGGGAGATATTCTCTTTGCCAAGATCGCCTTATTAGCCGCAGTTAAGTTACAATTCAGTACCCTATGCTAAAGCTTGCTGTTAGGAGGGAATCTGCAGCTTGCAGTGAAAGCGCTTCCAGAGGGGAGTCTAACGAGGGCAAACATTTGATGGTAGCAGCTTCCCTGCGGGAGATAATCTCTTTTCCAATTTTGCCTTATTAGCCGCAGTTAAGTTACAATTCAGTACCCTATCCTAAAGCTTGCTGTTAGGAGGGAATCTGAAGCTTGCAGTGAAAGCGCTTCCAGAGGGGAGTCTAATGAGGGCAAATATTTGATGGTAGCAGCTTCCCTGCGGGAGATACTCTCTTTGCCAAAATCGCATTATTAGGCGAAAGTAAGTTACAATTCAGTACCCTATCCTAAAGCTTGCTGTTAGGAGGGAATCTGCAGCTTGCAGTGAAAGCGCTTCCAGAGGGGAGTCTAATGAGGGCAAACATTTGATGGTAGCAGCTTCCTTGCGGGAGATACTCTCTTTGCCAAAATCGCCTTATTAGCCGCAGTTAAGTTACAATTCAGTACCCTATCCTAAAGCTTGCTGTTAGGAGGGAATCTGCAGCTTGCAGTGAAAGCGCTTCCAGAGGGGAGTCTAATGAGGGCAAACATTTGATGGTAGCAGCTTCCCTGCGGGAGATACTCTCTTTGCCAAAATCGCATTATTAGGCGAAAGTAAGTTACAATTCAGGACCCTATCCTAAAGCTTGCTGTTAGGAGGGAATCTGCAGCTTGCAGTGAAAGCGCTTCCGGAGGGGAGTTTAACGAGGGCAAACATTTGATGGTAGCAGCTTCCCTGCGGGAGATACTCTCTTTGCCAAAATCGCATTATTAGGCGAAAGTAAGTTACAATTCAGGACCCTATCCTAAAGCTTGCTGTTAGGAGGGAATCTGCAGCTTGCAGTGAAAGCACTTCCAGATTGGAGTCTAATGAGGGCAAACATTTGATGGTAGCAGCTTCCCTGCGGGAGATACTCTCTTTGCCAATATCGCATTATTAGGCGAAAGTAAGTTACAATTCAGTACCCTATCCTAAAGCTTGCTGTTAGGAGGGAATCTGCAGCTTGCAGTGAAAGCGCTTCCAGAGGGGAGTCTAACGAGGGCAAACATTTGATGGTAGCAGCTTCCCTGCGGGAGATACTCTCTTTGCCAAAATCGCATTATTAGTTGAAAGTAAGTTACAATTCAGTACCCTATCCTAAAGCTTGCTGTTAGGAGGGAATCTGCAGCTTGCAGTGAAAGCGCTTCCAGAGGGGAGTCTAATGAGGGCAAACATTTGATGGTAGCAGCTTCCTTGCGGGAGATACTCTCTTTGCCAAAATCGCCTTATTAGCCGCAGTTAAGTTACAATTCAGTACCCTATCCTAAAGCTTGCTGTTAGGAGGGAATCTGCAGCTTGCAGTGAAAGCGCTTCCAGAGGGGAGTGTAACGAGGGCAAACATTTGATGGTAGCAGCTTCCCTGCGGGAGATACTCTCTTTGCCAAAATCGCATTATTAGGCGAAAGTAAGTTACAATTCAGGACCCTATCCTAAAGCTTGCTGTTAGGAGGGAATCTGCAGCTTGCAGTGAAAGCGCTTCCGGAGGGGAGTTTAACGAGGGCAAACATTTGATGGTAGCAGCTTCCCTGCGGGAGATACTCTCTTTGCCAAAATCGCATTATTAGGCGAAAGTAAGTTACAATTCAGGACCCTATCCTAAAGCTTGCTGTTAGGAGGGAATCTGCAGCTTGCAGTGAAAGCGCTTCCAGAGGGGAGTCTAATGAGGGCAATCATTTGATGGTAACAGCTTCCCTGCGGGAGATATTCTCTTTGCCAAATCGCCTTATTAGCCGCAGTTAAGTTACAATTCAGTACCCTATGCTAAAGCTTGCTGTTAGGAGGGAATCTGCAGCTTGCAGTGAAAGCGCTTCCAGAGGGGAGTCTAATGAGGGCAAACATTTGATGGTAGCAGCTTCCCTGCGGGAGATATTCTCTTTCCCAAAATCGCCTTTTTAGCCGCAGATAAGTTACAATTCAGTACCCTATCCTAAAGCTTGCTGTTAGGAGGGAATCTGCAGCTTGCAGTGAAAGCGCTTCCAGAGGGGAGTCTAATGAGGGCAAACATTTGATGGTAGCAGCTTCCCTGCGGGAGATACTCTCTTTGCCAAAATCGCACTATTAGGCGAAAGTAAGTTACAATTCAGTACCCTATCCTAAAGCTTGCTGTTAGGAGGGAATCTGCAGCTTGCAGTGAAAGCGCTTCCAGAGGGGAGTCTAATGAGGGCAATCATTTGATGGTAGCAGCTTCCCTGCGGGAGATACTCTCTCTGCCAAAATCGCATTATTAGGCGAAAGTAAGTTACAATTCAGTACCCTATCCTAAAGCTTGCTGTTAGGAGG